>NW_023270268.1:55564699-55693184 GCF_011800145.1 Mirounga leonina
GAAGAAGAAGAAGAAGAAGAAGAAGAAGAAGAAGAAGAAGAAGAAGAGGAAGAAGAAGGAGAAGAAGGAGAAGAAAAAGAAGATAGCAGGAAGGGAAAAATGAAGGGGGTGGAAATCGGAGGAGGAGATGAACCATGAGAGACTATGGACTCTGAGAAACAAACTGAAGGTTCTAGAGGGGAGGGGCGTGGGGGGGATTGGTTAGCCTGGTGATGGGTATTAAAGAGGGCATGTACTGCATGGAGCACTGGGTGTTATATGCAAACAATGAATCACTACATCAAAAACTAATGATGTATGGTGATTAACATAACATAATAAAATAAATCACTAATCTGTAAAAAAAAAAGGCACTAGGAAATCTATGATTATTCTGCAAATAGGTCATGATAACTCTGGTATAAATATAGGCATAATAGTTTGTATTTTCATGGATTAACCCCTCCGAAAAAAATTTTATGGTATTTGTCTGATTTATCTCACTTAGCATATTGCCTGAGCATATTCCATGTTCACAAATAGCAGGATTTCCTTTCTTGTATTTGAGTAATATCCCATTGTATATGTTTACCACTGCTTTTTTATCCATTCCTCCACTGACAGACATTTAGGTTGTTTGGTTTGTGAATAATGCTGCAGTTAACATGGAAGTGCAGATCTCTCTTTGAACTCTTCATTTCCCTTGCATATATACCTGGAAATGGAATTGCTAGTTCATACAATTCAGTAATAAATAAAAAGTTAAGAATTTTACAATCTAAAAAACTTGATTATTTAAAACAGTAGAGATATGGAAAGGAATATACATATAAATTTTCACCATTGTGTTCAGAGGAAAACTTCAGGTTATGTAAAGAAAAAATATGGTTTTCTTCTAAACACAGGAATATACATATACACATTCTTGTGTCTGTGTATATTTGTGTGTGTGTATATTTATTTACCTTTCAACCTGAATATATGCATGGACACATGAGTATATATACACCTGAGTGTATATATTGTACGTGCATGTATAAATGTTATTTTTAATTTAAATATTTGATTTGTAACGTATTTTAGAGATTTTTATCTAAATTCTGAAATAGTAGTTTGCTATTTGCATATATGGTATGTTAGTATTAGGGATCACAGCTAAACTAATAGACAAATCATTTAATGAAGTGTTCAATTAATCAGTCCTAATTACTTCCAATTAACACTAATGAAATTAGGGTTATATAAAGAAGAAATATTATACAGTAATAAGTGTTAATATGAATGGCTGAGTACTTAATGTTTCACATTCTTTATATAAATGTTTTGCTAAACTGGGCACAGTAAAACATAAACCATCTTTTTCTTTAGTATGATCATTCTGGGGAAAAAAAGAAATTTTTAAAATTTTGTCTTTTAGAAAAAGTTGTTTATTGTATCTTTGTATACCTACATAGAGATAGCTATGTAAATGTTACTCCTATACTATCATCTTCACATCACTTTGAGCCACATTTTATTTATTTTTTTAAATTTTTTATTGTTCTGTTAATCACCATACATTACATCATTAGTTTTGATGTAGTGTTCCATGATTCATTGTTTGCTTATAACACCCAGTGCTCCATGCAGTACGTGCCCTCTTTAATACCCATCACCAGGCTAACCCATCCCCTCACCTCCTTGCCCTCTAGAACCCTCAGTTTATTTTCAGAGTCCATCGTCTCTCATGGTTCGTCTCCCCCTCCGATTTCCCCCCTTCATTCTTCCCCTCCTGCTAGCTTCTTCTTCTTCTTCTTCTTCTTTTTTTTTTTTTAACATATACTGTATTATTTGTTTCAGAGGTACAGATCTGTGATTCAACAGTCTTGCACAATTCACAGCGCTCACCATAGCACATACCCTCCCCAACTTTGAGCCACATTTTAATCAGGCCCTTGCTGCAGGAACCAGCAATTTGAATGCACTGGTCATTTTTCTCAGTCCACATTGTATCTCTTGCTTAATTTTCCCCAGTATTTGTCTGCCATTACTACATGCTTTACCTATAAGACTTGCTCAGCCATTCTAGTTCATGCACAAACTTGGAAAGGTAAAGTAGTTCATAGCTCCTGGAGGAACCCTTGATGATTTGAAAATAGAAGTCTGTGGATGAATACTTTTCTGTTTCTGTTAAAAATCCTGAGGCTCAGTTGGTACAGCCACTTAAGGTACTTCCAGGGGATTCATGTCCTTCAGGTTTCAACCAGAGAAGTAGAATCATTAGAAAATAGATGGATGGGTGGATGGATGGATGGATAGATAGATTTTTAGCAAGGAGTTGGCCTATGCAATTGAAGGAGGCTTGCTAGGCAATTCCAAAATCCATAGGGCAGGCCATCAGGAAGGGCAAGCTGGAACTTCCCAGTCAGGAGCTGAACTGCTTCCCATAGATGAAATTTCTTCTTCAAGGAAGGCTCAGCTCTGTTCTTAAGGCCTTTCAACTGACTGAATCAAGCCCACCCAGATTATCTAATACACCTTACTTAGAGTCAAGGGATTACTTAAAGTCAATTTTTATCATGGGGCACCTGAGTGACTCAGTCAGTTAAGCATCCGACTCTTGATTTGGGCTCAGGTTGTGATCTCAGGGTCGTGGAATCCAGCCCGAAGTCAGGCTCCACACTCAGTGGGGAGTCTGCTTGAGATGCTCTCTCTTCCTCTCCCTCTGCTCCCCGCTCCCCCACACTTGTGCGCACTCTCTCTCTCTCTAAAAATAAATAAATAAAAAAATAAAAATTCAACTTTTTTTAGATTTATTTATTTGGCGAGAGAGTAGAAGGGGGAGGGTCAGATGGAGAGAGAATTTTAAGCAGACTTCATGGTGAGTATGGAGCCTGGCACAGGGCTCAATCCCATGACCCTGAGATCATGACCTGAGCTGAAACCTTGAGTTGGACATTTAAACAACAGTATCACCCTGGTGCCTCCCCGCCAAAAAAAATTCCATTTTAATCACATCTACAAAATATCTTCACAGCAAAAATTAGATTGATGTATGATTAAATAACTTAGGACTGCGGTCTGGCCAAGTCAGCATATCAAATAGCCCATCATAGGGTTTGAGCCTTATTTGTTCAGAATAGAAACCAGCACAATAACACATCCTTGGTTTGACTTTACTGTTTTACTCCTCCCTGACACCCTTGTCCTTGTCCCAAGGAGAACATCCTCACATAAACTACCTGCATGCTAACCCTTATTGTAAGCTCTATTTTGGAAGATAGACAATTTATATGAGATAATTGGTATCGTAGTGGCCTTAGAAAGCAGACACTCAATAAGGCATTCTGGTGAGATATCACCCACAAGACAGATAGAAATAAGGACTCCACTGATGTTAACAGTAGAGGTAATAATAACCCCTGGAAGGCAGAAGAATTATCATTACTAAGAACCTCACTGGTGGAACATTTTGATGAGGTGTGTGTTAGTTTCTTGTGGCTGTAATAACAAATTACCACAAACAAGGTTATTCTTTATTCTCCCACAGTTCAGAAGCCAGGAGTCTGAAAACAGGAGTGGCAAGACTATGCTTCCTCCAGGGGCTTTAAGAGAGAATTTGTCTCATGTCTCTCTTCTAGATTCTGGTGGCTACTTCCAGAATGCAACAAGGTAGACTGTGAAACTTTGGCTTATACTGTAGGGATTATACTTGAACATTTTGGGACAGTGGACATTGTAAGGACTTGGGTTGATGGCTTGAGGTCAATTTTAGTAGTCCTAAAAGAAAATGATAGGCTCACTTTAGCAAACTATCAATGGCACATTATGAATGTCAGAATAACATCATGGGAACATTTTAAGAAACTTGTTACCTATAACTGCAAGGCAGACTATGCTGAAAAATCAGGGTGAAATTTAATTTTAGTGGTGACAGAGTTTCAAAGGACACCAAATGCACATCTTTAGAGATCTATGCCAAAATCGGGACCCAGATAGGGATAGAGTAGAGTGCTGGTATATATGATAGTGAAATTTGTGTCAACATAGCTGAGAATCTTGAACTCCCAGTATTTCCACCCAAGGGAAACAGCTCCTTCCTTGTTATGAGATAACAGTTTTCTCTTACCTGGAAACCATGCAGAAATCTCACTTGAGGAAATTGTCACAAAGATGCTCTATGTCTGCCTCAACATTTCAATTTCTAGGCTTATCTTCATTTTGTCTTAAAACCAATCCACAGACTAAGGTTGCTACAAAGATTAATTTGGGAACAACTTCAACTTTATTAGGTTCCCAGGAAAGGCTCAAAAGAAACATTTCTTCTAGATAATAATAAATGTATTGGTAAGAATACATGAGACTATTTAAGAAGCTCAAGGAGGCTAGAGTTGACAGAAGAAACTGATTTACCTTGGTGTTCCAATTACCATGGTATTGCCATGGAAATAGTTTACTGTGTACTGGTGGTATGATAGTATTCTCAAAAACCAGAGGCCAAGACTGGCACTCCATGGTAAGAGGCAAGATGGAAATTACCAAAATAGATTCTAAGTTAGAGTGGTAACCAGTCCTGACCTGTATGTTTCCAGAAGTGAATGAGCAACTAGTTTATTTAGTCTATCACAAGACACATCAACCTACTATGCTATCATAGAAAAATCTGGTGAAGATACTATTTCAGTCAATGGTAGCTGAGCTGATAAAATTATAATCTGTAAAAATTGACCATAAATTGCTATTCAATTTGAAATTGTTTACTGACTCTGTGTGTGTATGTGTTTGTGTATATATACATATTTTATTTTTCATGCTGAAGGTTGTAGGGATGAGACCAGATATAGAGAGGTATTCTGGCAAACTAACATGTAATACAATTCTGAAGACTTTGTACATTTTGCACTTTGTATGATTTCTGAAGACTAGAGTGACTTATTCTATATCTCTTCTCACAGTTCCCCGAGGAGTTGGCTGACATCTGTAACTGAACCCATAAATCTTCTGTGGGTTTAGCTGCTGGCTTTTTAAGGAAAAAAAATTGCTGATAGAGGAATTTATTTGCTCAAAATTTACAAGTAAAGAAATGAAACACTTCAATGCTTTAACTTTGTAAATTTAGAAGAGGATTATTGCTGATAAAAGCATCTTTTCCTAAATTTATAATGTATCTTAATCGGGTTTTCAGTTCTTCCTCAAAAATATGAGGCACATTCAAAGAAAAAAAGTCTAACTATAATTTCCTGAAAAAATTTCCTATGAATGGATGCAATTATGCATACTTTAATGAAAATTACCTAAGCTTTCAGTAAACACTGATAATTTTCATATTTGAAAACAATCTATATTGCATGGCATGTTAATTTTCATCATTAATGAGAAGAGTATTATACTCTAATTAATTTTGTAATTAAAAGAATGGTATTTAAAATGTCAAATAATCTAAAAACATGAAATGCAGATTTTAAACAGAATATATTATCATAACGCAAGTCATTATTAACATAAATTAAGCGGATTTTTTAATGTTTATTTAAAGTAGGTGCTTTAGTTGTTGAAAAGAATATTCTCTATAGGGATAGACAGGATTTTATGAAATGGTTCAGGAAAATCAAAGATAGGGCATTACTGTTTTCTCCTAAGAGATATGCCTCTCAGGATTATACTAGTTGCTTATTCTGAGTAGGTTTATGGCTTGCTCCTATGATTCTGGGCTCTTCTAGTCTACAGGTCTTAGTGACCAAGGGATGATGCCACAAGAGCACACTGATAACTGCCCCATTGCAGCCAGTGCTCCTCACTGGGTCATTGGAAACAGGGTAAAATCTATATGTGGTGACTGACGGTGACTATGAAAAAGAAAGAGGATTGGTTTATCCAATAAAGACCTAAATGAAATTTATAATTATGACACATTTGGAATACTTCATAGTATCCCTATGCTTAGAGGCAATGATTATCAGGAGGCAGAAGGCATCTCTCACCTAACACAGGCAGGGCCACCAAAGTGTTGTATGTTATACTTATGTAAGAAAAACATTATCTTCCTTCTCATTATAATATTACATAGGGTTTGATAGTAAGAATGAGAAAGAAAATGAGCAGTGCCATCAGTTAGTGATTCTGGACTCTGACAGCAATGGCTTCATGATATTATCTCCTGGACTCAGTAGCAAATTGCAGCCTTGTGTTTCTCTCACTGGAAAGGGAATGGATCAATATTTTTGTTGGTTTGAAGAAAAGTTGCGATGCTCAATGAAACAATTTTCTGGGTTTGGATGTATTAAGAGATAGTTTGCACAGTGGCCCCAGGGTGCAACCTAGGGCAACTTCTTTTTCTTTTTTAAAAACATTCCCTTCCAATGCAGGACTTTTTTTCCCCTCTACTTTGTGTGATTTTTTTTAATTAAAGACTTTATTTATTTATTTATTTGGGAGAGCAAGAGAGGGAGAGAGCACTAGCAGGGGGGTGAAGCAGAGGGAGAGGGAGAAGCAGACATTGAGCAGGGAGCTCAATGCGGGACTCAGTCCCAGGACCCAGGGATCATGACCTGAGCCAAAGGTAGATGCTTAACTGACTGAGCCACCCAGGTGCCTCTACTTTGTGTGAATCTTACAATAAGATTTAACTATGGGATTCCAAATTCAAAAATATATGTGTGGGCCAGATTGGGCTACTTTCAGGCTCTCACTAGGAATGTAAATGGTGACCAGAATATTTGAGAGAATAATCTAATTTACTAAATAGAAGATCTAAGATTTCCTGCTGTGTTTGAAAGCCTGGGTCTTTCCTGTTTCCTGGTCTTACTTTGGGTTCCTTCAATCCTGTGACTGTATATGCTATTTCTGTTGAGTTTTTAGTTTTTAGTTTTGTATATTTTGTATATTTTTTATATTTATTTTGTATATTTCCCTAATTTTGGTCCTTAGTTAAAAACTATTAGCTCTGATTTTCATAATCAGGAAGAAAAAGAAAAATGATTATAGGCATAAAAACTGAAAAAACTTTTAAAACATTTATCATTTTACATTCCTTTTAGTGTAGTATAAAATAGAAAATTATAATTAATATATCATAATATTATTTCAAGGATATTATTGCTTAGAATAAGGCTAAGTAAAAACAAAATTAGTACTATTCAAGGAAAGTTAAAAAAATTATTAAATAATATACCAGTCTGACAAAAAAATACTTGTTAAAAGTGATTAAATAGGGGTGCCTGGGTGGCTCAGTCAGTTAAGTGTCTACCTTCAGCTCAGGTCATTAGCCAAGGGTCCTGGGATCAAGCCTGGAATCAGGCTCCCTGAGCAGGGAGGGAGCCTGTTTCTCCCTCTCTGTCTGCCCTTCCCCACCCCCATTCATGTGCTCTCGCTGTCTCTGTCTCTCTCAAATAAATAAATTTTTAAAAAAGAGTGATTAAATATGTAACACTCATAAGATGCTAAGAAAATGAGCCAAATATAATAGCAAAATAGAAGATGATCATCTGTTTAGAGTTGAGGCCATGATAACAAATATTTATGGTAACTACTTTTGATTTGGATTTATGAATAATTTCTGTTTTCTTATTTATAATTTCTATATGACAATACATTTTTAAAGATTATATTTATTTATTTAGAGCATGAGTGGGAAGAGGGGCAGAGAGAAAGAATCTCAAGCAGATTCTGCACTGAGCACAGAGCCTGAGGTAGGGCTGGATCTCATGACCCTGATATCATGACCTGAGCTGAAATCAAGAGTCTGATGCTCAACCTACTGAGCCACACAGGTGCCCCTGCAAAAACATTGCTAAGTATAAAATCAAAATCATATTCTCATGTCTTGAAATTGTTAAATCAGAAAATATAAGGGAGCTTAGATTTTTCTTGTTTACTTGTATACATATATAGATAGATGATAAAGAGATACACACACACACACACACACTATCAGAAACATGAGTCCTCTGAGTCAGAAATCAGGGCTTTATTTACTCAAGCAACTTAGGGGAAGAATGATATTCTAGCATTGGTTCTTCATATGAAGCATACCACAGATAGCAGAATGACAGCCAGAAGGACAGTCTACGTATATAATAGGATTGTACTATAGGAGAATGTTGTGTGGGTCTCAGCCTACTGATGGTGATGTTCTCAGCTGGGAATGCCTGAGGCACTTACCTGTGCCCATATTTACTCATAGGGAGCCCCACAAACACCCCCCACCACCAGGGCCAATATTGTGGCTGAACCAGCCTTTGTGATTCTTTTTTTTCTATATATGTTTATGTGTGTGTGCATGTGTGCACACGTGTTTGTGTGTGTGTGTATGCATACATATATTACATCTTTCTTATTCATCTGGATGGACATCTGGGTTGCTTACATATTTTATCTCTAGTAAATAATGATGCAGTAAACACAGGGATGCATATATCTTTCTAAATTAGTGTTTCATTTTCTTTGGGTAAATACGCAGTTGTGATATTACTGGATGATACCGTATTTCCATTTTTAATTTTTTGAGGAAACTCTGTATTATTTTCCACTGTGGCTGCACCAATTTACACTCCCACCAACAGTGCATACGTGTTCCCTTTTCTTCATATCCTCACCAACACTTGTTATTTCTCATCTTTTTGATACTAGCCATTCTGGCTGGTCTGAAGTGATATTTCATTGTGGTTTTAATTTGCATTTCCCTGATTATTAGTGATGTTGAGCATCTTTTCAGGTGTCTGTTGGCCATCTGTATGTCTTCTTTGGAAAAATGTCTATTCAGTTCCTCTGCCCATTTTTTTTTCTGGTGTTGAGTTGTGTAAATTCTTTATGTGTTTTGGATATTAACTCTTATCAGTTGTATCATTTGAAAATATCTTCTCCCATTCACTGGGTTACCTTTTTGTTTTCCTGATGGTTTCCTTTGCTGTGCAGAAATGTTTTGTTTGGTGTAGTCCCAATAGTTCATTTTTGCTTTTGTTTTCCCTGCTTAAAGAGACAAATCCATAAACATGTTGCTAAGTGTTATGTCCTAGAGATTACTGCTTATGTTTTCTCCTAGGAGTTTTATGGTCTCAGGTCTCATATTTAGGTCTTTAATCCATTTGAGTTCATTTTGTGTGTTCTGTGAGAAAGTGGTCCAGTTTCATTCTTTAGCATGTAGCTGTCCAGTTTTCCCAACACCATTTATGGAAAAGACTGTCCTTTCACCATTGTATATTCTTGCCTTCTTTGTTGCAGATTAATTGACCTTGTTTAAGTGTAGGTTTATTTCTGGGCTCTCTATTTTCTTCCTTTGATCTGTGTGTCTATTTTGTGCCAGTACCATATTCTTTTGGATACTACAGATTTGTAGTATTTTATGAAATCTGGGATTGTGATACCTCCAGCTTTTTTCTTTCTCAAGATTGCTTTGACTGTTCATGGTCTTTTCTGGTTTCATACAAATTTTTAGAAATATTTACTCTAGTTCTATGACAAATGCTATTAGTATTTTGGCAGGGATTGCATTGAATCTGTAGATTGCTTTGGGTAGTATGGACATTTTAGCAATATTAATTTTTCTAATCCATGAACATGGAGTATCTTTCCATTTCTTTGTGTCATCCTCAATTTATTTCAACAATGTCTTAGAGTTTTTAGGGTGCATGTCTTTAACCTCTCAGTTAACTTTATTCTTAGGTATTTTATTCTTTCTGTTGCAATTATTTTTGTTTTCTTAATTTCTCTATTTTGTTGTTAGTGTATAGAAATGCAACCTATTTCTGGATATTAATTTTGCACCCTGTGACTTAACTGAATTCATTTATCAGTTCTAATAGTTTTTTGCTGGAGTCCTTAAGGTTTTCTCTTCATGGAAAAGTCTCCTAAAGATCCCTGCCCCTCCTAGTACACCTTCTGAAATTAGTAAATAAATATCTTTCCTGTATACATCAGGTGCTTCTCAAACTGCTCCTTCTGTGCTGTGCCTCCATGAGGTTGTTATGCTGTCTATCTAAGGGCAAGGGCTATTTCTTGTGACCCTCCAGCTCTCCCAGAGTGGAGTCTGCTAATTTCTAAATTTTCCAGTGTGAAGCTCCACTATTTATGAAAACTCTCTAAGTGAAGCCCCTCTGGTTTTCAAAGCCTAATGTAACAGGAACTCGTCTGCCCATGCAGTTCCCCCATGTCTGGGATGCCTGGTGTGGGGTTGGTTCCTCTCCCTTCCCCATGCATGTGTTGTCCCTCCCATTTGTGGTTAGTCTCACAGGTTAGTTTGGTTCCCAGCTGGGACTCTGCCTTTGGCAATGTTTTCAGTGTGGTTGTGATTAGCTGTGGAGATTTGTTCTGCCTGTCTTCAGTTTGATTTCTGGGTTGCACTGATGTAACTGTTATCTAAGTGTATCCATTGAGACCAGGTGAGCTTAAAATCCCCCTACTCTCCCTATCATTTCCCTCCAGGATTTTCCAAATAGAGTATCATGCCATCTGCAAATAGTGACAGTTTTACTTTTTCCTTATCAATATGGATGCCTTTTATTTCTTTTTCTTACCTTATTACTTTTGCGAAGAGTTCCATTACTATGTTGAATGAAAGTGTTATCAGTGGACATCCTTGTTTTCCTCCTGATCTCAGAGAAAAAGGTCTCTTTTTCACTATTGAATATAATATTAACTGTTGGTTTTTAATATGTGATCTTCATTATGTTGAGGTGTGTTTCCTCTAAACCTATTTTGTTGAGTTTTTTTTTAATCATGAGTGGATTTTGTATTTTGTCAAATGCTTTTTATGCATCTACTGAGATAATCATATGGTTTTTATCCTTCCTCTTATTAATGTGATATATCATATTGATTTTCAAATATGGAAACACCATTGCATCCCTGGAATAAATCCTAGTTGATCATGGTGAATGCTGCCTTTTTAATGTATTGTTGAACATGTAATCCAGATTTCCTGTTTTCCCCTAATATCTCTTTTCTTTGTCATTATCCCCAGTCAGTATACCACATTGCATTTAGTCGTCATGTCTCTTTAGGCTCCTATTAGTTTTGACAGTTTCTCGGGCTTTCCTTATTTTTTTCTGTTTTGTTTTAAAGATTTTATTTACATATTTATTTTAGAGAAAGAGAGTATGCAAGCAAAGGGAGGAACAGAGGGAGAGGGACAAGAACACTCCATGCTGAGTGCAGAGCCCAAGGCAGGGCTCAATCCCATGACCCTGAGATCACAACCCTAGCCAAAACCAAGAATCGGACACCCAATTGACTGAGCCACCCAGATGCCCCAAGATATCCTTGTTTTTGATGACCTTGGCAGTTTTGAGGAGGACTGACCAGATATTTTGTAGTATGTTCCTAATCTGGTATTTGTCTGATGTTTTTCTCACGATTAGATTGGGGTACAGTGTTTTGGGCAAGAAGACCAGAAAGGGAAAGTGACATTTTTATCACATTATATTAAGGATATGTACCAATCAATATGACTTATCACTGTTGATGTTGACCTTGAGATAGTGCTTGTCAGTTTTACTCACTGCAAATTTACTCTTTTTCCCCTTCCTTTACATACTGTACTCTGAAATTTTTATACATTTAAGATGTGGGAAGATATGCTTCACCCCTTTAAAGAAGAAGTGCTACATAAGTTACTTAGAATTCTTTTACATGGAAGGTTTATCTACTCACCCATTTGTTTATGTAGTCAGTCATTTATTTATAGCATGGATATTCATTTTTGTGCCATAATCCAATATTACTATATACTGCTATAATTCTTTCAGCTTTAGCCATGAGCTCCTTCATTTGGCTCCTGTGTTCCCTGATAGATGTCCTTAATTGAGTTTTTGTTTGTTAGTACTTCCTTACTTTCTACACTACAAGGTATTACAGGATTAGCTTGTATATTACATGTCCCAACCTTAAAATCAGCCATTTCATCAGGAGCCCTGATTTCTCCTATTAAAGTGATATTAGAAACCAAGACTTTAGTACCTAGGCATGCTTATTGCTACTGGAGTATTGTATCTAGGCCACCTCAACAAATCAAGGATATATATGTATGTGTATGCTAACTAACTATATATATATATATATATATATACACACACACACACTTGCCTATAAACATTTCTGTATCCAAGTCTATGTTAAAGTAAACATAAGTTTATGTTGATGTCTTCAGTTCTAATCCATTACCACATAGATCATTCTAGTCTTCTCCTCCTACTTGTCTCAACATTTCTAAAACATTAAGAAAACTGGCTTCCACCATCTGCCATCAATTTACTGAATCATTCAATTATTGTATACTTATATATAGTGTTTTCAGGGCTGTTAATCTGTGCACCGTGGCAAACAACATTAGCAATTCAAGTACAGCGATTGTTTACAAGTCTCTGCATTATATTGATATAATTATATGTTTTTTTCTCTTACTCAGTTTGTTAATCTGATGAATACATTTATTACTATACAAAGGTTAAAATAATCTTTCATGGAATGAACTGCACTTGGTCAAAAGGTACAATCCTTTTTATATGTTGTTGGGTTTACTTTGATAATATTCTGTTAAGGACTATTGCTACTTTTGTTCATACGATATTTTGGTCTGTAACTTCTTTAAAATGTCTTCATTGGTTTTGACCGTAGGGTAATGCTGGCTGCATGGAGTGAGTTAAGAAGTGTTCCTTCTGATTCTATTTTTGGGGTGATATTTTAGAAATTTATCCTTTAATATTTGGTATAATTCACCAATGAAATCATGTGGACCTGGAGCTTTTATTTTTGGAATGTTTTTAATTATTGACTCAATTTAATTGATAAATACAAGGAAATTCAAGTTATCTATTCTCCTTTTGTGACTTTTGACAGCTTTTGTCCTTTCAAGGAATTGGTTTATTTCCTTTAATTTTTCAAAGAGGTCAGCACAAAATTGTTCATAAAATACCCTTATTGTCCTTCTAATTTTCATGGAATCAGTTGCAATGACCCAATTTCCTTACTGATATTAGTAATTTATGCCTACTCTCTTCTTTGTTGTCATTGTCATCATCATCTGGGCAGAGGTTTGGTTTCTGTTTTGTGTGTGTGTGTGTGTGTGTGTGTTTCCCCCCAAAAAACAGCTTTTGGTTGCTTTAATTTTATCTATAGCTTTCCTATCTTCAATGTCACTGATTTCTGCTGTAATATATTATTTTCTTTCATTCTTTCTTTTTGTTTGTTTGTTTGCTTTAGGCTTAATTTTCTTTTCCTCTGGATTTTTAGATGGAAGCTTAAACTATTTATTTCAGGCCTTCTTTTCTCATATATGCATTTAACGCTATAAATTTCCTTCTCAGTGCAGATTTTGATGCACCCCACAAATTTTGTTAAGTTCTATTTTTATTTACCTTATCTTGAGACATCATCTTTGACTCAGGTTATTGAGAAGTGTGTTGCATAATTCGTAAATAATTTGGGGACTTTCCAGCTATCTTTTAGCTATTGACTCTTGTTTAGTTCCTTTGTGGTCTGAAAGCATACTATGTAGAAAATTATTCTTTTAAATTTATTACAGTGTGTTTTATGATAAGTACATAGTCTTGTTAAGTTTCACTGCACTCGAGAAGACTATTCTTTTGCTGAATAGGGTTTTCTATATATGGTATATTAGATCAATGATCTATGAGAGTGTTGTTAGAGTGACCTATATCCTTACTAATTTTGTGCCTGCTTATCCATCAATAACTTGGATGTTCTTGCAGTTCTATCACGTTTTGTCTCATGTATTTCATTTTTGTTGTTAAGTAAGCAGATATATAAGATTTTTTTTTTCTTGGAGAATTGACAACTTTTGTATTATATAATGGTCCCACTTTATTTCTGATAATCTTCTTTGTTTTCATGTTTGATTTATCTGAAACTGGTATAGCTAATTCAGCTTTCTTTTTATTAGTGTAATCATTGTATATATTTCTTTATTCTTTTACCTTCAACCTACTTGTGCCTTTTTATTTAACATGGATTTCTGGTAAGCAACATAGAGTTTCTTCTTATTTTTAGGTAATCCATTCTGATAATTTCTGTCTTTTAATTGGGGTTTTTAGACATTCCCAGTTTAAGTGATTATTGATATTTTTGGATTACCATGTTTGTAACCATTTTCTATTCATTGTTCTTGCCTATTTTCCCTCCTTTTCTCCTTTGGCTTTAATTGAACATTTTATGTCAATTTATTTTACTCTTAACATACCAATTATATATCTTTTAAAAATATTTAATTGTTGCCTTGGAGTTTACAGTATACATTTTCAAATAATCTAAGTCCACTTTCACATAACCTTATACCACTTCATATGCAGTTCAGGTACCTTTTAATAGAGTAGTCCCAATTCTTTCCTATTGTCCCGTATGACCTTGCTGTCACTAAATTCATTTATCTGTATGCTATAATCACCCAATGTGTGGTCACTACTATTGACTTAAACACTTATCTTTTAGATGAATTACAAATAAACAATATAGACTTTACTGTTATTTATTTGTTCCCTGGTGCTTTTCATTTATTTATGTAAGTTGAAGTTCCCAATCTATATCATTTTCTACCTCCCTGAAGAACTTATTTTAACATTTACTACAGGACAAGTCTGCTGGCAATAAAATTCCCCAGCTTTTGTCTGAAAGGGTCTTTATTTCTCATTTGCTTATGTAGGATAATTTCACTAATTATAGAATTAACACTTTAACACTTTAAATATTTCACTCTACTTTCTTATTACCTTCACTGTTTATGATGAACAGTCCACTGTAATTTTAATGCTTGTTCTTCTATAAATAGGGTGTCTTTTCCTCTAGCTTCTTTCAAGCCTTTCTTTTTGTGAATGTGTTATGCCTTGGGGTGTGTGTGTGTGTGTGTGTGCATATACACACACATGTTTATCCTGGTTGGTGTTATCTGAGCTCCCATTGATGTAGTTTGGTGTCTGTCATTAATACTGGAAAGGTCTCCACCATTACTAATTTAAATATTTTAATCTTTCTCTTTTCTTCTACTGATATTCCAATTATTTGTATGTTAAAGTTTTTGTTATCATTCCATAGTTCTCCAATGGTTTTTAGTCTTTTTTTTTCTCTTTACATTTCACTGTGAGAAGTTTCTACTAGTCTATCTTCAACTTCACTGATTCTCTCTTAGCTATGTTGAGTCTACTGATGAGCCCTAAAAAGGAATTCTTTATTTGTGTTATTGGTTTTTATTTCTTTAATTTTAATTTTTTTTTAGGAAGAGAGAGGAGGGGAGGGGTTAAGGGAGAGGGAGAGGGAAAGATAGAATCTTGAGCAGGCTCCACACCCAGCATGGGGCCTGATGCAGGGCTCAATCGCACAACCCTAAGATCATGACTGGAGCTGAAATTGAGTCAGATGCTTAACCACCTGAGCCACCCAGGTGCCCCTATTGTCTTTTATTTCTAACATTTCTTTACTATTTCTTAGTTTCCATCTCTCTGCTTATATTATTGCTGCATTCTTTCATGTTATCTAATTTTTCTTTTTTTTTTTGTTTCAAGTTTTTAAATTCTAGTTAATTAACTTATAGTGTAATATTGGTTTCAGGAGTAGAATTTAGTGATTCATCACTTACATATAACACCCAGTGCTCATCACAGCAAGTGCCCTCCTTAATACCCATCACCCATTTTTCCATTAGAGTTTTTAAGATATTAATCATTGTTATTTTAAACTTCCTGTCTGATAATTCTCATATCTATGTCATAACTTGGGGTTGTTCTCATGATTGCTGTTTCTTTAGGTTGCATTTATTCTTGCCTTTTATCATGTTTTCACTTTTTTTGAAAGCTGGACATACTATCTTAGAAATAGGGGAACAGGAAATGAGGTAAAAAGGCTTTTGGTATGAGGATTTAAGTTAATGTCCGGGTAGGAGTTGAGCTATGTTTTATGTTTGTTGTAGCTTTATGTACCAGAGACTTCAAATTCTCTTGGTGTTTTTATGTCCTATCTTGATTTTGGGGAGATATACATATCTATCTTCATAGAGAGTCTGTACTATACACCTCTTTCATCTAAACTCACTGTAATTATATTGGAATCCTATTTGTGTGGTAATAAAGTGACAAGAAAGAGGGGTGTTCTATAATCTGAGTGAGATTCAATGTTTTAGTGGGTTTGTGTTTCAGTACTAAGACTTTCATAAGCATTTCTCCAGTGGTATAATCTGTCCCCTACTTTTTTCCCTGTCTCCAAAGCTCCCATTCTATTTCCTTGAAGCCTTGTCTCCTATTGACTGTTATTTTTTACCCTTTTTTGGGAGTACATACTAGGGGGTGCTAAGCAGGGAATCATCTCTTTTCCCAGCAGGAATAATCTTTCATATTTTTTTTGTCAAAATACTTTTCCCTGGAGAGCTGTCCTTTGCTCTGCTGTGGTTCATAAACTCTCACTCTCTTCTTGCCAGAGCCAAAAGGGATATTTGTTGGATCCTCACAGTAAGAACTCAAAATTTATAGGGTTCCTAGAAGAAAACCCACTAAAGCACAGGCCTCTTGAGAATGTAGCCCTGTAAGTTCCTCACTCTTACATTAGTCCTCACTCAGCCTCTAGCTATTCGTGTCAATAAGAAAAACTCTTCACATTCTCTCAGAAGGTCCTCTCACTTCCATTTTGCTTATAAACATTGTAAAATATCCCATATTATATATATTGTATAAACATGTAAAAATCCTAATCCACAACACACCCTTCAGAACATTCTTCTTTCCTAGTGTAATCTTGACCTTGGAAAAGTTCCTTGGAATGTACAAATTGGTCTCCATCTCTTACTGCATTTTATGGGAGAAATACTTATTATCTGAGTTCTGTACACCAAAAGAGAACCACAGTACATTTTCTGCATGCAATAATTTTTCCTTTTAGAGCACTGATTCTCAAACTGACAGCACTTCAGAGTGACTGATATCTTAAGTAAAAAGAAGGGACAAAAGTGATTTTTCTTTATTAAACTTTCAAGTGATTGAGATGTGCAAAGGAGTTACAAAACAGTACTATCTGAAATATTAGACAATCACATTTAACAATTTTGTGTTAAGACACTAATATGAAAGGCAAGCCACAGAGTAGGAAAAATATTTGTAAATCATATATCTGATAATGGGCTTGCATCAGAATATAGAAAGAACCATTATAATTCAAAAATAAAAAGAGAAATAATTCAAGTAAAAAGTGAGCAAAAGATTTGAATAGACATTTTACCAAAGAAGATACAGGGATGGTCAGTAAGCATATGAAAAGATATTCAACCTCATCTGTCATTAGGAAATGTATTTTAAAACCATAATCAGATAATCCTTCTCAGTTATTAGAATGACTATAATAAGAAGCACAATAATAAAGTGTGGGCAGGGATGGAGAGAAATGAATCCTCATGCATTGCTGATTGGGATGTAAAATGGTTCAGCTGCTATGGAACATAGCTTGGTATTTTCTAAAAATCTTAAACATGAATTTACTCTCAGGAAGAGAAATGAAAACATATGTCCACACAAATACTTACATGTGAATGTTTAATCAATAATGTAGAAATAACCTGGATATCCATGAACTGGAGAATGGGTAAACATACTGTGGTATATCCATACAGTGGAAGACTATTAAGCAATAAAAATGCAAAGTACTGATGCTTGCAACAACTTGGATGATGAACCTCAAAAACATTAAGTGAAAGAAGTTAGATGTAAAAGACCACATATAATATAATTTCATTTATATGAAATGTCCAAGAAAGACAAATCTACTGAAACAGAAAGTGATTAGAGATTCCTGGGCCATGAATAGGAAAGAATATTGACTGGAAATGAGCATAAGGATCATCTCAGGGTGAAAAAATATTCTAAACTTAGATTATAATGATTGCCCAGGTCTGAATTTACTAAAAATCATTGTATACTTAAATTGGAAAAATATTATGGTATGTAATTTCTATATCAAGAACACTGTTAACACTGACATAGAATGTGAGAAGAGACAAATACTAAAAATTCACATCCAATAATAATCTGCATACCTGGTAGAAAGATAGTTGTATATCATAGAATCACTATACTTGGATTTCACATATTAAAATATCAACATATACAACAAAAGATATATCATCACTATCTTTTTGAAATTGGAGATGAAATGCATTAAAAATTAACAACTTGGGTTCCCCTATGTATGGCAAATTCTTAACAGAAGTACATTTTGAAGTTACATAGACCTACATTGAACATGTCTAATATGTGACTTCTCTGTGGTTAGGTTATGTACAAATTGAGGATGCTAATATTCTCCCCATTGTATTAGTTATAGTCTGAGTATAAAAGATTAAAATAAAAAGCACTTAACACAGGCTCTGGAGTATAAAAGAAAATTCTCCTTCTAACATGTAACTGTGTGAGGAACTTCCTAGCAGGTTGTATTAGTTTCTTTGAGCTGCCATAACAAATTATCACAAACTGGATAGCTTAAAACAAGATAAATTTTCTCACACCTATGGAATCTAGAAGCCAAAATTAGGAGGTCATGTTCTCTCTGAAGATTCTAGGGAAGGGTCCCTCCTTTCTGGCTTCTGGGGATTGTCAGCCATCCTTGGTGTTCTTTGGTTTAGAGTCACATCACTCCATCTCTGCCTTTACTGTTATATAGTTTTCCTCCCACTGCATCCAGATTGCTTTCTTATAACAAAGATGTTAGTCATTAGATTAGGGTCTACCTTAGTCACATAGGACCTCATCTTAACTTGATTACATCTATAAAGATCTGATTTTCAAATTAAGTCACTTCACAGGTGCTGGGGGTTAGGACCAGAATATATTTTTGGGGAGCGGGGGAGTAGATACAATTCAAGCCACAGTACAGGTATAAAAAAAAAAAACAATTATGTATAACTTGTCTTGAAAAACAAAATACTGGTACTAGGATCAGCCTAAGTTTTATTGTGATTAAAATAATTCCTATAGGGCTTCTTTGAAGTGAGCTCTCTTATTAAATTTTAAAATGTATTTGAGTCATTAAGATTTGATTTAGACACATGTATATGTATGTTTCCTAAAGACTCAATATTTTTGGTGCCCCATATCAGGAGATACAAAAGCCCATTTATATAAAACATAATAATAAACGTTTCCAGTATAATATTTAAGTTGTTTATATTTATGCAATATCAATTTCCTGAAAGCATTTGAGAAACAGGATTTTAAGACAGTTATATATTAGCACAATGAAATGGAAGAGAATTCAAATAATGTTAATTTGGGTATGCCTTTAAGGCATATTTTACTGTTAGCTGGCAAAAAGATTGATTACAAATACATGTGTTAGAGACAGTGTAATTATTTTCACAGGCAGAAATTAATCTTGTTTCATGTTTAGTTTTTCAAAGTTCAATGAAACTTCTATTGGGTCCCTAACATAGCTTAGCTTACAATTGACTAATGAAAATTAGAGTCATGGGAAAATTCCATTCCAGTTAATTAGAGAAATAATACATTGTTTATTTGATTTCTTTTTGAGAGATCTGGGATTTTTATACACTTTCAAGATAAATATATTAAGATCCCCTTGTGCAGATAAGCACATTTGTAAATAAACTGTGTTACTAGAAGCTGGACAATAATTGCTTAGGTACATTACAAATAGAAAGGTAGAGAAGCAATTTAGAAACATGATAATGTTAAAATAATCCCTCATTGAGTTGGTTTTAAAATGTTAACCTATTTTCTTATTTGAAAAAAAAGTCAATTCAAATATATTAATTTTGAGTCCTCAAATGAAGAACACTTGAAGCTCTTGTGAACTATTTATTTCATATCTGCTCTGGGTCATCAAAGTCACAATTGGTGAAACAGCTGACAATTTAGGAAGAGTTTAAACTTGCCTCACATTCAATGTATACCTCAGTTACCTCAATTTCTAAGTGGATGCTTTCATTTTGATAGAAACATTTATCTCCTAACTATTGTGATTCTCGATAACGCTCTCCTCAAATCTGATGTTATATGTCCCATAATAAACCATTAAGTTCTGTAATAAAATGCCTCTGGGGGGGTGCCTGGGTGGTTCAGTTGGTTGGGCATCTCAGGTCATGACCTCGGGGTACTGGGATTGAGCCCCACATCAGGCTCTCTGCTCAGCAGGGAGTCTGCTTCTCTTTTGTGCTCTCCTTCTCTTTCTCTCTCAAAATAAATAAAATCTTTAAAAAAACTTCCTTAGGGACAAACAGTTAACAAATCACCAGTGGCCTTAGAACTCCAATTTAACAAATTTGCTTACCATAAAGGTAGATAGACATCTGCATGTGCTCGCCTGAAGATGCCCACACACACATCTGAGTTCATAGTTGTTAAAGGTGATAAGCTTGTTCAAAAAGGACAGCTCTACTTTGCCAGAGATACAGAGAACTTTTAGTGGTTGTTTCAAAGATTATTCTCAAATACTCCTGTTTTTATGTATCTCTTATATGTAATCCAGAACTTTTATTGAATTAGTAATTTTTCTGGCAGAATTTGTGGTGTAAAATCATAATCACTGGGTTATATTCCAAGAACATTAGATTTTGGTGTATTCCTATGTATCAATATATTCCAGTTAATGCCATACAGAGTCTTGAAGACCTTCGGAACTCTACATAAGTCTTTCCACACAAAATGATTTTTGCTTTATTTTTTGCAAAATGTATTTTAAAAATAATTGTGATCATGTCAGTTGTTTTAAATTCAAGAAAATCCATCTGGTTTTTTAAATGCAATATTATTAAAAGAAAACTGGAACAGAATAGAATAAAAAAACAAGGTGACACACATACGGGCACTTGATTTGTAGTAAGTGTGATACTGGAAACAGCATTTTCAGTAAATATTACTGGGTAATCTGGATTTTCATATGGAGAAATAAAAATAAGCCTGATTCCCCTACCTCATACTGTATTGATTCAGTCACTGTTTTGGGACTGTCTGCTCCAGCTGAATATATGCATATCTTTGAACCAGTACTCAATCCTAGACATATACCTAGCAGAATTACATGCACATATGCACTGAAAATATATCAGAATGTTCATAGCTTCATTATTTCTAATAATCCCATAATGAAAACAAAGTAATGTATGGCATATGCTACAGCAGGAACATCTGAGCATGTTATTCAAGTCAGGAGACTACACATGACAACTGAAAGAAGTTTCACAGTCATGAAAGCTAAATCTACAAACTAGAGATCGATGTGGTTAAGTCCTTCTATAGACGTTGCAATTCAAGTTGGTATAAATCCAATTAAACATACTGAAATGTGCACATAAATTGTAGAGATAAGTGGTCTTCATTTCTTGTTAGGTCAATGCATGTTTTTGTTTAAAAATAATCAAAAAGATCTGAATTATAAATTAAGGCTATTTGCTGTACTCAGAATTTTTCAACAAGATAAAATATTTGATTTAGTATTATAAAATCATATTTTAAATCTAGAAGATACCTTAAAGCACTTACAGTCTAAGTCTCATTTACAGATGTGTAAATTAAAAACTTTTGAACTTAAAGGAAAGGGGCATGATCAGAAGAGATATCTTGTATACTGAAGTCTTTTTTGAATGACATACACAAACAGAAATAAAATTCAGAAATTACTAGCATATTATAGTCAAATGTATTATAGAAATCTGCATTCTATAGCACCCTTCTAAAGATTAACAATAGACATTAATAGTTATTAACTGATCATGCACTAGATATTCTTTTATATAAGAGGATCACAAAAGTTCTACAGTTTATTTTTAATTTTTTAAGATTTTATTCATTTATTTGAGAGAGAGAGAGAGATAGAGAGCACATGCACAAGCAGGGGAGGAGCAGAGGGAGAGGGACAAGCAGACTCCACACACTGAGCACAGAGCCCAACTGGGGGCTTGTTCTCACTACCCAGAGATCATGACCTGAGCTGCAATCAAGAGTTGGATGCTTAACTGACTGAGCCACCCAGGTGCCTCAAAAGTTCTACAATTAAAAAAAAAAAAAGGAAGATGATTAACTCATATTTTCCCAAGATTATTTGGCCACAGATTAGACTCCCCTCCCCCTTATCCCCCCCCCCCCCCCAGATCTATAGCTCTTACCAGAGAGGTGTTGAGGGTGAATTCTTATAGTTTTTGATTGATTGGAGCAGAAGTGCAATGGTAGGAAACTTCTAACCAGTTCCCTGAGGTTTTCCCACCTCATTTCAAGGAGAATAGACTGGGACAAGGTGGTCAAAAAACATATGGAGACAGTAATTTACCTCTATATCTACCAAGTAAAATTTGAAAATCTAGAAGTAAATTTTCTATCTGGAGATTACAAGCCCCTAGAACAGTGCCTACTTCAAGATTCCAGTTTTTAAATCTTACATTCGTTATTACTTCCTTTAGAGATGATTTCTCTTCCTTTATTTTGCCCTTTTTATATGACTAAAGATTGAATTTTGGGGTGCTCTGCTATATTTATATAAAGCAGGGAACTCTCATGGGAGATTTCATTTCATGGAAGGAATATGAGAATATGCTTTGTAAAATTAAAAGCATTGAACAAATGCATACATCCATTATTCCACTATCAATTCAGCAAATTATTACTGTACCTAACCTGTGCTTAGGCTCTAGTTAGAGGAAATAAAAATGATTCCTGTCCCCAAGAAACTCAAACATGGAAGAGGATGTTTGAGTGAAAATAGTGTTCATTTTGAAATATCATGAAATGCAATGAAAGAAATGCAATAGAGAAACCATCTTAAAAGCCAAAGAAGAATAACTGTATAGGAAGAGAGAAAAGTGGGTCAAGAAACATTCATAGAAAATCTTATCCGCCCCCCCACTTCTTGTGAGTCTTAGGAAAAAGAGTTTGAGAAGAGAATAAGAAGATATATTGTATTCAGGCACCACAAATTTTTATCAATATATAAAGACACAAAAGAACATACCTTGTCCATGGAACCACTATTATTTTGGTTATATTTAGGTTTTTACAAGAAAAATATGAAAAGTATTAGAACAAACTGTGTCAGCATTAGGTATGTAGAGAAGGAAGCTGAGAGGGAAATGGGGAAGAAGGAAGGTTCTAATGAAAAATTTCACTTAGTTTCATAAGGATAATTATATTTGATGATTATATTGAATCTTGTGTTTATCTCTGTTAGGAATAATAAATATTGGCTGGATTAAGATAAATTTCTATTTTGGTATGCAAATATTTTTCTGAAAAATAATAAAATTTGTAGACTATAATGAAGATATTTCCATCAGCCTTTATTTTTATTTTCTTATGATAACACAACATGGTATCTACCCTCTTAACAGATTTTTAAATGTGAATATAGTAGTGTTGACTATTGAACAATATTGTTCAGATTTCTAGAACATATAAATCTTGCATAATTAAAACTTTATACCTCTGGTTAGCAATTCCCCATTTCATTCGGCTCGCTATCTGGCACCACTATCCCATTCTCTGTTTCTATGAGCTTGGCTGTTTGAGATAGCTCATGTAAGTCAAATCATTCAGTATTTGTCCTTTTGTGACTGGCTTAGTTCATTTAGCATAATGACCTCAAGATTAATCTATATTGTTACATATTACAGGATTTCTTTTAAGGCTGAATAATATTCCATTGTATGTATATACAGCTTTTTTTTTTTTTTTTTTTTTTTTAGTATAGTTGACACACAGTGTTACGTTAGTTTCAGGTGTACAACATTGTGATGGATCGACTCCACATTATGCTACTCTCACCAAAAGTATAGCTACCATGTGTCACCATACAATGCTTTTATAATACCATTTACAATACTCCCTATATACTGTACCTTTTATTCCTTTTATTCCTGAGACTTATTCCACAATTGGAAGCCTACCATTGCCTTTCACCCATTTTGCCCATCCCAACACATCCCTTTCCTTAGTAACCCTCAGTTTGTTCTCTGTATTATTAGATCTGATTGTGCTTTTTATTTGTTTTGTTTTTAGATTCCACATAAAGTGAAATCATATGGTATTTGTCTTTCTATATCTGACTTATTTCACTTAACCTAATACCTTCCACGTCCATTCATGTTGTTGCAATGGCAAGATCTCATCCTTTTTTATGGCCAAGTAATATTGTACTGTATTTATACATATACCACTTCTGCTTTATCCATTCATTTATGACACTGGACACTTGGGTTGCTTCCATATCTTGGCTATTGTAAATAATGCTACAATGGGGGCGCCTGGGTAGCTCAGTTGGTTAAGCGACTGCCTTCGGCTCAGTTCATGACCCTGGAGTCCCAGGATCGAGTCCCGCATCGGGCTCCCTGCTCAGCAGGGATTCTGCTTCTCCCTCTGACCCTAGCCCCTCTCATGTGCTCTCTCTCTCATTCTCTCTCTCAAATAAATAAATAAAATCTTAAAAAATAATAATAATGCTGCAATGAACACAGGGGTGCATACATCTTTTTGAAGTGGTGATTTCATTTTCTTTGGGTAAATACGTGATAGTGAAATTATTAGATCATATAGTTTTTCTGTTCTTATTTTTTTGAGGAAACTCTACTGTTTTCCACAGTGGCTACACTAATTTACATTCCCACCAACAGTACACAAGCACTCCTTTTTCTCCACATCCTCACCAACTCTTGTTATTAGTTTTTTATTTTTATTTTTATTCTAGCCATTCTGAGAGGTGTAAGGTGATATCTCACTGTGCATTGATTTGCATTTTCTGGTGATTAGTGATGTTGAATATCTTTTCATGTGTCTGTTAGTCATCTATATGTCTTCTTTAGAAAAATGTTCAGGTCCTCTGTCCATTTTTCTTTAGATTATTTTGTTTTGTTTGGTGTTGAGTTGTTTATGTTTTTTAAATATTTTGGATAATGGGGCACCTGGGAGGCTCATTTGGTTAAGTGTCTGCCTGCAGCTCAGGTCATGATCCCAGAGTCCTAAGATTGAGGCCCGCATCAGGCTCTCTGCCCAACCTGTTTCTCCCTCTCCCTCTGCCTGCCATTTTGCCTACTTGTGATCTTTCTCTCTCTCTCTGTCAAATAAAGTCTGTAAAAACATATTTTGGATATTACCCACTTGTCAGATGTGTCATTTGCAATATATTTTCCCATTCAGTAGTTTGCCTTTTAGTTTTGTTGATGGTTTCCTTTTCTGTGCAAATGCCCTTTATTTTGGTGTAGTCTTAATAGTTTATTTTGGCTTTTGTTTCCCTTGCCTCAAGAGACATATCTAGAACAATGTTGTTATAATCGATATCAGAGAAATTATTGCCTGTGCTCTCTTGTAGGATTTTTATGGTTTCAGGTCTCACATTTAAGTCATTAATCCATTTTGAGTTTATTTTTGTATATGGTATAAGAAAGTGGTCCAGTTTCATTCTTTTGCATGTAGCTGTCCAGTTTTCCTACACCATTTATTAAAAAGACTATTTCCAATTGTATATTCTTGCCTCTTTGGTCATAAATTAATTGACCATATAAGCAGGGGTTTATTTCTGGGCCTTCTTTTTGTTCCATTGGTCTATGTGCTTATTTCTCCCTTAGAACTGCTTTTGCTATGTTCCAAAGATCTTGGACCATTGTGTTTTCATTTTCAGTTGTCTTTATCTATTTTTTTTAAATTTCTTCTTTAATATCTTCATTTACCCATTGGTTGTTTAGTATCATGTTGTTTAGCCTCAACGTGTTTCTGTTTTTTACAGGGTGTCTGTGTGTGTGTGTGTGTGTGTATGTGAGAGAGATTTCTAGTTTCATACCATTGTGATCAGAATAGATGCAAGGTATGATTTTAATCTTCTTAAATTTATTGACACTGTGGCCATCATGTGATCTATCCTGGAGAATGTTCCATGTGCACTTGAAAAGAATGTGTATTGTGTTGGTTTGCGATGACATATTCATATATATGTTACGTCCATCTGGTCTGATGTGTCATTCAAAGACACCACATTCCTACTGATTATCTGGATGATATATCCATTGATGTAAGTTGAGTGTTAAGTCCCCTACTTTTATTGTATTACCACCAATTCTCTTATGTATTTAGGTTCCAGTGATGGGTGCATAGATATTTATAATTGTTATATCTTCTTCTGGGTTTGGACCCTTTGTCATTATTTAATGTCCTTCTTTGTCTCTTGTTACAGTCTTTGTTTTAAGGTCTATTTTGTTTGGGGTGTTTGGGTCACTCAGTCATTTAAGTCTCTGACTGTTGATTTTGGCTCAGTTCATGATCTCAGGGTCCTGAGATTGAGCCCTTCATTGGGCTCTGTGTTCAGTAGGGATTTCTGCTTGAGATTTCCCTCCCTTTCTCTCTGTTTCTCCCTGCCCTCCTGTGTACTTGTGTGCACGCTCTCTCTCTCTAATAATAAATAAATCTTTAAAGTCTATTTTGTTTGTCCATCGACAGATGAATGGATAAAGAAGATGTGGTATATATATACAATGGAATATTATGCAGCCATCAAAAGGAATGCGATCTTGCCATTTGCAACGACGTGGATGGAACTGGATGGTATTATGCTGAGCGAAATAAGTCAAACAGAGAAAGACATGTATCATATGACCTCACTGATATGAGGAATTCTTAATCTCAGGAATGAAACTGAGAGTTGCTGGAGTGGGGGGTGGGGTGGGAGGGACGGGGTGACTGGGTGATAGACACTGGGGAGGGTATGTGCTCTGGTAAGCGCTGTGAATTGTGCAAGACTGTTGAACCTCAGATATGTACCTCTGAAACAAATAATGCAATATATGTTAAGAAAAAAAAAAAAAAAAGAAGACGATAGCAGGAGGGGAAGAATGAGGGGGGGGAAATTGGAGGGGTAGATGAACCATGAGAGATGATGGACTCTGAAAAACAAACTGAGGGTTCTAGAGGGGAGGGGGGGTGGGAGGATGGGTTAGCCTGGTGATGGGTATTAAAGAGGGCACGTTCTGCATGGAGCACTGGGTGTTATGCACAAACAATGAATCATGGAACACTACATCTAAAACTAATGATGTAATGTATGGTGATTAACATAACAATAAAAATAAAAAAATAAAGTCTATTTTGTTTAAGTATTCCTACGCTGATTCTTTTTTTCACATTCCATTTGCATGGAATATCTTTTTCATCTCTTTACTTTTGGTCTGTATTTGTTTTTAGGTCTAAAGTTGAGTCTCTTCTTTGCAGCATATAAATTGGTCTTTTTTTATTTTTTCTTTTTTTCCACTTTATGTCTTTTGGTTGGAGCATTTAGACCATTTACATTTGAAGTATTTATTGATAAGTTGGTAGTTATTGCTATTAATTTTTTTCTAGTTGTTTATGTAGTTCTTCTCTATTCCTTCCTTTTACTCCCTTTCTTTGTGATTAATGACTTTTGTGTTGTTATGTTTGGATTTCTCTTTATTTTTTGTGTTTCTGTTATAGTTTTTGGGTTTATGTTTAACATGAGGTTCACATATATATCATTCTAAGTATGTAGCAGTCTATATTAAGTTGATGGTCATTTAAACTTGAACACATTTTTTAAAAACTTTTTACTCCTTCCTCCACATTTTATGTACCTGCTGTCATATCTTGCATCTTTTTATCCATAATATTTTTACATCAAATTATGGGCTTTCCTCTTTCTCTTAAGTCCTTTAACATTTCTTGTAAGGCCAGTTTAGTGGTGATGAATTTTATTTGTCTTTTGTTTAACTTTTGTTTGGGAAACTATCTTTCCTTTCATTCTGAATGATAACTTTGCTGGGTGTAATAGTCTTGGTTGTAAGTTTGCTTTTTTATTCCTTTCAGCACTTTGAATATATCAATATATCCCTTTTGGCCTGTAAAGTTTCTGCTGAAAACTCAGCTGATAGCCTTGTAGGGTTTCCCTTATATGTAACTTTTTGTTTCTCTCTTGATGCTTTTAAAATTCCTTTTATTTTTATATTTTGACATTTTAATTATTATGTGTCATGGTATGAACCTCCTTGGGTTCATCTTGCTTCGAGCTCTCTGTGCTTCCTAAACCGTGGAAGTCTATTTCTTTCACTAGGCTGTGGAAGTTTTCAGCTATTATTCTTTTGCCCCCTTCTCTCTTCTCTTTCTGGGGCCTCTAAAATACTAATGTTTGTTCACTTGATGTTGTGTAAGAGATCCTTTAACCTATCTTTATGCTTTATTTTTTTTTTCTTTCTTGCTATTTACCTTGAGTGCTTTTCATTACCCTGTCTTCCAGATCACTGATACATTCTGCATCCAGTAATCTATTCTTGATTCTGTCTTGCATATTTTTTATTTCATTTATTGTATCCTTCAGCTATGGTTCTTTTTAATATATTCTCTTTTTGAAGGTCTCATTGAGTTCTTCCACCCTCTCCAGTGCAGTGAGCATCTTTACAATTATTTTTTTTCAGATTTTATTTATTTAAGAGAGAGCATGAGCAGGGGGAGGGGCACAGTGAGAGGGAGAAGGATAAGCAGACTCCTGCTCAGTGGGGGACCTGACACAGGGCTCAATCCCAGGGCCCTGAGATCATTACCTGAGCCAAAGTCAGACACATAACCAACTGAGCCACCCAGGTGTCCCCTTTACAATTATTATTTTAAACTCTTCATCAGACATATTGCTTATCTTTGTTTCATATAGTATTCTGAGCTTTTGTCTTGTTCTTTCTTTGGAGCATATTTTTCTCAGGTCATTTTTGTGTGGCTGTTTTCTCTGAGCTCTCAATTCCATTCCACTAGTTATATGTTTGTCTTTTTGTTCTTTTTCAAGACTGTTTTCACTATTTAAAATCCTTTGAGGTTCTATCTGAATTCTGGGGAGGTTTCTTTCTAATTCTGCAAAAAATGACATTGGGATTTTAATAGCAATTGTACTGAATCTGTAGATCATTTTGAGTAATATGTGTATTTTAACAATATTATCTTCCAAGTATAAGTAACATACACAATATAAAATATATATCACTTAATCCTCATAAAAGTTCAAGAAATATTAAAAGTTCAAGAAGCTGGGTGGGTTTACAAAAGAGAAACTTTGCAGTCATAGAATTGAAATATCATATCCAAGGTAACACAACTAGTATGTGATCAAACAAAATAAAATTTCAAGTATTTTACCTCAAAATTCTACTTTTCCCTCACTATGCTAAATTTCAAAAGTTACTCTCTGGAATCAGAGGAAAGTCCAGAAAATGAACATAATTTTTGTAAATCTTTATCAACAAGAAAGAGGGAATGAATTTTAAACACAAAAATGGGACAGCCTACTTAGCTTGTGGGGCATTCTGAAGCCTCTTCAGTTTATGCATGATGAGTGATAAACAGTCTAGCCCAATGGAAGAGTGAAGAAGGATCCTTGTAGAAATGTCACATAACCAGCATAGTCACTGTGTTAATTGAGCACTTGGGCTAAAAACGTAGTTTGTTCTCTTCTACACCAGAAGAAGAAAAGTTCCAGATGGTTTTGCTGTCCACCATGCACAGAATTTCTACTACAATAATCAACCTGTGTCTCTCTGTCCCAGGGAAGCAATCCCTATGTGGTGGTTTGATAAGTGAAAGACAGGAAGATAAGACAGCACACTCAGAGCACACACCTCATGAAACAGTTATATTGGAGGAAATGATTAAAAACTTCACTTAAAAAATCACTTAAGGAGTTTTAAACACACAAATACAAAAAGCCTTTCTACATCGAATTTTAAAATCATATTTCCAAATAAACTGAAGGAAAGAAAGACAATGTTGGATCTCAAAGTTGAGGAGAAGGACATATTTCATTAAACATGGAAAAATAGGTTGAAATTCTGAGGGCATATGTGAAACTTGAATAAAGTTAGGCGATTAATAGTGAAATAGCAGAAATTCAAGAAAGAGAAGAAATAATTGATCAAATAATAGAAATAAATGTTCTTGAAATGAAAAAATAAAATACCTCAATTTTCCAAATGAAAGGGTTCACTAATTTCCAGGCTGGATTGATAATGGCAAAATAATAATAAATAATAATAATAATAATGGCAAAATAATAACAACCACAGCAACAGGGGCTCCTGGGTGGCTCAGTTGTTAAGCATCTGCCTTCGGCTCAGGTCGTGATCCCAGGGTCCTGGGATCGAGCCCTACATCAGGCTGCCTGCTCTGTGGGAAGCCTGCTTGTCCCTCTCCCATTCCCCCTGCTTGTGTTTCCTCTCTTGCTGTCTCTTTCTCTGTTAAATAAATAAATAAAATCTTTAAAAATATATAATAACAATAATAGCAATAATAATATTTTAATAGAGTACACTTTTACAGAACTTACTACATGCCAGGCACTGCTGTATTTCCATATATTAATTCACTTAATACTTGCAGTACTCTGTAAGTTAGGACTATTTTAAGGTTGAGGAATCTATGGCACAGATATATGAAGTAACTCCATCAAGTGTCAGAATCAGAGGTCATGTTCTTAACATTATAATGACTTTTGAAGGACTACTATCCAAATCCTCAAACATATCAGAAATCTAAGGTTAAAGAGAATGTCTTTAAAACACTGGGGCAGCAAGAATCTTGAAAGGAAAAACAGTTGGATGTCATATTCTTAACTATAACCCTGTAAGCTAGAAAGTAGTAAAAAAAAAGATATTATCCACTTCACATAGCTTTAAAAAAAAGTTTATTGAGGTTATACAAGAATTAAGAGTGTCTTGATAATCTGAGGCAAGTGATCAAGAAAAGCCCAATCAAAATGAAACAGCACAAAGGACATGTGTAAGCAAGATAAAAAGAAAAGCAAATACTCATGAACTATACAACTTGTTACATATGTATTTCAACTTATATTTAAATATATAAAGATAAGTGTTGTTTCTTTTTTTAAAGATTTTATTTATTTATTTGACACAGAGAGAGCTAGAGAGAGAGACAGAGAGCAAGCACAAGCAGGGGGAACGGCAGGCAGGGGAGAAGCAGACTCCCTGCTGAGCAAGGATCCCGATATGGGACTTGATCCCAGGACTCTGGGATCATGACCTGAGCCAAGGGCAGTGGCTTAACTGACTGAGCCACCCAGGTGCCCCACATGTTAAGTTTCTTAAGACCAAGGGATGAATTCTACAAAACCGTTGTCTTGAAAATACTGTTAAAGCATTCTTCAAATTTCAAAGGGTGAAAAAAAAGATAGGAAGGGACTGAACAATTTCTTTTGGAGGTGAAAGAACAGATGGAAGATAAATTCTTCTTTGTGAAATAGACATCGTTTTTGGGGTGGGAGGGAAATAGTTCATGCCTTTTTTCAAATAACAGAGAAACATAGTTGTGAACTAGAAAAAGTTTAAAGATGGATTTGAAACTTACCATTTAATTTCCTGTTTAACAATACATGATGATATCCAAGAAACTAAAAGAAAAAGATATGAAGGGTATGTATGTTTATGTTTGCTGGCATTGTGGTGGTAGGGGGAAAGTAGCACCCTAATCAAATACCAGAATATCAGATACTAAAATAAATTGTACATATTGGTATGATAAATGATACTGGATTTAGTAGACAAGAATAATCTACAAATAGACCTTCATATATTTGAGAATTTAGTATTTACTAGTTCAGAGAAAAAAGAATGGATTATTTAATAGGATTGTTAATTCAACTAGCTATTTACTTGTAAACACAATATAACAAAATGCCAAAATTAATTCTGGATGGATTTAATATTTGAAATATGCAAATAGAGTATCCAACATAAAGTATTTAAAAATAGCAGGTTTCCTCCAAATTTATATGATTAAATGAGCATTCCCATCCTACACCCACCATCAAATACCAGGAAAATTATTTAAAAATCCATGTATCTCATTTATGTTGTATTTATATTTATATGATATATATATATATAGTGTATAATTTTATATAAGATTTTCATGTTTGAGAAATGGATTTAAAATTAGAAATGCACACTAAACTTTCATTCTGTAAATAATTGACAAAAAGGTATATGAAAATGAATACCCTGGAAATTAGAATTTTTTAATGTTCATTAAACATAGGTTATGAATGCTTTCAAAATTCATATATCTGATAAATATCATAGGAACTATGTTTGTAACATAGTTGACTCCTACTGGCTTGGTCATTATTCTCCATGCCTTCTACACAATTATATAAAATTGTTAATTTCATAGATTGAGATAAAGATTTCTCACAACACTGCTCTGGAACTTATATGAGAGATTAAAAACAAAGTGTTAGTTGTAAAGAGAAGCCAGTAATTAAAATTTTAGATAATTCCAGAGTTTTAACTTCCAAAAATATTTGAGTTACATTTTTTCTTTATAAATAAAGGTATAGATTATTTGTCTGGTTTAAAATACCACCATTTTCTCCTCTGTAAATATGCAAGAAATAGAGACATTATTTTTACTTTTAGGGGAAGAAAATAGAGAAGTCAGCATTTTGTCTGGCTCATCTCCCCTAGTCTCTGCTTTGCTCACCTTACCTCAGCATTCCACCACAGGCAAGCCACACTGTCCCTTCTCTTGTGATATCACCGAGAGTAAAAAAAAAAAAAATGATAAACAAGAAGTTTCTGTTTTGAAAATAAAATTTTCTAGAACACTGAATTTAGTAGGTAACAAATGAAAAATCCAAGAGGGGGGTGGAAATATATCAGGCTAACAAGTATTATTTAATGTTTCTTTTTAAAAATTAAAAAAAAAATTAAAGATTTATTTACTTGAAAGAAGGAGAGAGTGCAGGGAGTGGGGAGGGGCAGAAGAAGAGAGAGAATCTGAAGCAGACTCCCCACTGAGCAAAGAGCCTGATGCAACAGCAATATCACAACCCTGAGATCATAATTTGAGCCGAAATCAAGAGCTGGACACTTAACCCACTGAGCCACCCCGTATTATTTAATGTTTTGATTTCTTTCTTTTTCTCATATACCAGTTCAAGGTAAGCATTCATTGTGTCCTCTTCCAAGTTTGCCTGTTATTTTTATGATGTTTTACCTGATTTTTTTTTATCCAGAAATTGTGCAAAATGTTTCCCAATGTTCTCTTGTTCTATTCATGTATGGCTGTCTCAATATTCTGGCTATTAATTCTCCTATATAGAGCTCTCTTACAATGAGAATTTGGAAAATGGTATCTGCCCTGTCTCTATTTTAATTAGACAAACTCTACTTCCTGGAATCTTCTACCATCATGGAATATTCTTTCTACTATTGGATAATAACCTTAATTTTCTTTTCCTATTCTTCATTCAGTCATTTCAATTCAGACAATTTCATTATTTTGTACTGTATTTAAACATTAAAATGGAAAATGAAATATATCTGCTCTGCTGCATGGGCTCAGTTGTAGTCCTTTGACATTAATCACGTTGTATATGTCAACAAACATATCATGGTCAATGTGTGCTTCTTTGAGCTCTCTTTCATGGACGTAATTATGAAATGGTGAAATTTAAATGAAGCATAGTCAATTTAAGTATCCAATGTGTGGAGCCTTTTGTCCCTTTATTGACTACCTCCTATGGAGGTATAAAGGTGTTCTGGTTTTTCAGGTATTCCTATTTCCAATGTGTATTCCCAGTGGTAGAGATAGTACAGGCATACTCAGCACTAATTACCAAATAAATTACATTAAGCAAATATTTACTGAGTGCTTTTTATGTGAGAAAAAATAATAGGAAACGTTTGTTTAGGTAGGAGATATTTGCGTCATTCTTAATTTGACTAGGTCAGATCTTACCATGGGGGTATCATACAAGCACACAGGTGAGGGTTTCATAAACTGGAAAAATCTGCATTATAAAGATGTGAATACTCTCCTAAACTGATCTACAGATTTAATTCAATCCTATTTAAAATTGTATAATGACAATAAAAACATTTTTTGGTCAGGTGCCTGTGTAGCTCAGTCAGTTGGGCATCTGCCTTTGGCTCAGGTTGTGATCTCAAGGTCCTGCTTCGGGCTCCCTGCTCAGTGGGGAGTCTGCTTCTCCCTCTCCCTCTGTGCTCTCTCCCTCTGTGTTCTCTCTCCAATAAATAAAATCTTAAAAACATTTTTTGGTGGAAATTGATAAGTAGATTCTAAATTGTATGTGGACTTCAAAGTTTCAAAAAATAACCAAGAAAATCTCAATGAAAAATCAAATGAGAGGATTTACATACATGGGTTCAAGATTATAATGAAACTATGACAAGACAGTTTGGATGCAAATATAGATGCAAAAATAGATAAATATAAAAACAAAATATAATTGAAACAAATGCAATGATAGCCCTAATTTAAGAAAAAGTTCTATTCAATAGAAATTGAGTTTTTCATCAGTTAGGGTCAATTTGGATACAAATGTGGGAAAAATTAATATTAACCCCTAAGTCATAACATACAACAAAAGTAACAATATTGGTTGTAGATCTAGATTTGAAAGACAAAATAATATAGCTTTTATAAGTGACAGGAGACTGACTCTTCAATGAGCTTGATTTGGGTAAATGTATTTTGAAAAGGAAATATAGACACACAAATATATTAACCATAAAAGAGAAATATTCATAAATTGAACTTAATTGAAATTTTCTACACACCAAAAAAATCACAATTAAAACACTGAAAATGCAAACCAAAAGTTGGAAAAGATATTTATATTATATATGTTTGACAAAGAACACAACCACATTATATTAAAACAAAACTTGTACTAACTTGGAGAACTCTTTGACAGTATCCACTAAAAATATTAGAATGAAAAATGTGTGTACATATGTTTACCAAAAACATGTACTAGAATCATTCATGTAAGCATTATTTATAATAGCCAAAAAGTGAAAAAGCCCAGAGGCCCATCAACAGTAGAGTGAATAAATAAGTTGTGGTATAGTTATATAATAGAATATTCCAAAATAATGCAAATGAATGAACAACTAAAGAAAACAATATGCAGGAATCTCATAAACATAAGTTTAGTGTACAGGTAATCAAGAACCAACATAATGGCAGTTTAATGTGCCATTAATCGCTATACCAAAAACTAAGGATATTATTGCTTATAAAATGAAATATTATGCCACCATTGAAATAAGGTAGAAAATGTACTGGCATCAAAATATTTCATATTGTGAAGTGAAAGTAATTTAATGGTATGTATGTATAGTCTGACATGAACAAATATTCAGTATGATTTGAAAATTATATGCCTCATGTATTATCTGTGTATATGCAAATGGTAAGGGACAGGCAACTCTAGGTAGGGAGAGACAGGTAGGGGGCAACATGACTAGGCTCATGCAGGGGACTACATAACCAGGCTTACAGAAATCCCAGATGTGGAGAAATGTTATAGAAAAGATATTAACCGGAGAGAAGGAAACATAACAAATCCACCTTGTTCTAAATATAGATGAGATATTTTCATAATATTTACAAATCCACCTTGTTTGTCTTAAATATTATAGACATAGTTACCAAGTTCCCTGGTCAGTTTTCTATAAAAACCCTCAATGGCAACGCATTTGGGACCCCTCTCACTCTAGAGAGCTTTATGTTCTCACCTTCCCTTAATAAACTTTCACTTCACTTCACCTTATTGTCTTCAAGATTCATTCTTCGACTCTGTGAGACAAGAACCCTGAAACCCTACAACACAAAGATAGTGTTTAGAAAGATAGACACAGGAAACTATTAAAAGGCAGTATGGCACAGTGGTTAGAAACGAAACCCTTTATAGGTTACTACAAGTTAGATGGAAAAGGAAAGAAGCCTTCGTCCTTTTAGCTGCCACAGTAGAGAATTGCAGGACAGGGAAACAAAAGTAAAGCAGAGCCAAGTTTTTATTAATGTACACTCCAAGGGAGGAGTGGGACAGTCAAGAGAAAAAGGCCCCAGAAACGCCAGGGTGTAGACTTATATCAATTTTTATTTTGGGCAGATCCGAGGGTCCCAACATTTGAGTGACAGGCCTGGATTATATAATAATTAGCCAACTATGCATGTCCTTTCCCAAGATGTATTCGAAATGCCTGCATGGGGTAGGAAACCACAACATTATTTCTAAAGATATAGGTCAAGTAAGAACAAGCAGCTGGGGGCGCCTGGGTGGCTCAGTTGGTTAAGTAACTGTCTTAGGCTCAGGTCACGATCCTGGAGTCCCGGAATGGAGTCCTGCATCGGGCTCCCTGATTAGCAGGGAGTCCGCTTCTCCCTCTGACCCTCCCCCCTCTCATGTGCTCTCTCTCTCTCTCTCAAATAAATGAATAAATAAAATCTTTTTTTTTAAAGATTGTATTTATTTTATTCATGAGAGACAGGCAGAGGGAAAAGCAGGCTCCCAAGGAGCAGGGAGCCCGATGTGGGACTCCATCCCAGGACCCTGGGATCATGACCTGAGCTGAAGGCAGACGCTTAACTATCTGAGCCACCCAGGTGCCCCGAATAAATAAAATCTTAAAAAAAACAAACAAACAAACAAGCAGCTGTTTTCTGCAGAAGTGCAACAAGCACAACAAACTTAACTCTTCCTCTGCTGGGATGTGGTATCACCATGACTTCTAGGTGGGTGGAATGGGGTGCTCCCTGGGTGGTCCCCAGTTGGGGTTCTCAGTCAGGATATCTAAGGTCCATCCTCCTGTAGCTCAAGTGCAAAGAGAGTTCATCTGGTCAAGATGTTCAGCTATTTTTTATTTGTCTGACTATTGATATGTGAACTTTTCTGAGCTTTTTGTTCTCTTATCTGTCAAGTGAGAAGTCAGAATTATCTATAAGTTTGCTATTATGGTTTGATTCTCTCATACATGAAAATTATTTCGTCAATACTATTTTTCTCTCCTGGAGCAGTCACTGTGCTTGTGGACATAGCAGCATATAGTTTACTATTATTGTGTAACAGACTTAATGGTTTGAAACAAAACAATTTAGTAGCTCACTCAGTTCTGTAGGTCAGGAATGGGTCCAACATAACTGGGTTCTCAGCTAAGGTTCCCACAAGGCTGTGATCTACCTAAATTGGGGCCATATTATGGTTCTCATCTAGAGCTTGAGATTTGTTTCCAAGCTCATTTACGTTGTTGGCAGAAGTGTTTCTTTTTTTAACAATTTTTTTTACATTTTTATAATTTAGATTCAATTAATTAACATATAATGTATTATTTGTTTCAGGGGTACAGGTCTGTGATTCATTAGTCTTATATAATACCCGGTGCTCATTACAACATATACCCCTCCCCAATGACCATCACCCAGTTACCCCATCCCACCACCCCTATCCCCTCCAGCAACCTGCAGAAGTGTTTCTTTTTCTTTTTATTATGTTAGTCACCATACAATACATCATTAGTTTTTGATTTAGCACCGAGATGTCCTTCAACAGATGAATGGATAAAGAAGATGTGGTCCATATATACAATGGAATATTACTCAGCCATCAGAAAGGATGGATACCCAACTTTTACAACAACATGGATGGGACTGGAGGAGATTATGCTAAGTGAAATAGGTCAAGCAGAGAAAGTCAATTATATGATTTCACTTATTTGCAGAAGTGTTTCTTTTAGCTCTAGGAATGAGGTCCCTCTTTCCTTGCTGGCTGTCTGCCCAGGGTTGTGTTCTACTCTCAGAGGCCATCTACATCTTCCATCTTAAAAGCTAGCAATAGAAAATCTCCCTCACATTGAATCTATCTCATGTTTAGAATCTCTTTAACTTTGCTTCTTTTACCAGGAAGAGTTCAGACTCCTGTAAGAGTTCACCTGATTAAGTGAAGCTCATCAATGATAATCTTCCCATTGTAAGGTCAACTGATTTGAGATCTTAATTACATCCAGAAAATACCATCATAGCAGCACCCAGGTTACTGGTCAACTGAATAACTGGTAAAAAGTATGTGTTCTCTGGTCAGATGGGAATCTGGGGACACATCTTAGTATTCTGTCTACCACAGGCAGTGAAAAAGTCAAACACAATCTCTTCTTTTGTAATGTACGCCATCAAGTTTGAGGACAAAGGCAAAAATAATGACTTTAATGTATACATAAATAGTATTAAATAGAAGTGTAGGTTACTTTGAGTGCAGTTTACCAAGATCATCTTAATTAGACAATGAAATTGAACTATCCATTTGAACCCAAAGTATAACTACTCTAGTTTCAATGGAAAGCATGTATTTCCCTAAATCTTTCTTTAGTCAATATTTCTTGCATGGATTTTACATGTTATTTGGATATTGCTCTGGCTATTAGCCATTTACCCCTTCAAATCTACCTCCTCTTTTTTTTGCCTCATGCTTTGCCCACCCCCTCAAACATTCCCCCTCAGGAGGTGTAAATTTAGGGACTGTTTTAACTTGGTTCAATACCCTTTGCCTTCTGGCTGGATTCCATAGTGGCAAACACCAGCAACAGATCAGAGGTGGGAAGACAGTGATGTTGGGGTATTTATCCTCTCTGGGCTAACCTGTAGATTGACACAGTTCCTGTCCAGACTAGTCCTACAAATACAACTCTGTTTCTCTGGACAATAATAAGAGCTCCCTCTAACTTTTTCCTTCAGTCTGGCATGGTAATGACTTTCTGCTATTTCTGACCTGAAGTTCTTTATCATCTCTCTTTGATTTCCCTTACCATTACTCAAATATTATAAATACTCCTCTCTTCAGTTATCCTATTTGAATATGGAATCTGTTACTGGTGAGTCTGATACAAATACCTTATTGCTGCCTGGTATTCTTTCTTGCCAAAATACCACTTGGTTTGTTTAGGGTGGCAATGTGCTATGTAAAACATATGAGACCATGAAACATTGTTTTGGCCAATTGAACATAATCAGATGATCATTGCTGGGAAAGCAGCTTAATTTACTATTGCAGATGACAACTATTCGTTATTCTCCCTTCCTGATTCTTCTTGTTTGGTTCGGTGGAGGAAACATGTAACCATAAAACCACAAGAATGTGGTGAGATACCAAGCCCCTAAGGGTGAGAAAGTAAAAAAAATGGAAATGGCCTGAATTCCCAGTGACAACTTTGAGCCACCATACCAACCCCGAGCTTTATGATACAAACAAATTCTGTCAGCAGTATATTTTTGTTTCCAGCTGGCAGATGAATGTAATTTTGATTAATATATCCAGTAATATATCCACCTACCCTCTTGTTCTCATCCTTCCACACAGCAATGTCATCAGCAGTTTGAGGAAATATATGTTGGTGGAACATTTACTTTATCACTTCATCTGACCATGATCAGAGCTCGGGCAGGTAGAGTAGGTCTGCAATTCCCAAGAATGTTCTTGAACACGCAAGGTGAAGTTTCACTTTAACACACACAGTTCTCTAATATCCTGTTTTCAGTAAAAACCCATTAAGACTCCTATCCAGACTTTCTCATCATACTTTGCCAGAGTTTCATGTTCCTCAGCCCATAGTTTCTAATTACTTTATGGGAAATAAAACAATGTAAAAATCAGGGCAGAGGGGCAAGTTCAGTGCACTTTTACAAGATACTTGTGCAATTCAGCATTCATGGGAGTCTTAATACTATCTTATTAAACTACCTGTTTTACTTTTGGCTCACTTCACACTTCTGTGGCAAAAACACAAACCATTACATCTGCCTGTTCTGATTCCTCCTCCATATCAACTTGATGGTCTATGTATTTTGTCCTCAGTCTGCTTTTTTAACACATTATATTTTTACCAAATATTCCTGTGGATTTTTTTTTTCTCTGTTACATGGTTAATATACTCTCTGATTCTTCTCTGATAAGTACTGGTCATTTCACATTTTATGTGTGACATGTTAATAGCTGATCCCCTTAATGACATTTAGAAAATTAGATGAACAGAAACTGGCTTTTTTTTTTTTTTTTCATTTCCAAGAAACTCTTTTTACCCACAAATGAAGCCATATGAGCAATCAGAGATTTTTTTTAAATTTTATTTATTTATTTACGAGAGAGAATGAGATAGAGAGAGCATGAGAGGGGGAGGGTCAGAGGGAGAAGCAGACTCCCCGCTGAGCAAGGAGCCTGATATGGGACTCGATCCCGGGACTCCAGGATCATGACCTGAGCCGAAGGCAGTCGCTTAACCAACTGAGCCACCCAGGCGCCCAGCAATCAGAGATTTTGATCAGACATCTGCTTTTATACAGGTCTTAATTTAGCTCATACAGGCTTGGAATAATTAACCCTGGGAATGTTTTCAGCATATATGGGAAGAAATGGATTGGAGAGATAGCAAGAAGGAAAAAGGTTGAAATGATAATAAATTTTATTTTAATAACATATGGGGGGAAGGAGTCTCATCATACATAATGTCTGATAATTAGTGATATTTGGTAGAAAAGCAGATTCAGTTGAGGCAAAGATATTTTGAAATTAGAAGACTAGATCATAAGGCAGCATGATACTTTTTTAATGGGATATTCTTTCACATAACATTGATATGATTCTGATTTCTGAGGCTGAGCTTTGCTACAGACCATTAGGTTTTGACTGTGAGCTACTGAGATGAGACAGCAGCAAAAAAATAAATAAAATAAATAAAACAGCAAACAAAATTTAATGTGAGAAATTGAAATGGTCAGCTTGTTGAACTGGCTACATTTTAATATGAAGAAAAATAAAATCTGTTGTTGAAATGATAAGGAAATGCTAGAAAATGTTTTTGTATGTTCATTTTCTGTCTCATGATAAACAATTAAAACTGAAATTGCATTACCAGTATTGTCATTACAGTGATATTTCATAGATACTATATTGCTGTAGTATTGAGACATTAGAGTGATAAAAGGAAGCAATACACATTTTATGCTTTTGTGTAATAAAAGACTTTTCACGCTTCTCTTCAAAGTTTGAGATTATTCTTACAAAATTAAATAAAATGATGATTTGGGGAATTCTCTGTCACTGTTACTATGCTTTTTCTGGTTTATATGTACTTTTGAAAGGTTTTTGTAAGTACAACAATAAATTGCACAGCTTGGATTAACTTCCTTTTATCTCCAAATGCAAGAAAGTACCATTTGTCATATTCCTGAATCATTTTCAGAGGAGTGTGATACTAACATCAAATTTGCCCTCATTTGGGGCTTCCGATTCATAAGTGGCAAAATGCATTTATATCTTTAGTTGCCAGAAATGTGGATGAAACATAGAGAGGGTTAAACTGGAAGTGATACCATGGTGGCTGGAGGGGAGTCACTCCTCCAGGACTTGGTGATGAGATTACAATGTAAATCCTGAGACATAAACCATAACCTCATACCTGCACAAAGCCTAGAGCTGAAACTGAGCCACCTAAACCCGCCATACCACCCTCCCTCGTGGATGTAAAGCAGTAAAGCAGGGGCAAATGCTTAGATACAACACATAGCTATAAATAACAATTAGGGTAGTAGTACACTTTCTATCTTTCTGCCTATATATTTTTATTGGTAACCAAAAACATGCCCAAGATAAACAAGGCACATGTTCATGTGGCTGATGGATTCTAACATATTTGATCCTACCCCTCCCTCTACCCAAACTAAGATGTGGCCTTGAGGTCTAGGATTTTTTTTTTTTAAGATTTTATTTATTTATTTATTTATTTATTTATTTATTTATTTATTTTTATTTATTATTTAAGATTTTATTTTTGAGATTTTTTTTTTAAAGATTTTATTTATTTATTTGACAGAGAGAGACACAGTGAGAGAGGGAACAGAAGCAGGGGGAGTGGGAGAGGGAGAAGCAGGCTTCCCACTGAGCAGGGAGCCCCATGCGGGGCTCAATCCCAGGACCCCGGGATCATGACCTGAGCCGAAGGCAGACGCTTAACGACTGAGCCACCCAGGTGCCCCTATTTTTGAGATTTTATTATTTATTTATTTGACAAAGAGAGAGAGAGCAAGAGCCATAAAATGGCTATAAGCAGGGGAACAGCAGGCAGAGGGAGAGGAAGACACCAGGCACCCTGTGGAGCAGGGAGCCTCACTGAGGCTCAATCCCAGGACCCCCAGGATCCCCAGGATCATGACCAGAGCCAAGGCAGATGCCCAACCAACTGAGCCACCCAGGTGCCCCGAGGTCTAGGATTTTTATTGGTTGTGTTTACAGTGGTCCCTTCAGTGACTTACACAGTTAAGGTGTTAGTAAATATTTGCTGAGCGATTAAGGCTTTCCATTTTCTTTTTTATATAGGCAAGTTATCTACAAAAAGACAAATATCTAAACATACTAAAAAAGACTTGCAGGAATGGCATCATGCTAGGTAAACAAATCGCAGGTGCCACAAATTTCTTACCAAATTTGATTATATTTAAAATCTTTTTTTTTTTTTAAGATTTTATTTATTTATTTGACAGAGAAAGACACAGCGAGAGAAGGAACACAAAGGGGGAGTGGGAGAGGGAGAAGCAGACTCCCTGCCGAGCAGGGAGCCCGATGCGGGACTCAATCCAAGGACTCCAGGATCATGACCTGAGCCGAAGGCAGTCACTTAACCAACTGAGCCACCCAGGTGCCCCTAAAATCTTTTTAGGTCAAAATGAGGAAGCAGCATATTTAATATACAAAATTTGCAGATAATCTTACTCTAAAAGATAAGTAAAAGCTTTCATTTCAAAATTACAGGTTTTATGGAAAGAGCTATGTAGATCCATTAATGATTTTTAAGAAAAATTCATTCCTGAGAAAATTTTTTCTAGTTATAGGTTTTTTTCTAGTCATAGTTATTTTTCAGTATTTATGATTTAAAATGGTCATGTTAGCATTTTTTAAAAGTATCCTCTCTATTTTCTAATTCATCTTTTTTAAGATTTTATTTATTTATTTGACAGAGAGAGACACAGCGACAGAGGGAACACAAGCAGGGGGAGTGGGGGAGGGAGAAGCAGGCTTCCTGCGGAGCAGGGAGCCTGATGCAGGGCTTGATCCCAGGACCCTGGGATCATGACCTGAGCCAAAGGCAGACACTTAATGACTGAGCCACCCAGGCACCCCAATTGCCAATTCATTCTTGACCCAGATCTCTTTGTTAATAACAATAATACTAATAATACATAGTGTGGTTAACATGTAATTCTGCTTTAAATATTAAGTTCAAGTAGATACTATTAGATATTTTTCTCTCATTTGATTGTCTCTCCCTTTTTAAAATGATTTGTAAATATTTAATATGTTTAAAATTCCAAGGAACGGAAAATTACACAAAATGCAAGTTAACCATAATATTATCTTCAAAAACTTAATTCAATTTGGAAATAATTAATGCATGGAGGAGACATAGATTATGAGAAGAAAGTTTGTATTAAATCACTTTATATTCAATATGCTCATTTAGAGATGTACATCTTTTAACTTGACAGTATTCTTATTACAAAAGTTCACAAACCTAGCGCATTTATCTGAATGTTATTTTTGTTCCTGCTAAAATTCCAGGAATAACACAGCTGGAAGAACTGCTGTCTGATTGGAGCATAAATAGACACTGTTAATTCAGATGATAATACTATGATATAAATATACTTTAACACTTACCTCAGAGTAATTACTGTTACATCTGACGCATGCTTACCTATTCTCAGTAAATCACTTCACAAATGTTAGTTTTACCTATTAAACAATCCTAGTTATGTCTAAGAGTACAATATCCTTCACCTGTGCCTGAGATTCCTACAACCATTAATTTTAGTACTAATTAGTTACTTGCACACCAATTATGTCCATGGTTTTTCACATCTATTTTCCATGATGGCACCACTCTGGCTCACAGCCATTGAAGTCAAAATTCCTTTTGTTATGATATAGAGTCACTGCCTTTTTATTTATTTGAATCAGCTAACACTTTTCCCAATTAAAAAATCAGAATTGAAAATACTAAAAATAAAATACACTTTAATTCAAAATTGTTTTAGAAAATGAAATGTTGACATATTCTCTTTGCTCTCCCCTATTATCTTTCCTACTCTCTCTCCCCCTCTCTCCATTTTCTGATCGTTTTACATATGATAATACTAGCATGTGGAACCTTTTTTGTTTATGTTATGAAATAAATTTCATGTCTTATGACAATCCAATCAGAGAGAGTAACTCAAAATTTAACAAGTAGGCAATTTTACCAACATGATATTTCATCGTGTGTTATAAAGATAACATACTATGACTGAAGGGCTAACCTTTCTAATAGACTATATTAGTCATTTAGGAAATATTACTTTGGCAAGTAAGCTAATATAAAATGGCTTTTAGTAAAAATTTGTCCTAAAGGGTATGGAGCTTTAATTCTCTCTGTTTCAATCTATCATAATTATGAGGTGAGGGTATATCTAGTTCCTAGCAACAGCTCATAGGTTGACAGTGATAGGACTTCGGGAATGTCATTTAATATATCATAGTCCTTTCTTCCTATGATTACATATGAAGTTGAATGCTATGGTTTATCATTTGGTTAGAAGAGCAATCAAGCTAAAAGAAATTAAACTACTTGTAGAAAAGAACTTCATAAAGTGATAACCAAATACAAAAAATTATTACTAAAAAACAGAGAAAAGATTAGTAGATACAAGAAATATATTTTAGGACGATGTAACCTACCACTTTTGGACTTCCTACTTCTATATTTTTATCCATTGTTTTAAGGATTTGTCTCTATACACTCTTCTCTTTTGCATTTATTATTTTTTAAATTTTTCTAGGAAATATCTCTTTTTGCATATGTATTACCTGAACCTGTAAGTCTTAGAGTTCAGTGGGAGAAATGAAAAATGAAACCAGCAGTAAAAAGAAATCAACTTAAACATGTTAATTATTCTTTCAAATGTTATATGGCTTGAGAATCCACAAAATATACAAAAGATACTAGAAAGTATAGAAAGTGCAGAAAGCTAAATTAATATAGCAGACAGGATTGAGAAAATCAAATTAGAGTAAAAAAGAAAGATTATTGGGGCGCCTGGGTGTCTCAGTTGGTTAAGCGACTGCCTTCGGCTCAGGTCATGATCCTGGAGTCCCGGGATCCAGTCCCGCATCTGGCTCCCTGCTCAGCAGGGAGTCTCCTTCTCCCTCTGACCCTCCCCACTCTCATGCTCTCTCTATCTCATTCTCTCTCTCAAATAAATAAATAAAATCTTTAAAAAAAAAAGAAAGTTTTTTTTCTGGAGCAAAGTTTTGGAAATATGGTTCTTCTATAGCCTAAATGATATATAAACTCTAAGCTTTTATTGTTTACTATCTTCAAAATTTACATATCGATTTTCCCAGTGTTAATTATTCTAGAAAGAAGACAGATAAGACTGCTATTTACTTAAAAAGTATGCAAGAAATTATTTTAAAGTCCCACTTTTGAGGTTCTGGAAATAATACAAAGATGAATGTTTCCTCTGCACAACTCTAGATTTGTCTCCAAACTCTTCAGTATGGTAAATGACATATAATAATATAAATCATCATCACTGGGTTTTTTTAAAGATTTTATTTATTTGAGAGAGACAGAAGTAACAGAGATAGCAAGAGAGAGCGCAAGTGGGCAAGAGAGGGAGAAGCAGGCTTCTGCTGAGCAGGGAGCCCAATGTGGGGTTGATGTGGGGCTCGATCCCTGGACCCTGGGATCATGACCTGAGTCAAAGGCAGATGCTCAACCGACTGAGCCACCCAGGCGCCCCATATCACTGGGTTTTGATAATGATGTTCAATTACACCCCAAAATGGTATAACTTTACTATTGCTAAAATATAGATGAAATATATAACAAGTTAAAAAGTCTGGTCAATACACTAAAATTGCATTAGATTCCCAAAGGTTTTTTTTTTTTTTTTTTATGTTTCAAAATGTAGAACTTTTTGTTCTACATGTATCTCTTGTGCCTTAAAGAAACCAAGAAGTCAAATTTTACTACTTTATTTTTAATTAATTGAGCTGTTTTTTGTTTTTTTGTTGTTGGATTTTTTTGTTGTTGTTGTTTTATAGTTCAATATATAACACACTTTTAAGTAATGAGCCTGCTTTGGGTGTTATAGCCACTGATTAGATAATCCCTGAGAGCCAAACAATGAATCATGGAACACTACATCAAAAACAAATGATGTAATGTATGGTGATTAACATAACATAATAATAAAAAAAAAAAAGAAAGAAAATACAAGGTTACAAAGTGGCAGCACGTAGTGTACCACATGTCAATTCTACATTAAAACTCAAAATGCTACCTCCCTCAACCCCTGCCCCTGGCTTTGGACTGAGCAGCAGACTTCCCAGGTATAAACACAAGCCTATAAAATCAGGAAATCAGAGAGCCTTGGTCCCCTGTCTAAAGGGACAGGGAAATACTGGATCTCTAAACAAGAGAGAATTATTTATTCCTAAACATCTTAGCCTTTGAGTTTTCAATGTCTTTCATGCATGCGTTTCTATACCTTCTGGCTGAAAAATAGGACCTAGAATATAAAGTGTCTTCTTTAGCAACTGATGAATCACTGAACTCTACCTGAAACTAATAATACACTATGTGTTAACTAACTGAATTTAAATAAAATAAAATTTAAAAAAGAAAAAGAAAATCCCTGAGAAAATATACTGGGAACAATCTGATCTAATGTTACTTTAATATGTATTAGAATGAATATACTCTGTTGGCAGAAGTAATGAGTCTTAAATGTTTACTCAACAATTGCTTGATAACTTCCAAAGGAAATACAGTAACTATGCAGTAGAGAAACCAAACAACACTTCTTCTAAATGATCAAAATTAACATAGCAAATAATGGGCAAACAGGAATACAGTATTGAAAATGTGATACTCTGAGAAGGAATAATCAAATTTATATTACTGTAGCCAAAAATACGTAACTTGAACCAATAATGAGGAAGTCAATAAACAACCAACCCCAAACTGAAATAACTGGTAGAGCAAATGCCAAGAAAGACATTGAAAGACTGAGGAAAGCTTCCAGATTAAAGGAAACTATGAGAATGAAAAACAGTGGAAATTTTTTCCCCCTGAGTCCTTTATAGGAAAAGCAAGCAAACAAAATCCTTTGTAGGACATTACTGTGAAATGTAATGAATTTAAATATACAATGCAGGTTAAAGTGTGTGGGAATGTTAAATTTTCTAAACATAATAACTATAGCACCCTTGTTTTAACATGTTATTTAAATATGAAAACTATAGAACTGAAATATTTGGTTCTTAAGAAATACACTAAATATTAAGGAGTAAAGGAGAATATCGTAACTTGTTGAATCTGGACAAAGAGTACATGGAATCATTTCATATATTTTTCAACTTCTCTGAAAGTTGGAAAATTTTCTTTAATTGAAGTACAATTAACATACAATGTTATATTTGTTTCAGGTGCACAACATATTGATTTAATATTCTATTTAATATTCAATTCTATACCTTACTCACTGTTCACCATGATGTGTAGACACCATCTGTCACCATACAACATTATGACAATATTATCAATTACATTCCCTATGCTGTGCCTTTCATTGCCATGATGTATTTATTTTATAACTTGAAGTCTATACCTCTTACTCCCTTTTAGCTATTTCACACCCCCCCAAATAAGTCTCTGACAACCACCAGTTCTCTATATTTAAGAGTCTATATTTTGTTTACTTGTGTTGTTTTTTAGATTCCATATATAAGTGAAAACGTGGTCTTTTCATTCTCTTTCTGACTTGTTTCACTTACATAATATCATCTAGGTCCATTCATTGCTATTACAATGGCAAGCTCTTATTCTTTTTTTTATGGCTGAGTAATATTCCATTGTGTTCTGTGTGTGTGTGTGTGTGTGTGTCTGTCTGTCTGTCTGTGAAAAATGTATACACACACACACACCAATTATTCTTCATCTATGGATGGTCATTGGGTTGCTTCTATATCTTGGCTATTGTAAATAATGCTGCAATAAATAGGGGTGCATATGTCTTTTTGAATTAGTATTTTTGTTTTCCTTGTAGAGGAATTACTGGATCACATGATATTTCTATTTCTATCTAAGGAGACTTTTTCCCTTTGTATATTCTTACCTCCTATGTTGAAGATTAATTGACCATATAAGTGTGAGCTAACTTGGGGGCTCTCTATTCTGTTCCTTTATTCTATGTGCCTATTTCTTTTTTTTTTTTAAGATTTTATTTATTTATTCATGACAGACAGAGAGAGAGAGAGAGAGAGAGAGAGAAGCAGGCTCCCCGCAGAGCTGGGAGCCCGATGTGGGACTCGATCCCGGGACCCTGGGATCATGACCTGAGCCAAAGGCAGACGCTTAACCATCTGAGCCACCCAGGCGCCCTCTATGTGTCTATTTCTATGCCAGCACTACACTGTTTTGATTATTACAGTTTTATAGTATATCATGAAATCTGGGATTGTGATACCTCCAGCTTTGTTATTTCTCAAAATTGCTTTGGCTGTTTGGGATCTTTTGTGGTTCCATAAAAATGTCAATATTCTAATTCTGTGAAAAATGTTATATGTATTTTGATAAGGATTGTGTCAAATACATAGATTGTTTTGAGAAGTATGAACATTTTAACAATATTAATTTTTCCAAAACATGAATGTGGAATATCTTTCTATTCATTTGTGTCATCCTCAATTTCTCTTGTTAATGTCTTACAGTTTTCAGTGTATGTCTTTCACCACATAGTTAAGTTTATTTCTTGGTATTTTATTCTTTTTGGTGCAAATGTAAATGGGATTGTTTTCTTACTATCTCCTTCTGCCACTTTGTTATTAGTGGATAGAAATGCAACATATTTCTGCACTTTAGTTCTGTATCCCACAATTTTACTGAATTTATTCATCAGTTCTAATAGTTTTTTGGTGGAGTCTTTAGATATCACCTGCAAGTAGTGACAGTTTTACTTCTTCCTTACCAGTTTGGGTGACTTTTATTTCTTTTTCTTTTCTAAATACTATGGTTAGGACTCCCAGTACAATGTTGAATGAAAGTGGTAAGAGTGGACATTCTTGTCTTGTTCTTGAAATTAGAAGAAAGTCTTTCATATTTTCACCATTGAGTATGATGTTAGCTGGGTTTTTCATATATGACCTTTATTATGTTGAGGTATGTTCCCACTAAACCCACTTTGTTGAGTGTTTTTATCATGAGTGGTTGTTGTATTTTGTCAAATGCTTTTTCTACATCTATCAAAATGATCATATGTTTTTTATCCTTTCTCTTTTGTTAACGTGGTGTATCATACTGATTGATTTGCAGATATTGAACCATCCTTGCATTCCTGGAATAAATCCTCCTTGGTCATGGTGAGTGATTTTTTAAAATGTATTTTTGAATTTAGTTTGCTAATATTTTGTTAAAAATTTTGCATCTATGTTCATGGTTGTGGGCACCTAAACATTGGTGGGCAAGGCTGACGGTTAGACCAAGTATATACAATTAGCCTCTTTTTCATGGTTTTGGGCACCCTAAACCATAGGGCTTTCTCCCTGCTCAGCCAGCTAAAAGGCTTAGTTGCTGGAATTGCAGTCACACTGGTATATGATGTTAGTTATCTCCTCCTCTCCCAGGGCAGGAGTCACTTTGGAGTGGCACTGGCCCCTGCCTGGGCCACTTGCAGAATATGTTGGGACAGGAACTGCTTTGGAGGGATGTCTGCCAAGGTGAATGGGTTCAATGAGGTGGGTCCACAAAGGAACATAGGGAAGAGATACATAGTGTGGGCAAGATAGGTGGCTTAGAGTAATTATGCTGGCCCCTGCAAGTGTCTGGCTATCTAGAGTAGGAGAGGGAAGGGAAATGGTGTCTGCCAGCACTTTTGTTCCTGGAGAAATCTCCTGAAAATCCCTGTCCCTCCAGTGCATGTTCTGAAATTAATCAAAAAAAGTCTCCACATATACCCCAATTGCTTTTCAAACTGCTGCTTCTATGCTGTGTATCAGTGTGTTGTTATGCCAACTCTTCAAGGTCAGGAACCCAGTTTTCTATCATCTTCTGGTTCTCCCAGGGTTAAACCTGATGATTATTAAAGTATGTGGAGTTAAGACCTGCTAAGTTAGGCCCCACTGGTTTTCAAAGCCGGTTGTTATGGGGACTCATCTTCCTAGTGTGGATCATTAGTGCCTGGAATGCCTGGTGTGGAGTCAGATCCTCTCACTTCTTTGTGCTTGTGGTATTCTTCCAATTTGTGGTTAGTCTTGCTGGGGGTTTGGTTCCCAACTGTGTCTCTGGCCCTCCTACCCTTTTTAATGTGGCCTCCTCTCTATGATTAACTTTGGAAGATCGCCAATCTTCAGGTCATTTTCAGAGTTAGTTGTTAATGTAGCTGTTACCTTGGTATGTCCATAGGACAAGGTGAGCCCAGGATCCTCTTACTCTGCCATCTTCTCTGTGACTTTAAAATTTGGAAATTATTTTAAAATAAAATGTTAAAAGGTAAAAATAAATGTCCAAATAAAATAAAATGCATGCTTGAGAATCCAAAATTCTTAGCAGCTGATTTATAGGCATATCTATTTGAATTATTTATTTTCTTTTAAAAAGCATGTGCATTTTCTGAATTTTAAAAGGAGAGATGACAGATTTATTTACATGAGATTTAGGCAGAACCTATCTAGTTTGATAAGTTTATGCATTAAATCTTTCATATATCTGTATGGGTATCATAAAAATTAAAAGAAAGTAGAAACAAAATTGAAGCTTTGTTAAAATATAAAAAAAGTCCAAAAAACAGGTAGACAAATTAAAATGGACTGCCAGGTGACTTGAATATAATTATTAATCTGAGTTTTAAAAATAATTACTTTATTCAAGAAAATAAAGGGAAATGTAAACCAAATATATGAAAAATTAGATATTTTAAAGAATTAAAATCTAATCTAGTATTTGAAAATATCTGAAATTAAGAAATTATTGTGTTTGATAGCAGAATACGGAATTGTTCATATGAAAGAGTACAAAATATAAAGTTAGGGAGAAACACTGAAGAGATGAAGAAAGAAAGAAAGAAAGAAAGAAGGAAGAAGGAAGGAAGGAAGAGCAGAAATAAACATAAGAGAGCTATGGAATACAGGAACAATATCTAAGTCTAAATGAAATACCAAAATGAAAGTAGAGTGAGATTTGAGCAGAAACAATATTCAAAAAGATAATGTCTACTGACCTTCCAGAATTGAAGAAAGACTTTAACACACAGAATCATTGAGTTTGGACTGCTCTGTGAAGGAAAAGTAAAAAAAAAAAAAACAAAAACAAAACAAAACAAAAAAACATAGTCAAATTTCCTAAAATCGGAAATCGGAAATAAGGATAACATCCTTAAAGTGACAAGAGAAAAAAAAAAAAAAAAAACACAACACTTTTACAAAAACATTAAATCTTTGGTACACTATTCAACAGAAACTATGGATGCCGAAAGTTAAAGGATAAAGATAATTTAAATGTTAAAAGAAAAAAACATATTAACCTAGAATTATTATCAAAATTAAATATTTTTGGAAAATAAAGTTAGACTATATACATTGTTTTATAACCAATGTTGAAATATTAAAGTCCTGAAAATCAAAGGTCTAATGTTGCCTGTTAAGAAGCTACAAAAAAAGGGCGCCTGGGTGGCTCAGTCGTTAAGTGTCTGCCTTCAGCTCGGGTCATGATCCCAGGGTCCTGGGATCAAGTCCCACATTGGGCTCCCTGCTCGGCAGGAAGCCTGGTTCTCCCTCTCCCACTCCCCCTGCTTGTGTTCCTGCTCTCGCTATCTCTTTCTCTGTCAAATAAATAAAATCTTAAAAAAAAAAGAAGCTAAAAAAATACAGAAAAACAAAACCAAAAGTTATTTGAAAAGATTACTAAAATGATTAACACCTTGAAAGATGAATCAATAAAAAAAATTATAATAGCTTTTTAGTAAGTGTGCTATAACTATGTCAGTAATAGAAAAATGAAACATAATAGATTCCAGACACAGACATATACATTTTTAGGTATGCTAAAGCATATGTAAAGATGGATGATAGTTCATTACGTTTGGAAGCATGATCAATTCAGATCTGCACTGGGATTTGAGGTGTTGTGAGGGTACACCAAGTTTTAAGTTGTAGCTCTTTCAGCTGTTATGAGCATCAGTTTTTCATACTCTTACTGCTGTACAATTATTTGCTGAGTCAGTTGGCAAGACAATAGCTGTATCACAAAATTTAAGGTTCTGGAGATTGCACTCTTGTACACAGCAATAAGTATACAAGCCAGAAAGAATATAATCATTAAGAAATAGAGTGTATTCCTGAGGCAGTCCTCTTATTTCACAAATCTTGTCAATAAACATAGGTTGAAGTCAAGCCAGGAGAAATCTCCTGCTTTGGCACCAGTCTCTTTGAGAAGTCACCTATTTTTCTCATTTCAATATTTCTATCTAAAATTCAGTAGGAAATTTTAAGGTTTATAAAAATCTCTAGGAATACATTCTTCATCAATGACAGCATAAGAACTTCCTTGAGAGACCGAAAGAGGATAGGTTTTGCCTCTACTATATGTAACTACTTGTCCATTTTGGTTACTGTTCTTCTTAAGTCAGTAGTCTTGGTAGAATTGCCCATGCCTGGGTAATTCTTTTTGCCATGGCATGGATGATAATCCTAACTTTTTGAACTTCCTTCATAGCTTGAAGTGAGGCAACATTGGAACAGAAAATGGCTGTCTAAATTTTTTTATTTGTGAACAGGTTTAACACATTGAGCACTAATTTGTTAGATTCTTCTTGAATTAGAATATCATCATTCCCCATGGCTAATCATCTAAATTACTCCATTTGCAAGCCATAGTGGTAAAAATCTGGGAGGATCCCAAAAGAGGTCCTAGGGTTATAACTGGCCCTGTGAAATAAACCTGAGGTAGTCATCCAAGGTAGCAGGTATGTAGCAGTCAGTGCCTGAGCAATATGCTCCTGCACATTCTTTTCTGGGAAATCAAGAATGCCTTAATTCAACAAATGTAGTACTATAAATTAGGAGCTCACCATTGGATAATTTTCTTGCCAGAGTATTGCAATGGGATTGTTTGGCAACTCGTATTTTATTTTTTGTTTTCTTAGAAAGAAGTAATTTCCACCCGCCAACTCCTAACCCTATCCTCAGCTAAAGAAGAGGGATAAAAAAGGGACACATCGTGTTTTAGGCTGAGTATTGCCTGTTAAACTTTCTTCATGGCACAGCCACATAAATGCAAATATTATTGAATCAGTAGTAACTGCCCTGGTATTTTGTATGTCTTTGTTCAGTAATCATTTTTTCTTCTTTTGTGTGGATCACATAATAAACTAGGGTAAACCTGTCTTTATCATATCTATAATGGTAATAATTTTCAAAAATTCATTATGGCTATTTTTTCATGTCTTGTCTCAATGAATATTCTGATCTTTCTGACAATAGTATAGACACTAACAGAAGTCTCCAAAGCAAAATAGGAACATACCTAAAACCCAGTATTTTTCTGAGCATTTTACCATTGAATGGACCATTTTTTTTTAACTAGCTATTGCTAACTTACCAGAAAATAAACAATGCTGCCTATACTCATGGGTATAGGCAAAAAAGTTAGTGGTGGGGAAAAAAAAAAAAAGGGTCCTCACCTTTAAATGACAGAAAGTTGCACTAAATGCAGAGTACAATGACTGCACTAAAAAAAAAAAAAAAAAAAACAACAACACAAAACCAAAGCCAAACAAAAATGATATAGACACAAAACAAAAAAAGAAATGTAAGATCTTGATCCAATGTCTTAGGTGAAAGCTGTGTACCTCACCTCATCAGCAGCATGAATTTATGATCTTGGAATAGCTCTCTTTCATTTGGTGTCATCTATTTATGGATAACTTTTGACAATCTATAGTTTTAAATATCTCACTGGGATGGAGACAAAGATGATAAAGAGTAACAACTTGTGTGTCTTCTCAATTGGGGATCATGCATCCAAGGCCCTACTTCTGGTGAGGAACTGTTATTCTAGTGGCTATAAGTATATGGCAATGTCTTTTTTGATGTGCTTCTAAGATATTTTCATTTTAGGAAAAAACATCCAAGAAAGTCCTCAGATTTTGAGCTTGTGGAGACTTCTTGGAAGGATCCTGAGAACAAGCAAATGGCACCTGGAAGCAATATGGCTGAGTTTATTTCATGAGTCCTTTTAGGACATTGTCATATCATCTTAAACTAATTTCAAGTCCAAAATTGGAGAAATGCCCAGCTTCATAGACTAACACTGGGTAAGTTTTACTGTGAGAATCAATGATTGTTGAAGGCCATACAGGCCAGACATAACAGAATTGTCTAAGAAAGCCCAAGAGTGTCAGATGGTTTGAATACTGTGGATTTAATAATGTCAGTTGCTTTCTCTACTTTTTTTGAAAATGGAGGTGAGGAAACAATAATATCTTCATATAGGACAAGGCTTTGCAAGCTCTTTCATAGTGTCTCAACAAAATTGTCACCCTTGTCATTACAGTGATAGGCTGGAATTCCCAGGTTGAGAACTCTAAGTGTGACAATAGCAAGATGGAGGATTATGAAGCCCTAGACACCCTCTCCCCATAGAGACATGGATTAACAACAACAAACTGACAAAATACCCCTGTGAGAAATTTAAAAAGCAGTTAATAGATTTCTGCATTCCAGGTGAGATCAAAACTAAGTACATCAAATTCCTAAAGGAAATTTGTGACACCCTCCACTCTCTCATTAGGCTTCTACTCTCCAACCCCACATTAAGTGCAGTACATTTGAGAGGATCCCTCCAATTCATATCTTCTTCCTGAGGCAGGAAAGTCAAATGTACATTCAACTGATATTTAGGGAGGCTGACCAAGGGACTGCTTTTTGTCTTTCCTGTATCCAACTACTGACAGGAACTGAGCCCTTAGCTGAGGGTCTCTGAAAGCAAACATAACAACCATGCACTTGAGTCTACAGTACCATAGATGAAGACTAGGTGGAACCCCAGAATAGTGATTTACTACAGCACCAGAGAGGGTGCAGTATCACAGAACCGAGAGAGAACTCCTGAGCAGAAACTAGCAAAGGTCTTCAAATTGGAGATTTCATCCAAAAGCTCAGAGAGGGTATATACCCAGAAAAGGCTTGAAGGGTCTCCAAATCTCTAGTAGTAATGAGTGGAGAAAGTCTTCACTGTAGGAAACTGGGCCACGAAGTCTGAGAGATGTGGCTGATTCTTCAAATGCTGAAATCCCAACAAGATATAAGAAAACATGCAAAGAAACTGGAAACCATGACACATTTAAAGGAATATATCAAATCTCCAGAAACTGAACCTAAAGATAAGTGAATTATCAGACCAAGAAATCAAACTTACCATTTAAGGATCCTCAGTGAGTTAAAAGAGATCAGATAGACGACTAATGAAATCAGGAAAACAATGCATGAAAAATGAGAGTATCACCAAAGAGAAAAAAAATATTTTTAAAAAATAAATAGAAATTTTAGAACTAAAGAATATAACTGAATCAAAAATTTTACTGGCAGGACACTGGTTTGGCAAGACAGAAAAGATAATCTGTGAACTTGAAAAAAAGACTTTCAAAATTACCAAGACAGAAGAGCAAAAAGAAAAAAAAAGAAAGAAGACACATGAAAAGATCCTAAGGAATTTATGGAATACCATAAAATGGAATTACATATGCATTATGGGAGCCCCAGAAGGAGAAAAAAGGAAAAGGGATAGAAAATCTATTTGAAGAAACAATGACCTAAAATTTCTCAAATCTGAGGAGAGAAATGATCACATAAACAAGAAACTCAAAGAAGTCCCACTAGGATACATTTGAAAAGAGCTACACTAAGACACATTATAAGAAAACTGTCAAAAACCATGAAAAGAGAGAGAAGCAAGAACTGTCATGTATAGGCAAACCCAGATTATCAGTAGATTTTTCAGGAGAAACCTTACAAGCTACAGCAGGGTGGGATGTTATATGAGAAGTACTGGGGGAAAAAACTGCCAAACAAAAATTCATTAAAACTGTCCTTAACAAAAAATTAACTTTCCCAGATAAACAAAAGCTAAGATAATTCATTACCACTAGGCTCTACAAGAAATGCTGGTAGAAATTCCCTGGTAAATATGTAAGACCACATGTTAGGCCACAAAATATGTCTTAACGAATTTAAGAAGATCAAAACTATGCAAAGTATCTTGTCTTAACAAATTTCAAAGATTAAAATTTATACTAAGTATCCTCTGTGACCACAGTGGTATTAAACTAGATATAAAGAGAAGGAAACCAGGAAAATCCATTAATATTTGGAAATTTAAAAACAACCAATGAGTCAAAGAAGAAGTTATAAGAGAATTTAGAAAATATCTGAAGACAAATGGAATTGGAAACACAATATACCGAAATTTATGAGATGCAACAAAAGCAATACTAAGATGGAAGTTTGTAGTGGTCAGCACATTAACAATTAAGAAAGAGCTCAAATTATGACCTAAACTTACACCTCAAGAAACTGGAAGAATAAGAACAAACTAAACCCAAAGTCAGCAGAAGGAAGTAAATAATAAAGATTAGACCAGAGATAAATTAGAGAGGAGAAATAATAGAAAAATTCAGAAAAACCAAGAGTTGGTTTTTTGAAAAGATTAACAAAACAGACAAACCCTTAGCTAGACACTAAGAAAAAAAATAAATTAAGAAATAAAATTTATAAAAGACCACTATGAACAATTTTGAACAATTATACACCAAATTGATAACTTAGAAGAAATGCACAAATTCCTAGAAACATGTAACCTAATAAGGTTGAACCATGAAAAATACACAATATGAGCAAAACAATAACTAGGGAGGAGCTTGAAGCTCACAACAAAAAAAAGTCCAAGACCAGATGGATTCCCTAGAGAACTCTAACACACTTTTAAATAATTAACACCAATCCTTCTCAAAGTCTTCCAAAGAATCAAATAGGAGATGACACTCCCAGACACATTTTATGAAACTGCCATTACCCTGATACCAAAACCAGATAAAGACACAACAGAAAAGGAAACCTACAAACCCATACCCTTGGGGAATATTGATGCAAAAATCCTAAAGAAAATACTGGAAAACCAAATTCAATAGCACATTTAAAGGATTCTACATCATGAACAGGTGCTTTATACCTGGAATACAAGAATCGTTCAATGTACAAAAATCCATGTAATAACATATCATCAATAAAATGAAAGACAAAAACCATATGATTATCTCAATAGATACAGCAAAAGCATTTGACAAAATCCAATACCCTTTAATGATGAAAACATTTAATGAACTAGGAATAGAAGGAAACTACCTCAACATAATAAAAACCATATATGAAAATCCCATGGCTAACAAAATGGGGAGAGACTGAAATCCTTTCCACTAAGATCAGGAATGAAGCAATGACATACCCTCTATTGCCACTATTATTCAACATGGTACTGGAAATTTTAGTTAGAGCAATCAGACAAGAAAAAGAAAAAGGCATACAAATTAGAAAAGAAGAATTAAATTTATCTATGTTCATAGATGAAAAGATCTTCTATGTATAAAACCCTAAAATTTCTACACACAACCACAAGAAAACAAAGAAAAAACCCTGTTATAACTAATAAATGAATTGAATAAAGTTGCTGGATATAAAATCAATAATCAAAATTCAGTTACATTCCTATACACTACCAATGACTAATGTGAAAAGGAAATTAAAAAAAAAAAAAAACTCATTTACTATAGCACCAAAAAATAAAAATAAAACAGGAATAAACCAAGGAGGTAAAATACTTATACACTGTAAATTACAAACCACTGATAAAGATATCAAAGACAGGAATGCCTGGGTGGCTCAGTCAGTTAAGCAGCTGCCTTCCGCTCGGGTCATGATCCCAGGGTCCTGGGGTCGAGTCCTGTGTTGGGCTCCTTGCTCAGCAGGGAGTCTGCTTCCCCCTCTTCCTGCCACTCCCCCTGCTTGTGCTTTTTCTTTCTCTCTCTCTCTGACAAATAAATAAATAAAAATCTTTAGGAAAAAAAGTCAAAAACAAGAAAAAATAGAAAAATAAAATAAAGACATGCTCATAGATTATAATACTGAATATTTTTAAAATGTCTATACTATGCAAAGCAATCTGCAGATTCAGTGCAATCCCTAACAGAATCTCAATGTCATTTTTTTTTTTTGCAGAAATAGAAATAGAAAAGAAATAGGAAAAAAGTCCCACAAATCATAGAGATCTCACCTGACCCCAAATGGCCGAGACAATTTTGAAAAAAGGAAAAGTTGGAGGCCTCACACATCCTGGTTTGAAAACATACTGTAAAGCAACAGTAATTTAGACAGTGTGGTGCTGCCATAAAAATCGACCAATGGAACAGAATAGAGAGTGTGGGAATAAACTCTTGCAAATATGGCAAAGGGATTTTTGACAAGGTGTCAAGAATACAAGTGGGGGAAAAACAGTTTCTTTGATAAATGGCATTGGAAAAACTGAATATGCACATGCAAAGGAATGAAATCGGAATCTTTACACTTTGTACAAAAACTAACTCAAAATGAATTAAAGACCTAAATATAAAGCCTAAAACAATTAAAATTCGAGAAGAAAACAGGTTAAAACTTCTGGAGGTTGGATTTGGCAATGATTCCTTTGACACCAAAATATAGACAACAAAATTAAAAAAAAAAAAAAAAAACAGACAAATGGGGCTACACAAAGAAGTTAATATTAGGAATATACAAGGAACTTCTACAACTCATCAACAAAAAAACACATAGCCCAATTTAAAAATAGGCAAAAGACTTAAACATTTCTCCCAAGAAGGTTTACTAATGACCAATAAACACATGTCAAGATGCTCCTTATTACTAATCTTTAGGGAAATATGTCAAAATCACAATGAGATATTACATCACACACTAAGGATGGCAGTTATCAAAAGAACAGAAAATAACAAATGTGTCGAGGATGCAGAGAAGGTGGAACCCTTGTACACTGTTGGGAATGTAAAACATTACAACCATTATGGAAAACAGTATAGAGGTTCCTAAAAAAATGTAAAATAGAATTACTGTACAATCCAGTAATCCAACTTCTGAGTACCCAGAAGAACTCAAAGCAGGATCTCAAGCAGATATCTGCATACTTGTGTTAATCACAGCTTTATTCACAGTATCTATTGGGTAGAAACAACACAAATGTCCATCAACAGATGAATGGATAAAGAAAATCTGGTAGATACATAAAATGAATTATGCAGCCTTAAAAAAGAAAGAAGTCCTGTCACCTGCAACAATACAGATGAAAGTTAAGGCCTATGTGTTAAATGAAATGAGCCAGTCACAAGAGGACAAATATTGTATGAGTCTATTCATATGAAATATGTAAAGTAATGAAGGAAACAAAGTATTTGCAAGGGCTGGGGGAATTCACGTCTAATGGGTACAGAGTTTAAGTGTTGAAAAATGAAAAAGTTCTTGAAATATGTTGCACAGCAATGTGAATATATTTAACACTATTGAACTAAGCACTAAATATATGTTATTATGATGACAAATTTAATATCATGTACTTTTTTGTCATAATAAAAATCTAACTGTATTTTTGCTAGCAACTAGCCATAGCTGTCCAGCAAAGTGAAACTGCCATCCATCTTGAGAATAATGAAATGATAATCAGGATTTTTTTTTTCAAAATTCACCATGGAAGTAGTTGTACAAAATCTATTTGGGGATATTTAAAAGAATCCTGCAGTTTGGACTCTTTCCATGGTATACCTGTACACTTTTACCAAAATTATCTTGGTTACATATTAGACACATATTTTCTCGGGAAGGCAATTTTAATCAATGTACTTGAAATATGGACAGTTGTCAGAAATATGCTAGGACATTTGTGAGTTCTCCTTTTGGTAGTAAAAGGAAAATTGGATGAATAAAGGGATATAAGAATTTACCTCCTAGGCATAAATCATACCCTAGGGGATTTTTTTCATAATATTAAAACATGAATTGGAAGTTTAATATCCTTTCTGAGCTAAAATAGAAGGTAGGTAGTTGTAATCAATCTTAGAGTTCCCCTCATATATTATGAGGTCATTTGCATATTTGGATAATACTAGAATTACAGGGAAATCTAAGGGTCCTCAGGGTCCTTCAAATCCTAAGAAAGACATGTATCATATGACCTCACTGATATGAGGAATTCTTAATCACAGGAAACAGACTGAGGGTTGCTGGAGTAGGGGATGGGGTGGGAGGGACGGGGTGACTGGGTGATAGACACTGGGGAGGGTATGTGCTCTGGTAAGCGCTGTGAATTGTGCAAGACTGTTGAATCTCAGATCTGTACCTCTGAAACAAATAATGCAATATATGTTAAGAAAAAAAAAAAGAAGAAGAAGGTAGCGGGAGGGGAAGAATGAAGCAGGGTAAATCGGAGGGGTAGATGAACCATGAGAGACGATGGACTCTGAAAAACAAACTGAGGGTTCTAGAGGGGAGGGGGTGGGAGGATGGGTTAGCATGGTGGTGGGTATTGAGGAGGGCACATTCTGCATGGAGCACTGGGTGTTATGCACAAACAATGAATCATGGAACACTTCATCTAAAACTAATGATGTAATGTATGGGGATTAACATAAGAATAAAAAAAATAATGCACAACAGTTGTACAAAGGGAAAAAAAGGATTTGCATGATGAATTATTCCTTTCATTCAAAATAAACACAAACTTGGTTTAATTCAAAGGGAAAAAATATGTCTGCATATGATTTTCTCTGTAAGATTTTATTTTTCTTTTTATTAACTAGGAAAACTTTATTTTACTTTAGCTACCAGAAAAATAAGAATCAAATTGAAGCCCAATATAAAATTTAGTTGCAATCAGATAATTGAGGTTAAGTTTTTTAATATCTGTATTTATTGATATTTTCCTAAATGCTAGTACAGTGTTTCTGAAACAGAACTCATTATTATTTACTCATGGCAAATAATGCACCAGTTTTCCTGTGCCATAATTTCCCCCTTCCAGTGTGATGTGATGAGAACCAGATATATACCAGGTCTGGATTGTAGGTAAAGAACAATCCAAAAGTGAATCTGTGCCTTTTGTCTCCTTAGAAATATAATGAAAAGAGTCCTGGGTCCTCATGCTTTGTAATATACATAAATTTTGTCAGTGAATGGGATAGCACATGGCTGGTTCAGTCAGTAAAGCTTGCTACTCTTGATCTCGAATTTGTGAGTTTGAGCCTCGCATTGGGTGTAGAGATTACTCAAAATCTTAAAAAAAAAATCATTTCTTCGGCATGGACATAAAACTAGAGTCTCCAGCTTTACAACTAGGGATGTCTACAGGGTTCTAGGGTCTCATGCCCTTTTGAAAATGTGAACATATACCTCTGGGGGAGTGGTAAATTTCTTTGGAATTCCCACTAGCTCATTAGTCATAAATTATCTTCTAAGGCTTCTCTTTTAGTTCCAGTCCCAAGTTTTAGTAAAATTTGCTAAGAGACTTAATTGTAGAGAAACATAAAGTATTTTCTCTCAACCCCCAAATTGGTAATATCTAATTCCCCTCTAATATTTAGTTAGCTTTTCTGTTTTGATAATTATATAATTTAAGCTTTTGAATAGCAGTTACAAAAGACAATGATTAAGTAGACTTCAATGAAACATCTTTTATGTGACAAAATGAATTCTGAATTAACTCTAAATATTTGTCTTACAATCAAAAGATCTCAAAGAACCCAAGTTAATAACGAACATACCAATATACTTGAATACTTTCTTGCAATTCCACATTCCATTGGCTTCTAAAAATACTTTTAACATCTTATAAAACTGTATGCAACCAGTATATATTGATGTTGATACAGTCAGCCAAGATGCAAAATAGTTTCATCACTATAAGGATCCTCCATATTGCTCTTTTATAACTACATTCAATTCCCTTCTGCCTCCACATCCTTTTATCTCCTGGCATTCCTATAATACTGTTTCTGTTTCTATAATATTATCATTTCAAGAATGTATACATAGGATCATATAGTTTGTAGCCCTTGGAGATATGCTTTTTTTTTTTTTACTTAGCATAATTCTCTAGAGATTAATCAATATTGCTGCATATATCAATAGTTCTTATTTATTGTTGAACAGTATTCCATGGTATGGATAAAACATAGTTTGTTAAACCATTCATTCGTTGAAGGACACTTTGTGTGTGTGTGTGATGATAACTAAAGCAACTTTATACATCCATTTTCATGATTTCTTGTGTGTATTAATGTCGGTTTTCATTTCTCTGAGATACATGCCTAAGGGTGCAATTCCATGGTCTTATAGATTTTGCGATGTTTAGTTTTATAAGGAACTGCCCCACTGATTCCCAGAGTGGCTATAATATTTTACATTCTCACCAGCAATCTATGAGTGATCCAGTCTCTGTGTATTCCTAGCCAGTATTTGGTGTTGTCAATACTTTTTATTTTAGCCATTGTGATTAGTGAGTAGTGCTATCATAAGGTTTTAACTCATATTTTCCTAACAGCTAATGATATTGAACATCTCTTTATTTGTTATCTATATATTCTCTTTGGTAAAATGTCTCTTCATATCATTTTCTATTTTCTAAATGGATTGTTTTTTTTAATCATCATGTTTTAAGAGTTCTTTATATGTTCTATATAGGTTCTGTGGCTTGTAAATATTTTCTCCCAGTCTATAGCTTGTGTTTTCATAATCTTTTAATAGGGTCTTTCATTGAGCAAAAGTTCTTAATTTTGATGAAGTTCAATTTATCAATTTTTCCTTTTATGGATAATGTCACACTTTGGGCAGCCCAAAATTGTGGAGTTTTTTTCTTTTTTTTTAAGTTGTGCAGCTTTATATTTTACATTTATGTCCATGATTTGAGTTAATATTTTTATAAGATGTGAGACTTAAGCAAAAATGTTGAGGAGGGGACCCTGACTTATATGTGGATGTCCTCCTGCTCTATAATCACTCACTGAAAAAACATCTTTCCTCCATTGAATTGGTTTTTGCAACTTTGTTAAATTTGGGCATATTTGTGTGGGTCTATTTCTGGATTCTCTATTCTATTCTTGAAGTATCTGTCTATTCCTTTGAAAACCCACACAGATTTGATTACTGTAGCTATATAATTAGCCTTAAAATTAGTAGACTGATTCTCCCAGTCTATTTGGCTTTTTAAATATTGTGTTAGCTATGCTGTTTCTTCTGCCTTTCCATGTAAGTTTAGAATAATATTTTCTATATCTCCAAAATTTCTTGCTGGGAATTTTATAGGAATTATATTAATCATGTATATCAATATGGGGAGAACTGACATCTTTACTATGATAAGTCTTCTAATCCATGAACACAGTCTTTATCTCCATTTATTTAAATATTCTTTGATTATTTATCAGTGTTTTATAGTTTTCAACATTCAAATTTTATACACGTTTTGCTAGACTTACACCTAATTTTCTTATTTTTTTAGCAATTATAAATGATAATTTTTATTTCAGTATCTATGTGTTTACTGCTGGTATATAGGAATGCGGTTGAGTTTTATATGCTATCTTGTATGCTGTAAACTTACACGACTCTCAATAGTCCAAGGCGTTTTGATAAATTCATTTTGATTTTCTATGTAAATAATCATGCCATCTACAAATAGAGACTGTTTCATTTCTTCTTGCTTTATTGCACTGCCTAGAATTCTAGCACTATGTTAAATAAAAGTGGTGAGAGCAGATTTCTTTGCTTGGTTCTCAATCTCAGGAAAAAGTATTCCTTTTTTCACTCTTAAATAAGTTAGTTGTAGGTTTTTGGTAAATATTCTTTATCAATAAAGGAAGTTTTCCTCTTTTCCTATATTTCTGGAACTTTTATCCTGGATCAGTATTGAATTTTGTCAAATACTTTTTTCTTCATAAATTGATAAGATTATCTAATTTTTCTTCTATAACCTGTCAATATAAGGAATACATTTTTTGAAATATAAAACTAGTCTTGCACCCCTGAAATCAACCCCATGATTTCATGCTGTATAATTCTATAGATAGATGATAGATGATAGATAGATAAATGATATAGACAGATAGATGATGATAGATAGATGATAGATAGATAAATGGATAGTCGAATTTTAGTTGCCAATACTTTGTAAGGATTTTTGTATTTATATTAGATATATTAATCTGTGATTTTTTTTTTAATCTGTGATTTTCTTTTTTCATACTATGCTTGACTCGTTTTGGTATCAGGGCAATAATAACTTCATGAAATGATTTGGGAAGTGCCCCTTTCTGTTATATTTTACAGAGGTGACTGTGTAGTATTTGTCTTAATTTTTTAATGATCTGGCAGAATTCCTTAGTGAAGCCATCTGGGCCTGGAATTTTCTTTCTTTTTTTTTTTTTTTTTGAAGTTTTACTAAGCACAAATTTGTTTTCCTCAGTAGGGTACAGGGTTATTCAAGTCATCTATATCACGTGGGAAATTAGTGGTAGTTTGTACTTTTTGAGGACTTGGTCCATTTCATCTAAGCTGTATAATTTTTGTGTGTAGAGTTGTTCATATTACTCTTTTAATATTATTTTGGTGTCTATAGGATCTGTAATGCTATCACTCTGTTTCATTCCTGATATTGATAATTTATCTTCTCCCTTTTTCTGTCAATTTCTTAAAGGCTTGCCTATTATATTGATCTTTTAAAAAAATGCAGCTCTTCATTTCATTTTTTTTTTCAATTTCATTGATTCCTGCTCTTTATTGTTCCTTCCTTTTTCTTGCTTTGAGTTTCTTTGGCTCTTCTTTTTCTAGGTTCTTGAGGTGAGATCTTAGAATTACTGATTTGAGACTCATTCTCTTTATGGATGTATACATTTAGTGCCATAATTTTCATTCTCAACACTCTTTGAGTCGTGTCTCATAAATTTTGGTGTTTTGTATTTTTGACATTTATTTCAATGCATTTTTTATAACGCACTAGTCCTCTTTTTTGACCCATGGATGATTTGGAAGTGTGTTGTTTAGTTTCCAGGTATTTGGAGGTTTCTCTATTATCATCATGTTGTTGATTTCTGGTTTGGTGCCATTGTGGATGATGAACATATTCTGTATGGTTTAATTTCTTTTAAATTTATTGAGGTTTGTTTTAGGATATGATCCATCTTTGTGCATATTCCATGGGAACTGCAAGAAATCTATTCTGTTATTGGGTGGGGTGTCTATAAATGTTGATTAGATTCTCTTAGTTGATATCTGTATTAATTCCCTATGGCTTCTGTAACAAATAACCACAAACTTGGTGGCTTAAGACAACAGAAACTTATTCTCTTATAGTTTTAGAGAGCAGAAGTCTGAAATCAGTTTCAATGGACTGATATCAAGGTGTCACACTCTTTCTGGGGGCTGTTGGGAATAAAATCTGTTGCTTGCCTCCTTCAGCTTCTGGTGGTTGCAGTAATTCTTTGCCTTCTGGGCACATCACTCCATTTTTGAAGCTATCTGCAAACCTCTTTCAGTTTCATCTTCATATTGCCTTATCCACTGTTTGTATTAAATCTCCTTCTCCCTGATCATCTAAACAATTCAAATCGGATATGGGTGAAACTATGGATATGATCCATCCTTGGGCAAAATTCCTCTCTATCTATGGGTCTGAAAACTAGAAAACATGTCATTTGTTTTTATTTTATTTATTTATTTATTTATTTATTTATTTATTTATTTGAGACAGAGAGAATGAGAGAGAGAGAGCACATGAGAGGGGGAAGGGTCAGAGGGAGAAGCAGACTCCCTGCCGAGCAGGAAGCCCGATGCGGGACTCGATCCCGGGACTCCAGGATCATGACCTGAGCCGAAGGCAGTCGCTTAAACAACTGAGCCACCCAGGTGCCCAAAACATGTCATTTGTTTTTAAAATGTTCTGACAGGAATGGCATAGTATAATCGTTATAGAAATTCCCATTCCAAAATTGAGGTATTGATTTACTTTAATTAGGTATTTTTCTATTTTTTTCTTTATTTTGCAACTTAGTTGTTTGATATATGCACATTTAGGACAGTAATGTATTCTTGATGGATTGACCCATTTCTCATTATATAAAGTCCCTCTCTGTATTGGGTAATTTTTTTGTTCCAAGGAGATATCAGTGTAGGTATTTTTGCTTTCTTTTTATTAATGTTTGCATGATATGTCTTTTTCCATCCTTTTACTTTCAACCTATTTTGTTATATTTGAAGTGAATTTCTTGTAAACAGTACAGAGTGGGTCATGTTTTAAATCCATTCTGCTAATTTCACTCCCTCTTTTAATTGGCATATTTAGGCTATTTACATTTAGTGTGATTATTGTATAGTAGAGCTTAAGCACAGGTGCACTTTGGAGATATTGCAGATTCAGTTCCATGACCAATAAAGTGAAGGCCATAATAAAAATGAGTCAAATTAAATTTTTGGTTTTCCAATGCATATAAAAGTTATGTTTACACTCCACTAGTCTAATAAGTGTGTAATAGCATTATGTCTAAAAATGTGTATACCTTAATTTAAAAATACTTTATTTTTTATTTTTTAAAATTTTTAAAGATTTTATTTATTTATTTGACAGAGAGAGAGACACAGTGAGAGAGGGAACACTGAGCTTTCAGTGAATCATAATCTTTTTGCTGGTGGAGGGTATTGCTTCCATGTGATGGCTACTGACTGATCAAGGTGGTAATTACTGAAAGTTGGGGTGTCTGTAGCAATGTCCTAAAATAAAACAACAATGGAGTTTGTCCATCAATTAACTTCCTTTCATGAACAATTTCTCTGTAGCAGGCAATGCTGTTTGACAGCATTTTACCTACAACAGAATTTCTTTCAAAATTGGAGTCAATCATCTTGAACACTGCCATTGCTTTCCCAACTAAGTTTACATAATATTCTAAATTTTTATTTTTTCAAAAATCTTCACAGCATTGGAGCACTTAACTGACTTCAGCTCAGGTCATGATCTCAGGGTCTTGGAATCCAACCCCATGACAGGCTCCCCACTCAGCAAGGAGTCTGCTTGTCCCTCTGCCCATCCCCCCACTTGTGTTTTCTCTCTTTCTCAAATAAATAAAATCTTTTAAAAAAAATCTTCACAGCATCTTCACTGGGAATAGAATCCATCTCGAGAAGCCACTTTTTTGTTCACCCATAAGAAGTAACTACTCAATCCATTAAAGTTTTATCATGAAATTGCACCAATTCATTTACATATTCAGGCTCCATTTCTAGATTTCTTGCTATTTCTACCACATCTGCAGTTATTTCCTCCACTGATGTGTTGAAACCCTCAAAGTCATCCATGAGGGTTGAAGTCAATGTCTTCCAAACTCCTGTTCATGTCCATTTTTGACCTGATCCTATGAATCCCCTCTAAAAGGTTTTCAATGTACTTTGCCCAGATCCATCAGCAGAAACATTAGCTATGGGAGACAACTGTATTTCTTCCACAATAAGATTTGAAACTTGAAATTACTTTTTGATCCATGGGCTGAGGAATAGATCTTTTGTTAGCAAGTATGAAAATAATATTAATCTAATTGTATTTCTCCATCAGAGCTCTTGGATGGCCAAGTATATTGTCATTGAGCAGTCATATTTTGAAAGGAATTTTTCTTTCTGAGCAATAGGTCTCAACAGTTGGCTTAAAATATTTAGTAACCATGTTGTAAACAGATGTGCTTTCATACAGGCTTTGTTATCACACTTCTAGAGCATAGGCAGTGTAACATAATTCTTAAGAGCCCTAGGATTTTTAGAATAGTCAATGAGCACTGCCTTCAACTTAATGTCACAAGCTGCATTAGCCCCTAACAAGAGAATCAGCCTGTTCTTTGAAGCTTTGAAGCCAGGAATTGACTTCTTCTTTCTAGTTATCAAAGTCCTAGAAGTCATCTTCTTCCAAGAGAAGGCTTTTTTCACTTACATTGAAAATCTGTTGTTTTAATGTAGCTGCCTTCATTAATTATATTTAGATCTTCTTGATAATTTGTAGCAGCTTCTACATCAGCACTTGCTTCAATTAGAGACTCTCTTTAATTCTATGAAGGCTGAGAGAAGTGAGGAAGTTGCAGAAGAAAAGGTGGAAACTAGCAGAAGTTTGTTCATGAAGTTTAAAGAAAGAAGTCATCTTCATAACACATAAGTTCATGGTGAAGCAAGTGCTGGTATAGAAGCTGCTACAAATTATCCAGAAGATCTAAATATAATTAATGAAGGCAGCTACATTAAAACAAGAGATTTTTAATGTAAGTGAAAAAACCCTTCTCTTGGAAGAAGGTGACTTCTAGGACTTTGATAGCTAGAGAGAAGAGTCAATGCCTGGCTTCAGAGCTTCAAAGAACAGGCTGATTCTCTTGTTAGGGGCTAATGCAGCTCCTGACTTTAAGTTGAAGCCAATGCTCATTGACTATTCTAAAAATCCTAGGGCTCTTAAGAATTATGCTACATTTACACTGCCTATGCTTTAGGAGTGTAATAACAAAGCCTGGATGAAACAAGAGTTTTGATCAAGAAAGGATGCTATACTTTGTCAAATGCTTTTTCTGCATCTATTGAGAGGATCATATGGTTCTTGTTCTTTCTTTTTTTGTGTATTGTATTGCATTGATTGATTTGCAGATGATGAACCAACCTTGCAGCCCAGGAATAAATCCCATTTGGTCGTGGTGAATAATCCTTTTATTGTACTGCTGGATCCTATTGGCTAGTATTTTGGTGAGAATTTTTGCATCCATGTTCATCAGGGATATTGGTCTGTAATTCTCCTTTTTGATGGGGTCTTCGTCAGATTTTGGGATCAAGGTAATGCTGGCCTCATAAAAAGAGTTTGGAAGTACTCCTTCCATTTCTATTTTTTTGGAACAGTTTCAGAAGAATAGGTATTACTTCTTCTTTAAATGTTTGGTAGAATTCCCCTGGGAAGCCATCTGACCCTGAGCTCTTGTTTGTTGGGAGATTTTTGATTACTGCTTCAATTTCCTTAGTGGTTATGAGTCTGTTCAGGTTTTCTATTTCTTCCTGGTTCAGTTTTGGTAGTTCATACATCTCTAGAAATGCATCCATTTCTTCCAGATTATCTAATTTGCTGGCATATAATTGCTCATAATATGTTCTTATAATTGTTTGTATTTCTTTGGTGTTGGTTGTGATCTCTCCTCTTTCATGATTTTATTTATTTGGGTCCTTTCTCTTTTCTTTTTGATAAGTCTGCTATCACCACTGCTATTCAACATAGTACTAGAAGTAATAGCCACAGCAATCAGACAACAAAAAGAAATAAAAGGCATCCTAATCAGCAAAGAAGAAGTCAAACTCTTACTCTTTGCAGATGATATAATACTTTATGTGGAAAATCCAAAAGACTCCACCCCAAAACTGCTAGAACTCATACAGGAATTCAGTAAAGTGGCAGGATATAAAATCAATGCATAAAAATCAGTGGCACTCCTATACACCAACAACGAGACAGAAGAAAGAGAAATTAAGGAGTTGATCCCATTTACAATTGTACCCAAAACCATAAGATACCTAGGAATAAATCTAACCAAAGAGGCAAAGAATCTGTACTCAGAAAACTATAAAATACTCATGAAAGAAACTGAGGAAGACACAAAGAAATGGAAAAACGTTCCATGCTCATGGATTGGAAGAACAAATATTGTGAAGATGTCAATGCTACCTAGACCAATCTACACATTTAATGCAATCCCTATCAAAATACCATCCACTTTTTTTGAAGAAATGGAACAAATAATCCTAAAATTTGTATGGAACCAGAAAAGACCCCGAATAGCCAGAAGAATGTTGAAAAAGAAAAGCAAAGCTGGTGGCATCACGATTCCGGACTTCAAACTCTATTACAAAGCTGTCATCATCAAGACAGTATGGTATCAGCACAAAAACAGACACATAGATCAATAGAACAGAATAGAGAGCCCAGAAATGGACCCTCAACTATTTGGTCAACTAATGTTCGCCAAAGCAGGAAAGAAGGTCCAATGGAAAAAAGACAGTCTCTTCAACAAATGGTGTTGGGAAAATTGGACAGCCACATGCAGAAGAATGAAACTGGACCATTTCCTTACACCACACACAAAAAGAGACTCCAAATTGTTGAAAGACCAAAATGCGAGACAGGAGTCCATCAAAATCCTAAAGGAGAACACAGGCAGCAACCTCTTCGATGTCAGCCTCAGCGACTTCTTCCTAGAAACATCACCAAAGGCAAGGGAAGCAAGGGCAAAAATGAACCATTGGGACTTCATCAGGATAAAAAGCTTTTGTACAGCAAAGGAAACAGTCAACAAAACTAAAAGACAACCGACAGAATGGGAGAAGATATTTGCAAGTGACATAGCAGATAAAGGGCTAGTATCCAAAATCTATAAAGAACTTATCAAACTCAACACCCAAAGAGGAAATGATCCAATCAAGAAATGGGCAGAAGACATGAACAGACATTTTTCCAAAGAAGACATCCAAATGGCCGACACATGAAAAAGTGCTCAACATCGCTCGGCTTCAGGGAAATCCAAATCAAAACCTCAATGAGATACCACCTCACACCAGTCAGAATGGTGAAAATTAACAAGTCAGGGAACAACAGATGTTGGCGAGGATGCAGAGAAAGGGGAACCCTCCTACACTGTTGGTGGGAATGCAAGCTGGTGCAGCCACTCTGGAAAACAGTATGGAGGTTCCTCAAAATGTTGAAAACAGACCTAACATATGACCCAGAAATTGCACTACCTGGTATTTACCTGAAAGGTACAAATGTAGTGATCTGAAGGGGTACGTGCACCTTAATGTTTATAGCAGCAATGTCCACAATAGCCAACTATGAAAAGAGCCAAGATGTCCATCGACAGATGAATGGATAAAAAAGATGTGGTATATACATACAATGGAATATTATGCAGCCATCAAAAGGAATGGAATCTTGCCATTTGCAATGACGTGGATGGAACTGGAGGGTATTATGCTGAGCGAAATAAGTCAATCAGAGAAAGACATGCATCATATGATCTCACTGATATGAGGAATTCTTAATCTCAGGAAACAAACTGAGGGTTACTGGAGTGGTGGGGGGTGGGAGGGATAGGATGGCTGGGTGATAGACATTGGGAAGGGTATGTGCTATGGTGAGCACTGTGAATTGTGTAGGACTGTTGAATCACAGACCTGTACCTCTGAAACAAATAATATATGTTAAAAAAAAAAAAAAAAAGAAGAAGAAGAAGATAGCAGGAAGGGAAAAATGAAGGGAGGAATCGGATGGGGAGATGAACCATGAGAGACTATGGACTCTAAGAAACAAACTGAGGGTTCTAGAGGGGAGGGGGTGGGGGGATGGGTTAGCCTGGTGATGGGTATTAAAGAGGGCATGTATTGAATGGAGCACTGGGTGTTATACGCAAACAATGAATCATGGAACACTACATCAAAAACTAATGATGTAATGTATGGTGGTTAATATAACATAATAAAATAAAATTAAAAATAAATAAATATGTAGTTACCATCTGACCAAGAAAAAAAAAAATAAAGAGAGTTAGAGTTTTGCTCTGGATTAGGCTTTGGCTTTAAGGGAATTTTGTGACTGGTTTGATCTTCTGTCCAGACCACTCAAACTTTCTCATGTCAGTAATATGCTGTTTTGTTTCTTATCATTTGTGTGTCAAAAGTAGCACTTTTGATTTACTTACAGAACTTTTCCTTTTCATTCACAACTTGGCTGTTTGGTGCAAGGACCTAGCTTTCAGCCTACTTCAGCTTTTGACAAGCCTACCTCACTAAGCTTCATCATTTCTAGCTTTTGATTTAAAGTAAGAAATGTGTGACTCTTCCTTTCACTTGAGGCCAGTATAGGGCCATTAACTGACTTAATTTCAATATTTTTGTGTCTGAGGGAATAGAGACCTGAGGAGAGAGAGAGAGAGATGGGCGAGCCAGTGGGACAGTTAGAACACACACATTTACTAAGTTCATCATCTTATATGGGCACAGTTTGTGGCACCCCCCAAAATTACAATAGCAATACCAATGATCACTGATCACAGATCACCATAACAATTATAATAATGAAAAAGTTTAAACTATTGTGAGAATTACCAAAATGTGACATAGAGACACAAAATGAGCAAATCTGGTTGGATAAATGGTATTCACAGACTTGCTCAACATAGGATTGCTGCCAACCCTCAATTTGTAAAAAATGCAGTATCTGTGAAACACAATAAAATGAGGTATGCCTGCATGCCACTTAAATTTTGTTTTGTTTTGTTTTCTGTTAGTTTTATCCATTGTTTATGGATATTTGGTCTTTCTATGTTCTTTTCCCTGCTTTCCTGTGAGTTCCTTTATTACTTTGTAGAATTTTGTTTTTATGGTTTTCCTAGGGATTGCTTTAAGTATTACATTATATCAGACACAATGTATGTATACATTACATTATATTAGAATTGACTGTTGCTATTATTTTAGAGTTTTAGTGAAGTGTAAAAACCTTGTGTCTCTTTTTATGTCTTTACTCTTCTTTGTTTATAACTGTCTTCAATATTGCCTCCACATATGTTTAGAACCACAACAGACATTGCTATAATTTTTTATTCAACCATCAAACAAAATTTAGAAAACTCAAAAGAAGGAAAATCTATTGGATTTACCTTTACCTTTACTTTTCCCTATTCTTTATTCTCTCCTGGTGTTTCAAGTTTCCTCTTAACTGTTCTCTGTGGGTGAGTTTGCTGACCACAAATTCCCATAGTTTCTTTTTATCTGAAAATATCTTGATTTCCTTTTTATTCCTGAGGTATATTTTAACTTGATATAGGATTCTTGGTTGTCAGTTCTTTTCCTTATAGGTTTAAACAGTGATGTATCACTTCCTTCTGATTTCCGTGGTTTATAATGAGAAATTCACTTTCATTTGAATTGTTTTTCCTTTATTGATGAGGTTTTGTTTTTCTCTCACTGCTTTCTATATCTTTCCTTTCTCTTTAGTTCACACCACACCTGGGGGCATGGGTGAGGGTGGATTGGGGCACTGCATTATAGCTTTGTAAGGGGTGTAAATCTAGCCTTTCTACTGTGCTGTTTGTCTTCAGTCTAACAGTTTTCTAAAAGTTTTCTGTTGTCTGAGGCTGTCCCTTTCCTTGTCCTTTAAAAAAAGACAGCAGGAATTTTAAAGAGTTATTTCCTCCTATTGGCATTTCTGATTTCTGGCTTCTTCAGTACCAAAGGTGAGAATCATGTGGCAAAAACAAAAGGTAAGAACTCACCCTTGTGTCTTCTCTTGGGTTGCAAGATTCCTAGCCAGTCTGTCTTCTCTCTCCCTTTCAAAGTCTTTTTAGATAGGTTTTATATGTAATGTTCAGGGATTTTAGTTGTATTTAATAAGATAAATATTAAAAAGTATGTTTCTTCCATCTTTCTGGAAGTAAAATCCTTCCATTGGCTTTGTAAATAGCATTCTTTCTATCTATCTATCATCCATCTATTATCTATCTCCAAGATGTATATTAGTGTTCCAAAAGTATCTTTGGTTCATTATTCTATAATGCCTCATACTTTTCCGACCCCATTTTCATTTTTAAATACAAATTCTCTACAAAAACTTTGAGGAAATCTTAGATCACTTTTGTTCTGTGTATATATGCAGGAAATGTGCTCAGTTTGCTAGTTTTCTTTTATGGCATATAACATAAGAATAGCTATACTTATTTATAGTCCATTATTCTGCAAAATAATTTAAACACCAGAGGGTTAAGTGTTCAGTAACTTCCAAGGTGTATCTAGGAAATGTAATCTAATCAGGCAACTAAGATATACCCTCCAGCAAGTAGGGTATATGAAACTGTTAACCTAAGGTTAAAAATAATTTTGGAGAGAATGACTTCCAATTAAATGCAATTCTTGTCTCGGTGTAGGTGGAATCAGCATTGTACATGCAATATTCTGCATTGCAGAAATAAAACATCATCAACAAGTAAACAAAGATTCTAAACCCCAAGACCAGATTTTTTTTTCTTTTCTTTTTTTCTAGATCAACTCAATTTCAATCTATCTAGGACTCTTTCAATAACAGGGGAAAATTTCTAACACTGATATCTATAATACTAAACCTGACTGATTTACAGATCAGCAAATCATCAGATATTGAGGAGTGGGAATATTTGTAAAAAAATGTCCAGAGCCAGATATACTTTGTGAACAATACTGCTTATACATACTATGGTTCCCCGTAATAGTGACCAACTGCACCTATGGAAAAATCTCATTTGGTTTTTATTACTTTTTATTTTTAACTTTAGTACTAAAGTGCTGAGACAGCCAAGTAAGCACATAGGTACTTTTTGAATACTAATCTCTTAGATAGCAACCTCTGTTATAGCAAATACATTTTTAATGGGAAAAAAAAAGAAGATAGAAAGTTTCAACACTAAATTAATTCAAAATTTACCTTTTTTCTTATGAGATGTAAATTTTCCACCTCATGATTATTCTTTTTATTACTTTAGTAGAGTAAATGTCATTTGCAGAACTGGTGAGCTGCTACAGAATACTATTTATAACAAAAACAACTGCTACTTTAATCATATTGATGCAATTTATAGCTATGCTGTAAAGTATTTTTTATACCTGACACTTACGACAGAAAACCAAATCAAACTGAGCCTTAATGATTGCTGTTATTCTCTGAATATATAAAACAGAAGAGTCTATAATAATAACTGAAAATATATTTTCAGGGATTAAAAAAGTAATCACCTTGGTATTCCAAAACAAGGAAAAGAACTGTCTAAATTTGATCAGAAAAAAAATATATGTTTAGAAATGAAAAGAATAAAATCTCTATCAAATATATGACTATGCAGGTTATATTTTTTCTAATAACTTCTGGAATAGGGAATATTTCCAATATTTGTCTCTAATAGAAGAAAAAAACTAGAATTAACCTTTTAAACATCATCATAAAGTTATTTTCTTGATTCCTCAATCTTAACTGAAGCTAATCACAAGTTAATAAGTGCCTAAGCTATTAAAATATCAATTTCAATGCCCAATTGTATTAATTGGAAGTATTCGCTACAAAGGAACCTAGCAACTTTTTCTCTATTCTTAAGGAGTGTGCAAATTTCCCAAGATAACTTATAGCTGAAATATCACCAGTGATTTGACCATTCTTTATTTAAATTGGTTATGTACATCTGACTCAGTGGTGGGTGTCACCATATAAATATGTGGGGACTAACCAAATCAAATGGCCTCCATAAGAACTGATGTCATTTGATGATAAGCCAGATGATTTGCTGAAGAAAAGAATAAAATCTCTAGCAAGTATCAAGTATTACTTTCTGGCCAATCATTTCACTTCAGCAATCACATCAGATGGGAGACACAAACTTTTTTGGTCTTTATGTTGAATATTATTATTGAGATAACTTTTTAAATAACATGTTTTGTTATCTAGAAGGAGAAATTTTAAGTTTTTATTTTGATCAGTAACTCAAGGGTTTTTCCTACATTCTGAAAATAGTGTCACATGTCAAATATTTTATCATATAACATTATATTATACATTCATGTTATTTATTAAAATTTTAATGTTGTCTATATTTGATATGGGAAATCATATGTATTTCATTTGTATCATGTGCTCTATACATGTAGATTTAAATGTTTTATATGTGTGTATAGATACAAATATTTTATATCTAAGAGGTTGTTTTATCCTGTTTTTATACTATATTAGTAAATTCAGATTTTTTCTTTGATTCTTTTATTATGTAATCTAATTTTCATCTAATTAATAACATTGAATTTATGTGGTAAAATAGCTTTATAAAAGTATTATTTAATAAAAATGCAAATAAATGATGCAGCAAAATGTTTTATTTTTTATTGAACATAGTTGACATACAATATTATATTAGTTTCAGGTGTACAGCAGTGATTCAACAATCATATACATTATGAAATGCTCACCACCATCATCACAGTTACCATCTGTCACCCTACAAAGGTATTACAATATTATTTACTATAGTCTGCATTTTCCATCCCTGTGAATTATTTGTCTTATAACTGGAAGGTTGTACCTCTTATCCTCTACCTATTCCACCAATTTCCCCACCTCCCATTGGCAACAACCAGTTTGTTCTCGGTATTTGTGAGTCTATTTTTTTGTATTTTTGTGGGTTTTTTTTAGATTTTACATATAAGTGACATCACACAGTATTTGGCTTTGTCTGATATATTTCTCCTAGCATAATACCATCTAGGCCAATCTGTGTCGTCACAAATGGCAAGATTTCATTCTTTCTTATGGCTGAGTAATAGCCCATTATATAAATACACAATATCTTCTTTATGCATTTATCTATTTATAGACATTTAGGTTGCCTCCATATCTTGTATATTATAAATAATGCTGCAAAAAACAGAGTGGTGCATGTATGTTTTCAACCTACTGATTTTGCTTTCTTGAGGTAAATACCCAGAAGTTAATTACCGGATCATATGGTAGTTCTATTTTTTTGAGGAACTTCCATAGTATTGCTCAGTATGAATGCACCAATGTACATTCCTAACCATAGTGCACAAGGTTTCCTTTTTCTCCACATTATCACCAACATTTTTTGTCATTTTGATACTAGCCATTTCTGACAGGTATGAAGTGACAGCTCATTGTAGTTTTGATTTGCATTTCCTTGATTAGTAATGTTGAGAATGTTTTCATGTGTCTGCTGGCCATCTGTATGTCCTCTTTACAAAAATGTTTATATAGTTACTCTGCCCATTTTATCAGATGTTTTTGGGTGTTGAGTAGTAGACATTTTTTTTAAAGTATATTTTGGACCTTAACCCCCTTTTTGGATATATCATTTGCAAATATGTTCTCCCATTCAGTATGTTGTCTTTCAGTTTTGCTGTTGGTTTCCTTCTCTGTATAAAAGCTTTTGAGTTTGATGTAGTCTCATTTGTGTATTTTTGCTTTTGTTTTCCTTGCCTGAAAAGACAGATCCAGAAAAATGCTTCTAAGGTCAGTGTCAAAGATAGTACTGCTTATGCTTTATTTTAGGAGTTTTATGGTTTTAGGTCCCATATTTCTGTTTTTAATCCATTTTGAGTTTATTTTTGTGTATGAGAAACTGGTCTAGTTTCATTATGTAGCTGTCCAATTTTCCCCAAATCCTTTATTGAACAGATTGTATTTACCCCATTGTATATTCTTGCTTGCTTTGTCATAGATTAATTGACCATATAAGTGGGGGGTTATTTCTGGGCTCTCTATTCTATTGATCTGTGTGTCCATTTTTGTGCCAGTACCATACTGTTTTGATTACTACTGCTTTTTTCTTCATTCTCAAGATTACTTGAACTATTTGAGGCCTGTGGCTCCATATAATTTTTAGGATTATTTATTATACTTCTACCAAAAGTACTATTAATGTTTTGATAAGGATTGCACTAATCCTTATCAAAGAATCTATAAATTGCTTTGAGAAGAATAGACATTTTAACAGTATTAAAATTTTTCCAATTCATGAACATGGTATATCTTCCCATTTATGTTATCTGTAATTTTTTTTATCAGTGTCTTATACTTTTCAGAGTACAGGTCTTTCATTTCTTGGTTAAATTTATTCCTAGGTATTTTATTCTTTAGATGCAATTATAAATAGAATTGTTTTCTTACTTTCTTCTACTTTGTTATTAGTATGTAGAAATGTAAAAAGTTTCTGTATATTTTATATCCTGCAACTTTACTGAATTTATGTATTCTAAGCTTTTTGGTGGGGTCTTCAGGGTTTTCAATATAAAGTATCATGGCATCAATTTGGATGAATTTTCTTTTTCTCTCTGATCACTTCCAGTCCTATGTTATAACAAATGGTGAAAGTGGACATCCTCGTCTTGTTTCTGATCTTGGAGGAAAAGCTTTCAGTTTTTCACCATTCAGTATGATGTCAGTTGTGGGTTTGTCACATATAGCCTTTATTATGTTGAGGTGTGTTTCCTCTGTAGCCACTTGACTGAGAGTTTTTATCATGAATAGACATTGAATTTTGTCAATTTTTTTGTATTTATTGAGATAATCATGTGATTTTATCTTTTGTTAATGTAGTGTACCACATTAATTTACAGATATTAAACCATCCTTGTATCCCTGGAATAAATCCCACCTGATAATGGTGAATGATCCTTTTATTTTTTATTTTTTTATTTTTTTTAAAGATTTTATTTATTTATTCATGAGAGACAGAGAGAGAGGCAGAGGGAGAAGCAGGCTCCCAAGGAGCAGAGAGCCCGATGCGGGACTCGATCCCAGGACCCTGGGATCATGACCTGAGCCGAAGGCAGACGCTTAACCATCTGAGCCACCCAGGCGCCCAAATGATCCTTTTAATGTATTGTTCAACTTGGTTTGCTTATATTTTGTTGAGGATGTTTGCATCTATGTTTACCAGGAATATTGTTCTATAATTTTTTATGTAGTGTCTTTGTCTGGTTTTAGTATCAGGGTAATGCCAACCTCATAGAATGAATTTGGAAGAATATCTCCTTGGGGGAGGAGGGATAGTTTTAAAATAGGTATTAACTTTTCTTTAAATGTATGGTAGAATTTACCTGTGAAACTATCTGGCCCTAGATTTCCATTTGCTGGGAATTTATTTATTACTGATTAAGTTTCATTATTAATTATCAGTCTCTTCAGATTTTCTGTCTTCCTGATTCAACCTTGGAAATTTGTATGTTTCAATGAATGTATCCATTTCTTCTAGATTGAATTTAAGTGACAAATTAGACAAACTCATTCTAATAGCACTGCATTTTTACCCCCTTCCACATTTTATGTATATGATATTGTATTTTACATTTTTGTTTTGTGAATCCCTTAATTTTTATAGATATAATTGACTGTACTACTTTTGTCTTTTAACTTTCATACTAGCTTTAAAAGTGATTCACTACCTTTATTATATATTTGCTATATTTTTTCTTTTCATAATTTTTTTACTCCTAGTTATGGCCTTTTCTGTTTAAAGAAGTCTCTTTATCATTTCTTATAAAGCCAGTTAATGTTGATAGTTTCCCAAAACAAACAAACAAAAAGGTTAAAGGAACTTATCTTTCCTCCTATTCTGAATGATAACCTTGCCAAGTAGAGTATTTTGGGTTGTAAGGTTTTTTTGTGTGTGTTTTTTGTTCTTGTTCTTTTCTCTTCTTTTTCTTTTTATTTTCAGCACTTTGAATATATCATGCCACTCTCTTCTGGCCTGAAAAATTTCTGGTGAAAATCAGCTAATAGCCTTATGGGCTTTCTATGGTATATAGTCAGTTGTTTTTCTCTTACTGCTTTTAAGATTTTCTCTTCATCACTACTTTTTGTCATTTTAATTATTATGTATCTTAGTTTGGCCCTTTTGGAGGTCAACTTGTTAGGGGCTCTCTGTGTTTCCTGGATCTGGATGTCTGTTTCTTTACCCCAGATTAGGGAAGTTTTCATCAATTATTTCTTCAAACAAATTTTATCATTTTTCTCTTCTTCTGGGACCCCTGTAATGCAAATTTTAGTGTGTTTGTTGTCCTAAAAGTCCCTTAACCTATTCTTTTTTTTTTTTTTTCTTTTTACTGTTGAGCTTGGGTGTTTTCCATTACCCTGTCTTCCAGATCATTGATCCATTCTTCTGCATCTTCTAATCTGATGTTGATTTCCTCTTGTGTATTTTTCAGTTCAGTTATTCTATTCAACTCTGAGTCATTCTTTTTTATATTTATTATCTCTTTGTTGAAGTTTTCTTATGGAGTTCATATACTCTTCTCTCAAGTCTGGTGAGCATCCTTATAAACATACTTTGAACTCTTTATCAGGTAGATTTCTTACTTTTAGTTGTTTTTCTGAAGTCTTGTTTTGATCTTTCATTTAATCATATTTCTGTCTTCCCATTTTATTTCTATGGATTAGGAGAAACAGCTACTTTTGTCAATTTTAAAGGAAGGGACTTATTTAGGAATGTCCCCTTTGTAGGCTCTGGCTGGCTGGCTGAAGCTGTAGCAGGCACAGACTGTGGGCTCTGGACCACCCTTTACCAGGGCTGCCCTGGAGGGACAGCTGGAGCCAAAGTAGGTATAGGCCAGATGTTGCCAGGGCCATCCTGGTGGTTGGCTGGAACTAAAGTGGGGCTGGTGACTCCTGAGGCACTCTGTGCAGGGAATACTCTGTTAGGATGACTGGAGATTAAGCAGGTCCAGGCTGAAGTTGTCCTTGGGTACTTTCCACCCATGTCACCTTGGTGAAATACCTGGGGGTGTCTTGGTGTGTACTGCTTGGGGCCACCTTGGTGGAATGATGAGAGTTTAAGTGGTGTAAATGAAGGGGGGATGCCTTAGGGGAATAGTTAGAGCTGGTATGCTTTAGGGACCTGGGACTCATTGAAGCATTGGGTCACATGGAGTACCCAGACCCTACTCCCATCTGTGCTATGAAGGTGGTGGGGGAATACAAGCAATAGCACTCACCAGCACCTCTCATTGCAGAGAGTGTTCCAGCACTTTCCCCACCAATTGACAGATTCTTCAGTGTTAGTAAATAGGTCTCCTTCTCTTATAGCCTAGTTTCCCTTTAAATTATCTGTACTTTTTTTCTGTGTCCCAGGGTGTGTCCTATGGCCCTCAATGCTATCTTTCCCCCTACTGTGTTTTGCAGTATGGTGAGTGTTGTTCATGTTGTTATTGTGTCTCCATCTCTCCTGTCATTCTCTACGTGGTTCTTCTGTACTTTGTTATGCAGGTGCTAATGCAATTAGCCATCAATTCTTTTTTCAGAAAAATTGCTGTACATGCAGGTGTAGATTTGGTATGCCTATGGAAGGTGGTGATGTCAGGGTCTTTCTATGCTTTCATCTTGGGCCTTCTTTGATTATTTGTTATTGTTGTCATTACTTTTTGTTATCTAATCCCTGAATATTTGTTTGAAACATATTCTTAAAAGTTTCAAAAAATGAGTCTCTATTTTGGAGTTGAGCATAAATGGAAGTAATATTTACATAAATGTTTCCATTTTTCTTAAGTTTTAAACTTTTTATTTTGAAATAATTGTAAACTTACAGAAATGTTGCAAAAAGAGCATAGTGAATTCCAATATACCTCTTAACCAGCTTTACCACATGATGCAAAAGGAAATATGAAACTTGGAGGAATTCATGGAGCATGACTCCATCTCAGAAGCAGTCTTAACCTGGATCTTGACACTATACAAGATCAAAGCTACAGTACTGCACTATGCTACATGATTAATGGCTTTGAAATGAAATTTTGGAGAATATTTTATTTTAGCTGTCTTTCAATGTATCTTTTTTGTGAACAGAAGTAATATGTTTACTAATTGTCTTAAAAATGGATATTAAACTGAAACAAGATAGGACTCTTGATTAAAAGGTAAGGTGGTATTATAGTTGTGACATTATAATTTTCAGAACAAAGGTAAGTCCTCAACCTTCACTCCTATTCATTGCCAAATTCTTAGGGCATCCATAGTTTAAAAACTTCCTGAGAACTAAAGAAGCTATGTTACTGATTAGATGCTTTTGTATGTGTCTTACATTTTGCAGTACAAGTTTAATGCATTTTAATCATATAAATAACACATTTTAAACCATAGTTATGTTAAATAATTAGAACATAGGTATTATTGTAATTAACAGCATTATTTAATTTTAACCATATAATCTATTTCTTTGGTGGTCTTATTTTTAATTATCCTTCAGCTAGAAATAATGGTGAAACTCTTTTTTTTTTCATACTATTCCAGACACTTTACTGTCTAATTTACTTTCCTACTTATATTTATCATTACATGTACCTTTATATTGTATTCACTTTTGCTTTTTTCCCTTAGCCTTGAAAGCCCTTGCATCTGTAATGATTTGTCCACAATGTACTGCTTCCCTTCCCCTCTATTGTAGGCTTAAATTTCCCTTATTCCATATTCTGGTATTACTTTGGTCATAACACAAGAAGAGCACTTATTATGTTTTATTATATTTAGCTCTATGATCTTCTCTTTCCTCTGCTAGATAATGACTTGCATCAAGCAAGGGCCACTTAGGCATGTTTATATCCACATAGCACAGAATAATTTCTGGAACATAGTGAATATTCAATACAGAGATTTTGATTCAACAAATGAATGGGATTTCATAGCTAAGATAAAGTGCAAAAATTGTCATTGTACAGTTCTTCGGTAAAAATAGCACATTTTAAGTATTACCCAATTCAAAGTTAGTCAAAGCTAGATAGATAGTTAGATGGGGATTTGACAGGGTGTTACATTGTTTTTTTCTTAAGAGATTAGTATTATGTTCTCTTTCTAGTGTTGACAATATTATTTGTGTAGGGGCACGTGGGTGGCTCAGTATGTTAAGCATTTGCCTTTGGCTCAGGTCATGATCCCAGGGTCCTGGGATTGAGTCCAGCATTAGGCTCCCTACTCAGCACAGAGTCTGCTTCTCCCTCTCCTTCTGCAGCTCCCCTTGCTTCTGCTCTCTTGCACTCTCTCTCTGTCAAATAAATAAATAAATTTTTTTAAAAAAGAAAATATTATTTATCTTGTCGAACTGCATGCAATTAGACAAGATAAATATGAAAGTGGCAGTAGTATCTATTTTTCTCTGATTAAAGAATTAAAATAATAATTAACAATTGTTAGGGTGCTTACTGAAGGCAGATCTAAATTCTTGGCATGTATCAATCCTTCTATGCTTTCTGTAATGAAGATACTGTTATTCTTCTCATTTAAAAGATGCAAAGCTGTCACAGAGACTGGACTTGCCAAAGAACAGTCAGGTAGGAAGATGTATGGGTCAGCAGCCAAAGGTCTTAGTTCAGACTCTTGGTTACTCCTGTATTACACTACTCCTCAGTACTGACAAGAGCAAGCTGTATAAGGAGCAATGGGTTAAAACAAAGATGGCAACAGGGATCCCTAGACAGTCACATCCTAATCATTGAGTCAAAATAAAAATTTAGATTGTTAGACCCACTATATGATTTTCTACTTTTATTTGTTTTGATCCTCGCTTTCTTCCTGTATTCTCTTCTTTCACCCACAGAAAATAAGTTCAAAAGTAGGTGCCAGAACTTTATCTCAAAGCTAAAGAGATGGCTGGCATAAATTGTACGGACTTAGTGCAAAATATGTGTATAAATTTGTGTGCGTATATATATATACACACACACACACACACTATATAGCTGGTAGTCCCATTTCAAAGTGCTTGCCTCTTCACATCTCTGATGTGCTGAAATCTGTTTTTTTCAATGACTGGAGGATATTTCAACTCTGTATGTACCTCCTAGAAAAGTGCTAATTTTCTTGGCAAGTCAAGAGCAGAACATCTGCTTTTATTGAGTCTCTAGCTGAAAAACAGTAAGAAAACCTTTTTTTTTCTGTGCCGGTGATATGACTGTAATACCCTATTGCATATTAATGACTCTTCAGATCTATCCTTGTTTCACTTTGAATGGTCAGAAATAAAATGATGCAATATTGAGTTATAAAACAGTAGTAAACCATATTTGCTAAATACTTTCTTCACTAAATGGAAACATACACATATAACAGTAAAATGAATGAAACATTTTAAAAGGAAGTTGTTCTTGTTTATAATGTTCCTTCCCTAGTTACATGACAGCTAATGTAGTATTCATGGTCAAATTTAACTTTTGAGACCATCTGCTCTATGCAAGATGTCATAGAAATAAAAGCTGCTTTGAAATGAAAAGAGAACAAAAAAAATCTTACTCAGAGAACACCTCCCAGCTGTGTTACCAGTTACTGTGTAATCATCTTTCATTATACATGCTGTATGGGGTATAGAGGATGATTAGAAATGCAAACCTGATGTTCTGGATTTGTACATCTCTTTTAGGGCCTGATCAGTTCAGCAAGGAATTTAGCATCAGATTTCAATTGTATCTCATGAAATGTTTTGCTAAGTTGCTAATATTTATTGAGTGATCATTTTCATATTCTAAGAAACAACCTAAAGACAACTTCTAAAATTCTTTTATTTATAGAATACTAGACACTAACCAGCATAAGACTAAGCAAAATTAGAACCATACTATTATCTTTATTTCCTTTTCTCTTCCAATTTCTACTAAAGGGATGAAAAGCATAGCGAGTAGTCCAGTGCTTTAAGTTCAAACACACACACACGCACAATCTATGTATCTACATATTTTACCCCCAAAGTCAAAAACTGTTGTCAGTTTTGGAGGGTATCTTTGCAAATATTCTATCCTTTTGAAAGCATAGTTGTAGTATATAGCTAATGTCTTAAGCAAGAAAATAATATGTATGTTTTGTAACTTACTTTTGCATTCAGTTTATTCCAGGTCATTCCATACTGAGTAATAAGAGCTGACTCATCTTATGTATAATTACTGCATTACAGACACATTTCCAATTGTTCCAGTTATCTATCACAACATAACTACCCTAAAACTCAAACTTATCAGTCAAAACATCAATGATTTTATTATATCTCATCATTTTGTTAATAAGGTATATGCACAAGACCTAGCAAGATGATTATTCTAGTTCACATTGTATAAACTGGTTACTTGGTAATACTTAGTTGATGCCAGGCCGGATGACATAAGATGGAGATAGTTGGAGAACTAGCTTCAGATGGCCTCTCTCCAAGTAGTCTCAGGGCTTCCCTATGTGGTACTAGTATGGTAATTGGCTTTCTTACAAAACAACTTGGAACATTATGATACCAAAGTGGATGATTCCTACCCTCCTAAAGGGGATGCCCCACGCTGACACAGCATAATTACTACCAGATTCTATTGGACAGAGCGGTCACAGATCAGAACAGATTCAAAGAGAGGGGCGATAAGTTCTTCTCAGTAGGAGGAATATTAAAGAATCCCAGGTCATTTTTAATCTGCCATATGAGGTTTTTGATCAAACAACAAGCTTTAATAATTATTCTTGTGTAGACGTTTTTGTGATTATAGTGACACATTCTTATAAGTAATATTGATTAATAAAAAATACTGATTTGCATTTAATATTTTGACAAATATTGCTAAATATTTTGTGGATGTATTGTACAATGCATTCATCTTTCTTTATCTCAACACTGCCTAACACAAAAGGTGTTCCCAAATATTTAAAGAACATAGGACTGAAAGATAGAAGGCAGTGTGGAGGGATGAAAAGAAGACAGTTACAGAAAATGAAAAATAGTGGGGCAAGCAAGAAGAAAGCTAATCTTTGAAAGGCATTTAATTTCCTGGTGTCTTTTTCTTCTCTATTAAAACATAGAAGTAGATTGTCTAATCTCTCAAGTCCATTACCTTTTGTAATCCCATGATTATATATTTAAAAAAATCTTTTAAAGCTTTATACTGAAGTAAAAATTTAAAGACTATTCATGAAAAATCTGAGGATGATGAATAGTGAAAGGTATTTTCCTCCTTAATACTTGCTTAGCAATTAGAGATATTTTGATTTTATATGATCATCTTTACCAAAGCAAGTATTGAGATTTTGGAGAAGATAATAGCTATGATTTGGTTAGACTAGTATTTGTTTAAATATGTATCTAAATATAATAACATCCAAAAGGAGGTTAGACATTCTAGAGAGATCAAACTAGTCAATAGCACATCTTATTAATAACTTGATTTTTGCTTCATTTAAGCTAGAGCAAATTTTTAAAATTGTTAATACCAACTATATTTATGTATCTGTAGTAAGACAAAATTTATTGTATTATATAATACAATATATACAAAATATAAAGTTACTTGAATATATATGATAATCTCACAAAGGTTAAAAATCAGGCTTCAGAATACCTTTGATAAATTAAATAACAAAAGTGATCATAGATAAAACACATTAAAAAAATACATGGTGGATATGTTTCAACTGCTAAAGTTTTAACTTGAAGAAGATATTAAAGAAAATTTCTTTTTTTTTTTTATTTAAAGATTTTATTTATTTATTTGACAGAGAGAGACATAGCGAGAGAGGGAACACAAGCAGGGGGAGTAGGAGAGGGAGAAGCAGGCTTCCCCGCGGAGCAGGGAGCCCGATGTGGGGCTCGATCCCAGGGTCCTGGGATCACGACCTGAGCCAAAGGCAGACGCTTAACGACTGAGCCACCCAGGCGCCCCTTAAAGAAAATTTCTAATGATATATGACACCTTATAAAAGTTGTTGTATAAATAACTTATTTCCAAAACCAGTTAAAATGTGAATGGGAAAAATATTATCTAAAATAAGAAATAAGATGTTGTAACAGAGTTACAAAAAAACCCCAAATTATCCCGTATCCCCTTTAATATTTGTTGTTCATTTTATATTACTTTTTAAGGCAGTTATTTTATTTTTAGTAAATTTTTAAATTTCAAAGGTAATATATCCTTATTTTTAAATTTTTAATTCCAGTATAATTAACACAGTGTTGTACTAGTTTCAGGTGTGCAATATAGTGATTCACCAATTCTACATTACACATTGCTGATCCCAATAATTGTACTCTTCTTAATCCCTTCACCTATCCCCCCCTTTCTGGTAATTGCCAGTTCTTTATATTTAATGTTTTTTTTTTTGTTTTGTTTTTTTTGGGGGGAGCTTTTATTTCTTAAATTACAAATATGAGGAAATCATGGTTTTTGTCTTCCTCTGACTTATTTCACTTAACATTATACCCTCTAGATCCATCTATGTTGTTCCAAATGACAAGCTTTCATTCCTTATTATGGCTGAATAATATTCCTGTGTGTGTGTGATCCATTCACCTCTGGATGGACACTTGGGTTAATTCCATATTGTGGCTATTGTAAATAATGCTGCAATAAATATAGGAGTGCATATATCTTTTTGAATTAGTGTTTTTGCATTCTTTGGGTAAATACCCAATAGTTGAATTACTGGATCATACGGTAATTCTATTTTTAAATTTTTGAAGAACCTCCATACTGTTTTCCACAGTGGCTGCACAAGTTTGCATTCCCACCAACAGTGCATAAAGGTTACTTCTCCCCATCCTTGCCAACACTTGCTGTTTCCTGACAGGTGTGAGGTGATACCTCATTGTAGTTTTGATTTGCATTTCCTTAATGATGAATGATGTTGAGCATCTTTTCATGTGTTTGTTGGCCATCAGGATGTCTTCTTTAGAAAAATGTCAGTTCATGTCTTCTACCCATTTTTTAAATTTTATTATATGTTAATTGCATTATTTGATTATGTAGCATTGAGTTAGATACTTTTTTTTTTTTTTTTGTATTTTGGATATAACCCTTTATAGGATATGTCATTTGAAAATGTTGTCTTCCATTCAATAGGTTACCTTTTTGTTTTGTTGATTGTTTCCTGTGCAGTGAGAAACTGTTTAATTTTGATGTAGTCCCAATAGTTTATTTTTGTGTTGCTGTGCTCTCTTCTAGGATTTTTTTTTTTTTTAATTTTCACATCTTACATTTAGGTGCTTAATCCATTTGGGGTTTATTTTTGTGTGTGGTATAAGAAAATATTTCAGTTTTGTTTTTTTGCATGTAACTACCCAGTTCTCCCCACACCATTTGTTGGAGACTTTTTTCTCCATTGCATATTCTTGCCTCCTTTGTCAAAGATTAATTGATCATATGATTGTGAGTTTATTTCTGGGCTGTCTTTCCACTCCATCGATCTATGTGTCTATTTTTGTGCCACCCTGTACAGTTTTGATCACTCTAGCTTTGTAGTATATCATGAAATCTGGGATGTGATACCTCTGGTATTCTTCTTTTTCAAGATTGCTTAGGCTAGGAGTTCTTTTGTGGTTTCATACAAATTTACTGTTATTTGCTCTAATTCTGTGAAAAATGCAGTCTCTATCAAAATACCAATAGCATTAAATCTGTAGACCGCTTTGTGTAGTATGGACATTTTGACAATATTTGTTCTGCCAATCCATGAGCATCTTTCCATCTGTTTGTTCCATCCTCAATTTCTTCCATCAGTGTTTTCAGAGTATAGGTATTCCTAGGTATTTTATGATTTGGGGGGCAATTGTAAAAGGCAGTGTTTTCTTAATTTCTTTTTCTGTTACTTTATTAGTACTGTATAGAAATGAAACAGATTTCTGTATGTTGAATTTGTATCCTGTGACCTTGCTGAATTCATTATTTGGTTCTTGTAGTTTCTTGGTGGAATCTTTAGTGTTTTCTATATATAGCACCCCACCATCTGCAAATAGTGAAAGTTTTACTTTTTTCTTACCAATTTAGATGACTTTCATTGTCTTTTACCTGATCTAGGAAATAAGCTCTCAGTTTTTCACCATTGAGTATGATGCTACCTGTGGGTTTTTCATACATGGTCTTTATTATGTTGAAGTATATTCCCTCTAAACCTACTTTGTTGAGGATTTTTACCATGAATGGATGTTGTACTTTCTCAAATTTTTTTTCTATATCTATTGAAATGATAAGTTTTTTATCCTTTAACTTGTTGATATGATGTATCATACTGATTGATTTATGAGTATTGAACCATATTTGTATCCCAGGAATAAATCCCATTTGATCATGGTAAATAATATTTTACTTTATTGTTGGATTTGGTTTGCTGATGTTTTGTTGAGGATTTTAGCATTTATCTTCATCAGACATATTAACCTGTAGTTCTTTTTTAGTAGCGTACTCCGTTTTGTTATCAGTTAATGCTGGCCTCATTGAATGAATTTGGAAGCTTAACTTTCTCATCCACTTTTTGGAATAGTTTGAGAATATTATTTATTTATTTAAATTCAATTACCCAATATATAGTACATCATTAGGTTCAAATGTAGAGTTCAGTAATTCATCAGTTGCATATAACACCGAGTGCTCATCACATCACGTGCCCTCCTTAATGCCCATCACCTAGTTACCCCGTCACCCCACCCACCTCCCTTCCAGCAACACTCAGTTTGTTTCCTATAGTTAAGAGTCTAGAAGGAATGGATATAGAAGATATATATATACACATCCACACACATATACACAATGGAATATTACTCAGCCATCAGAAAGGATGAAGTTTTACCACAATATTGATGTGGATGGAACTGGAGGGCATTATGCTGAGTGAAATAAGTCAATCAGATAAAGACAATTATCATGATTTCACTCATATGTGGAATATAAGAAATATGTGCAGAGGATCATAGGGGAAGGGAGGGAAAACTGGGAAGAAATCAAGAGAGGGAGGCAAACCCTGAGAGTTATTAACTCTTCTATAAAAGTTTGGTAGAATTCACCTGTGAAGCCATTTGGTCCTAGACTTTTGTTTATTGGGAGGTTTTTGATTACTGATTCAATTTCCTTGCTGTTAACTGATCTGTTCAAATTTTCTATTTCTTCCTGATTTGATTTTGGGACATTATACATTTTCTAGGAATTTATCCATTTCTTGTGGGTTGTCCAATTTGTTTGCATATAATTTTTCATAATATTCTCTTATAATCCTTTTTATTTATGGAGTCAATTATTTCTCTTTCATTTCTGATTTTATATGAGGTTTTTGTTTTTGGTTTTTTTTTTTTTGATGAGCTTGGGACTAAAGTTTTATCAATTTCCCTGCTCTTTCAAAGAACCAAGTCTTGGTTTCATTGATGTGTTGCATTGTTTTTTTATTCTCTGTTTCATTTAGTTTGGCTCTAATTTTTATTATGTCCTTACTGGTTTTAAGTTTTGTTTGTTCTCTCTCCTTTAGGTGGAAGGTTACATTGTGATTTTTCTTGCTTCTTGAAGTAGGCCTGTATTGCTATACACTGCCCTCTTAGTACAGCTTTTGCATCATTGTATTATCCTTTTCATTTGTCTCCATGAATTTTTTTTATTTCCTCTTTGATTTCTTGGTTAATGTCTTCATTGTTTAGGGGCATGTTATTTAAGTTCTATGTATTTGTGTCCTTTCTAGATTTCTTTTGTGGTTGATTCCTAATATTGTGGTTGGAAAAGATGCATATGACTTCAGTCTTTTGAATTTGCTAAAACTTTTGTGGCCTAACAGGTGATATATTCTCCAGAATATTCCTTGTGCATTTGAAAAGAATGTGTATTCTGCTGTCTTTGGATGTGATGTTCTGAATAGATCTGTCATATCCATCTGGCCAATAGGTCATTCAAAGCCACTGTTTCCTTGTTGATTTTCTGTCTGGATGATCTATCCATTGATGTAAGTGGGGTGTTAAAGTCCCCTACTATTGTTGTATTACTATTAATTTCTCGCTTTATGTCTGCTATTAGCTCCTTCATGTACTTGGGTATTCCCATGTTGGGTACATAAATATTTATAATTGTTATATCTTCTTGTAGGATTGCTCCCTTTATGTAGTGTCTTTATCTCTTATAAGTGTATTTTGTGCAATATAAGTAGTGCTAATCCAACTATCCTTTTGCTTCTATTTGCATAATAAATGCTTTTTCATCCTTTTCTTTCAATTTGCATGTGTCTTTAGGTCAGAAAGGAGTCTCTTAAAAGCAGCATATAGATGGGTCTTGCTTTTTTTTTTTTTTAATGTAATCACCCTACGTATTTTGACTGGGGCATTAAGTCCATTTACATTCAAAGTAATTATTGATAAATATATGCTTATTGACACTTTGTCACTTGTTTTGTGGTTGTTTTTGTAGTTCTTAATCTTTCTTCTTCTCCTGTTCTGTTCCTTTGTAGTTTGATGGGATTTTTTAGTGTGATGCTTGGATTCCTTTATCTATGTTTATTTTATATCTATTACAGGTTTTTGGTATGTAGTTACCATTAGGTTCATATATAATATTTTATGTGTATGGCAATCTATAATAAGTTGAAGGTCAGTTAAATTTGAACCCATTCTGAAGCACTAAATTTTTACTCCTTACCCACATTTTATGTGTATGTCATACTTTACATTATTTTATGAATTTCTTGACTGATTTTGTAGATATAAAACCATTATGTAGGCTAAAGCAGAAAAAGCAATTATATGTTTGCATCTACATGTGAAATTTTTTCATATTATAATTACTCCTTGTTATGATCTTTTCACTCAAAGAATTTCCTTTGTTATGTGATGCAAGACTGGTTTAGTAGTCATGAATCCTTTTAAATTTTGCCTGGGAAATAAAAACCATATGATCATCTCAGTAGATGGAGAAAAAAAACATTTGACAAAATACAACATCCATTCATCATTAAAAAAAAAAAAACTCAACAAAGTAGGTTTACAGAAAACATACCTCAACATAATAAAGGCCATATATGAAAAACACAGCTAACATCATTCTGAATGGGGGAAAACTGATTTTTTTTTCTTCTAAGATCAGAAACAAGACAAGGATGTCCACTCACCATTTTTATTAAACCTAGTACTGAGAATACTAGCCACAGCTGTCAGAAATGAAAATCATCTGAATTGGTAGGGAGGAAGTACAACTTTCACTATTTGCAGATGACAGGATGCTATTATATAGAAAACACTAAAGATTCCACCAAAAAATCTACCACAACTGATAAATGAATTTAGTAATGTCATAATATACAAATTCAATATACAGAAATCCATTGCATTTCTATACACTACTAATGAAGTAGCAGAAAGAGAAATTAAGATAACAGTCCCTTTTACAATTGCACCCCAAATCATAAAATATCTTGGTTAAGGATCTATATTGTGAAAACAATAAACATTGATGGAAGACACTGAGGACAACACAGATGGAAGATATTCCATGCTCATGGATTGGAAGAAAAAATATTGTTAAAATGTCCATATTACCCAAAGCAGTCTACAGATTTAATGCAGTCTCTCTTAAAATACCAACAGCATTTTTCACAGGATTAGAACAAACAGTAAAATCTGCATGGAACCACAATATTGGAAAAGGGAGGAGAAAACTACTAGAGGTATCACATCCCAGATTTCATGATATACTATACAGATGTGGTAATTAAAACAGTACAAAACAAAAATAGACACATTGATCAATGGAATGGAATAGAGTGCCCCAAAATAATACCAGTTAATCTTCTATAAAGCAGGCAAGAATATGCAATGGGGAAAAGATGGTCTTTTCAGCAAATGGTTCTGGGAAAACTGGACTTTCTTACACCATACACAAAAATGAAGTTCAATTGGATTCAAGACCTAAATGTGAGACCCAAAATCATAAAATTCCTAGAACAAACATAGATTTTACACAGCAAAGAAAATCATCAATAAATAAGGCAACCTACTGAATGGGTGAAGATATTTGTAAATTATGTCTGATAAGGGGTTAATAATTAAAAGAACTTATACAACTCAACACCAAAAAAAAAAAAAAATCCAATTAAAAATGGATATTTTTCCAAAGAAGACATGGAGATGGCCAACAGACACATGAAAAGAAAACCTTTAGCATGGTTGGTGAGAATGTAAACTGCTGCAGCCACTGTGGAAAACAGTATGGAGTTTCTTCAAAAAATAAAAACTGGAATTACCATTTGCTTCAGTAATTTCATTAGTGGGTATTTACCCAAGGAAAACCAAAACACTAATTTGAAAAGTTTTATATGCTCCTTTATGTTCATTGCAGCATTATTTACAATAACCAAGATACAAAAACAACCCAAATATCCATCCATAAGTGAATGGATAAAGAAGAGATAATATATACATACAATGGAATATTAGTCAGCCATAAAAAAGAATAACATCTTGGCATTTGCAATGACATGTTGGAACTAGAGTATATAATGCTAAGCAAAATAAGCCAGTCAGAGAAAGATAACATATGCTTTCACTCATATGTGGAATTTAGGAAACAAAACAAAGAAAAAGAGATTTAAAAAATAAAATAAAAAACTAGACCCAAATACAGAGAACAAACTGGTGAATGCCAGAGGGAAGGTAGGTGGGGGGGATGGGTAAAGGGATTTAAGAGTACAATTATCATGATAAGTAGTGAGAAATGTGAAGGAATGCTGAATCATTATAGTGTACACCTAAATTAAAATACTAAAAATGTTAAGTTAAAATTAAAAATAGCAGGACTCATCTCTAGGTTACCTACAAGAGATTCACTTAAGACCTAGAAATACATGCATGTTGAATGTGAAGGGATGGAAGAACACTTACCATGTAAATGGAAGCAAAAAGAAAGCTAGGATAGCAATATTTAAATCAGACAAAATAGACTTTAAAACAAAGACTATAATAAGAGACAAAGAAGGACATGACATAGTCAAAGAGAACAATCCAACAGGAGAATGTAACCATTGTAAATATTTATGCATTCAAAATGGGAGCACCTAAATACATAAAGAAATTATTAACATAAGGAAGAAATTGACAGTAATAGAGTAATAGTACAGGATTTTAAACCCCACTTATATCAATGGACAGATTATCCAGAGAGGAAATCAACAAGGAAATAGTGGCTTTGAATGACATATTAGACCAATGAACCTCTCAAATATTTGCAGAACTTTCTTTCCAAAACCAGTGGAATATACATTCTTTTCAAATACACATGAAACATTTTCCAAGATAGATCACATGTTAGTCCACAAGTCAATAAATTTTAAAAGATTGAAATTATAAATCACAAGGAAAAATCTGGAAACATAAATACATGGTGGCTAAATAACATGATAATAAAAAATGAATGAGTCTACCAAGAAATGAACAAGAAATCAAAAACACAGTGGTTACAAAATCTTTGGAAGGCAGCTAAAGCTATTCTACAAGTAAGTGTGTAGCAATTCAGGGCTAACTCAAGAAACAAGCAAAATCCTGACTAAACCTCCTAACTTTATTCCTAAAGGAGCTAGAAAAAGAACAAAGCTTAAAGAAGTATAAGGAAGAAAGCAATAATAATAAAAATAAACATCTATGAAACCATAAGCTGGTTCTTTGAAAAGATAAGTCTGGCTAATGGTTTACCTATTTTATAAAAAAAGAGAGAGAGAGAGGACTCAAAATCAGAAATAAAGGAGGAGAAATATAAAGAATAAGAGTATTATGAAAAACTACATGCCAAAAAACTAGACTAGAAGAAATGAACAAATTCCTGGAAATATACAACCTTCCAAAATTGAGTCAGAAAATTGGAAGAAACAAATTACTAAGAATCAATAATTAAGAAACTCCCAAGAAACGAATGTCTAGGACCAGATAGCTTCACAGGTGAAATCTACCAAACATTTAAAGCAGAGTTAATACCTATTTTTTTTAGAGAGGTGGGGGAGGAGGAGAGAGAGAATCTTTTTTTTTTTTAAGATTTTATTTATTTATTTGAGAGAGAGAGTGAGAGAGAGAGAGAGAGAGCACAAGAGGGGGGAGCGGGAGAGGGAGAAGCAGACTCCCTGCTGAGCAGGTAGCCCGATGCGGGACTCGATCCCGGGACTCCAGGATCATGACCTGAGCCGAAGGCAGTCGCTTAACCAACTGAGCCACCCAGGCGCCCGAGAGAGAGAATCTTAAGCAGGCTCTATGCCCAGCATGGAGCCCTATGTGCAGCTTGACCTCACGACCCTCAGCCAAAATAACCTGAGCCAAAATCAAGAGTTGGACCCTTAACTGACTGAGCCATCCAGGTGCCACAAGTTAATACCTATTTTATCAAACTATTCCAAATAAAAGAGGAAGGGAAACTTCCTAATTCATGCTACAGGTCAGCATTACCCTGATAGAAAACTACAGGCCAATATCCCTAATGAAGATAGATATAAAAATCCTCAACAAAATATTAGTAAACTGAATCCAATACTACATTAAAAAATTATTTGCAGTGATCAAGTGAAATTTATTCTATAGTTGCATGGGTGGTTCAATATTCACAAATTGATCAATGTGATATGTCACATTAATAAGGGAAAGGATAAAAACCAAATGGTCCTTTCAATAGACGCAGAAAAAGCAATTGACAAAATACAACATCCATTCAGTAAAAACTCTCAATGCAAAAACCGAGGAAACATACCTCAGCATAATAAATGCCATATATGAAAAACCTATGGCTAACCAAATTCTCGATGATGAAAAGCTGAGAGCTTTTTCTCTAAGATCAGGAACAAGACAAAGATGCCCATTCTTACCACTTTTATTCAAAACTGCACTGAAAGTCCTAACAGCAATAACAAGAAGTAAAAGGTACTCAAATTGTTAAGAAGTAAAGTTCACTATGTACTGTTGACATGATACTATTTGTAGAAAAACCTAAAAACTGCACCCAAAACTACTAAACTAATAAATGAATTCAGTAAAGCTGTAGAATACAAAATTAATATAGGGAATCTGTTGCTTTTCTATACAATAATAAACAAAAAGAGAAATTAAGAAGACGATCCCATTTATAATTGCACCAAAAGAATAAAATGCCTAGGAATAAGCTTTTAACCAAGGAAGTGAAAGAAACTAAAGAAGCCATGAACTATTAGAAAGATATCCCATGTTCATGGATTAGAAGAACAAATATTGTTAAGATGTCCATACTCTACAAAGCAATCTGAAGATTTAATGTAATCCCTATCAAAATACCAATATTTTTCACAGAATTAGACCAAATATGCCTAAAATTTGTATGCAACCACAAAGACCCTTGAATACCCAAAGCCATTTTGAGGAAGAAGAACTAAGCCAACATTTTTCACAGAATTAGACCAAATAATCCTAAGACCCTTGAATACCCAAAGCTATTTTGAGGACGAAGAACTAAGCTGGAGGTATCATAATCTCAGATTTCAAAATACACTATAAAGCTGTAGTAATGAAAACAGTATGATTCTAGCACAAAAATAGATACATCAATTAATGGCACAGAATAGAAAGCCCAGAAACAAACCCAACATTTTATACTCAATATAATCTATGACAAAAGAGGCAAGAAAATATTTAGGGAAAAGGATAGTCTCTTCACCAAATGGGCTGGAAAAACTGGACTACTTTTTATACCATACATAAAAATAGCTCAAATAGGATTAAAGACCTGAATTGTGAGACCTGAAACTAAAGCTCCTTGAAGAAAACAGGCAATAATTTCTTTGACACATAGAAACATTTTTCTAGACTGTACTGAAGTAAAAAGCTTTTTACACAGAAAAACAAAAAAATCCAAAAAGGTAAAAAAAAATGAAAAGGCATCCTACTGAATGGGAAAGTATATTTGCAAATGATATATCTCATAAGGGGTTAATATCAAAATATATGAAGAAATTATATAACTCAACAACAAAAATAGTCAATTAAAAAAAATGGATAAACAATTTACCAAAGAAAGGCAGATGGCCAACAGACACATTCACTAATCATCAGGGAAATTCAAATCAAAACCACAATGATGTGTAACCTCACACCCATCAGAATGGCTAGGATAAAAAACACAAATTACAAATGTTGGTGGGAATGCAAATTGGTGTAGCCACAGTGGAAAACAGTGTGGAGGTTCCTCAAAAAATTAAAAATAAAATTCTCATATGATCTAGTAATTTCATTATGGTATTTATCCAAAGAAAACAAAAACACTAATTCAAAAGACATATGCACCCCTGTTTATTGCATCATTGCTTACAATGGCCAAGATATGGAAGCAACCCAAATGTCCACCAATAAATAAAGAAGATGTGGTATATATGGAATATTGAAATATCACTCATCTCTAAAAGAAAGGAGATCTTGCCATTTGCAAAAATATTAATGTACCTAGAGGATATAATGCTAAGTGAAATATGTCAGAAAGGGAGAAATTCCATATGATTTCACTTATAGTGGAATTTAAGAAACAAAAAGATTCAAAATAATAGACTCTGAAATACAAAGAAGAAACTGGTGGTTGCCAGAAAGGAGGTGGGTGGGAGGGATGGGTGAAGTAGATAATAGAATTGAGAGTACATTTATGATAAACACTGAGTAATGTGTAGAATTTTTGAATAATTATATTGTATACCTGAAGCTAATATAACACTGTGTTAATTATACTTAAATAAACCCTGTGGCTGTAAGTCAAATCACTTTGCTGACAGATTACTTTATAATTTAATATGATCTTTCATACACTGACACCACCACCAGTCCCACTCCCACCTTGTTAGTTGGCATTCTTTCAGGAATTCTCTGTTGTATTCTCCATTGCATTGGTTAGTCATTTTTGTTTTAAAAGAATCTATTCCTGAAATCTTTAAGATTTTATTTATTTATTTGACAGAGAGAGAAAGCATGAACACAAGTAGATAGAGCAGCAGGCAGAGGGAGAGTGAGAAGCAGGCCCCTGGCTGAACAGAGAGCCCATGCAGGGCTGGATCCCAGGATCCTGGGCTCATGACCTGAGCAAAGGCAGATGCTTAACCAACTGAGGCACCCGGGCGCCCCTCCTGGAATCTTTCTAAAGCCATGGTAACATTGATTGGATGTTTATTACATATGCAGAAATTAAGTGCCTTTCATATGGTTCTTTAGCCTTAAAAAAATAAATAATGAAGGAAGCAGTCTATTATCTTTTAGAGTTAATTGAGATCAAGAGAAGCTAAGTTACTTAGCTAAATTTAAATGCCTTGTGAGACATCAGGAGAGTAAATCTGTGCCTATATAGCCTCCCTCTTTTTCATCCATTCAGTGTACCATATATTGATTGCCTGTTATGTCTCTCTCTAGTATTAAGTATCAAAGAATCTAGACAAATGTGATTCCTTTCCCTGTGGAGTTGACAGTCAAAAAGTTGACAGTGGCCAAGTGATAACAATTTTACTAAGGAGTAACAAGGAAAAGTATACATTACACAAAGCTGGAGTGGAGGCAGGGACAAAGCTTTTATTAAGTAACATCAATAAAAAAGCTGTGATCTGAAAAATAAGATTTAGCTAAATAAACTTATTTATGAAAAACAGGAGTCACTGGACAATGTCAAAAAGTGACATTTTTCAGTCTGAATTTCATAAAATGAAACAAGGATGGCTGCCTGGGGCTCAGAGAAACTAAAGAAATGGTTTGGGATTTTTTCACTCTATTTTCAAAGTCTCTTTAAATGGTTATTGCTATATATCTTGTGGTATTTAAAAAAGGTAAATATATGTCAATATGTTTATTGAAAAAAATGAAAAATCATATTTAGCAAAAATAAAAATAAAATAAACATCTCTGACAGGCAGAGATAACCACAGTTAGCTCTTTGATGTTCATCCTTTCCAAAATCCTCTCTATATAGGAATGTGTATATTTTTACAGAAAAAAATGTATATAACTAGCAAATTGTTGTGAAGCCTTCTCATTAATGTGATATTTAGAATTCTTTTCCATATGCATAAAATTCCATCTGCAATATAATGCATGAACAGTATAGTAGTATTTAAGAATGGACAGATGACTTAAACAGAATATTCTGAAAATGATATTACTATGCTACTGTGGATAAAAATCACAGTCTAAAGAAGAAGAGGTAAGCTACTGAAAAATTATTTTGAAACATTTATTAAGTACATGGGAAAAATCTATTTTAATCCTTAGCTTCTTTTTTTCTTACACCCTATGGATTTCAACATGAATGACTATTTTGCCTAAATTTATACTCACAAACCTGGAGTAAGACCCAGGTATGAAATGAACATGAGCTTTCAAATGAGAATATCTGTGACATAAATAAAATTGATCCTGCTTAATAAATTACAAATAAACTCTACTTCATGATTTCATCAGTATTATAAAATATTTCAAGAGAAAATTAGAAACATACTTGCAACACAGATAGGGGTTGATACATAAGCAGCTGGTACAAAATAGGAAAATTTCTAACACTCAAATGGAATATCTGGTAAAATTCATGAGCAAAATAAAATTTTAAAACACCCCTGAAACTCTTTCAGTGTGCCCTGTGGAACACAATCAATTACAGGCACACACCAAACAAGAAGAATCCTCAACTCTTCTGTAAAGTTTCTCTTCATATTTCTGCTAGATGACATCAAGTTCACTTCTGATGATGCTATTTCTCTTGAAGCTCTCTTAAAAGGTGTAAAAGAAAAATTTCTGGAGGTGGGACAGGTGCGCTCTTTGTTCATTGCTGTTTCTAGGCCAGTCTCCTTTAAAAAAAAAAAAATCTGAGAGTAACCATGTGTTATTCCTTCTTGTCATCACCTGTTCTCCTATGCTTCTCTCCCTGCCTAGATCTCCTGTCATAATATGGATGATTACAACATAAAAATGACCCCTACATTATTCTTGCTTCCTTGATCTCCTACCCTGCAATTTGTTTTCCATCCTCTGTAGTCACTTGATTGATGTCATTACCCTTACATGAAGTACTTTTATAATCTCAATTTCAAATATCTCATTTTCTAACCACCAATTCTTACCTTTTGTCACACCCTAAACACTATTTAACTTCATTTGAGCTAACATGCCACTGATACTACACTATCCCTCAGCCTTATGTCCTCAGTTTCCCCTTTATTCATCATATTCCCAAGGTGAATCATATTTATCCACTTCCATACATACTTTTTCCCTTGCCTCCCTTTTACTTCATTCTACTCACATGAAGAAACTCCAAACTTCTGCTTACCACAGGCCTATATTCTGTTTCTGAATATCACTGGAAAAAATACAATCATATTGGGTAGTCTCAATTTATATATACTTTTAAATCACTCATCTAAAATAGCCTTTTATGCAGATGCCAAACAAAACTGTACTTTCTAAACCATTCTCCAGGGTAACTTCTATACATGGTACTTTCCTTTTAAACCTATTATACCCCCATTAATCTTTATTCCCAGATGATGATCCCAATTCTTACTAAAGAATAAAAAATATAGCAATTTAAAAACAATTTGCCCTAGTTTCCACTGCTCTTTCATTAGTGATAATACGTACTTTTCTCTATGTATAGACTAACATTTGGGGCTCATACCTCCAACTGTGATGTATATCCACTCTTACTTTCTCAGGGACACTGTTTCACCAATTCTCTGTGTAAGCAATATGACGGGGACATTTTTAAAAATCTATTTTGTTTACTAATGAATCCTCAGAGCCTATAATGGTATGGTACTTGGCACCTAGTGGGTACTAAATGATGAATGAAAGATAAAATGAAAGACAATGATATATCATTTTTACTAATCAAATGTAAGGTACTATTTAACTGTCAGGGGCAGAATGAAATGATTACTCACTTCCGTGGTAGATAGGCATTTGAAATTAAATATTTTACAAAAGCAATCTGACAAAGAATACTAGATTCATAGACTCAAATCCTTGATATGGCAGTCTTACTGTTTGTGACCTCCTCTAAGTAACAAGGCAACTATTAATATACAATAAAATCTCTATTTATGCAATGTCAATTTGAGTGAAAAAATTAAAAACAAAACAAATATTTAGACCGAGTATAATGAGTCTACATGTTTAGAAAATGTGTTATTGCAGTCACATGCATAAAGCACTTCTATTTATTTGGAAAGTGTTTGATACATGGCCAACTGGTATGTCGCTCAAGGTGTGGCACTATTTTTAATCTCTTCCTAGAGGATTACTCCAGTGGTTCTCATATGAGAGAACTGGCCAAGAAGTTTTGAACATTTTTTATTATTAGCAATCAAATTCAATCACAAAATACATCTCTCTGAAACATTACTCCTCCCCAAAGTCATGTCTGATTGAAAATCTATGAGCCAGCCACTACTGCCAGAGCAGCCTAACATCATCTCTGAGTATAAGTGAAAAAGTCAGCAGCTGGGTTCTTGAGAAGATATATATGAACTAATCTGGTCTTAAAATTATTTCCTCAAAGAACAACAGAATGGTATATGTCTTCAATAATTACACTTATTCATGGTCATATATTTGATTGAAAAGTATCTCAAATGTAGTTTTGCTTTAATATATGTATATATTTTATACATACACAGATACACTGTAAAAATACAAGCTTCCAGCAAACAACAAAAAAAAGTCATTTACTTGTGAAATCAAAGCTGCAACATCTGCCTGCTTCACTTGCTGAAGAGAATACTCCAGCTTATACTTTATGGCTAACAAGACTGAACACATTGAAACATACTTCTCTAGTCACCCAACCTGTAAATTAAATACATCAGCAATGCAATTATTGCCCTGTGCTCTTTTCACAGGTATAAGTCACAAACAAAAGAATTACAGAACTGAGCAACAAAAACTATAATTTATGTTTTACTGTTAGTACCTGAAACTTCATAGTATAAACCAGTGTTCTGAAGTTGCAAATAGGTTCCATGGCAGCTATGAGGTAACTTCAGAACTAGAAAAGGAAGTTAGACTAGAAAGCAATGATATTTTATGGAAACATTCCCTTTCATAACTCTGCTGTGTTTTGTACACCTTTAATAGAATGGTCATGTAATTTTTTAAATAAAAATTTAGGAAAAAAAAAAAACCCCACAAGTATACTGACAAGTCTAAAAGCACCTACCACAGAGTTATTGATAAATTTTTATATAATTATATATGTTGTATATAATTGTACACATAGTATAATTATAGATGAACTAAATGCTCAATACGGAAAACATTTAAAGACAAAAAGTGAACATAACTCCTATACAACCACCAAAAGTCAAGGACTTCAACATTTTGACAATGTTTTTCATTTCAGAAATTCTTCTTTAGGAAAATCCTAAGGAAAATAATTGTTTTGATTGCAGGTTCATATTTTCTTTTACTTCCTCTTTCTCATTAACTTTGCCAAATCCTTCCTTGATCTTTTCAGAATAATCCTGCTCTTACCATATTTCTTTTCACCTGATTTAATAATTTCTATTTTTAAAGTCCGTTAGGGTTACATTATTATTTATATGTTGACCTACTTAACACTATGATACTTTTGTTTTAATAATAAAACTATTTACAGTTTTAAGAAAGTATTTTCAAGATAGCCTATGTTTCTGTTTTGAATATTGATTTTTCTTCCTTGCATTTCCAACTCCCCAACACATTTAAAGACATAGAAGGTTTCTAAACCATTGTCTGAAAGTGGAATTTTGCATAATTAAAATAAACTAGGTTGCAAAGTATTCCTAGACTTTAGGTTTCAAATAGGATTCCCAGTTCTAGCTGCATAGAATTACCTGATGGGGGAAAAAATATACCAGATAATCAGTCCCCATCCTTAGATTCTATTTTAGTTGCTTTGTATGAAGCTGAATCAAGTTTTTTTTATGTTCCCTGAGTGGTCTTAATATACAATCAGGATTAAGGACTATTTAATTTAGGGGTACAGATTGAAATCAGAATATAGACAAAATTATTTGGGCAAGTAAAGCCTTAAAGTAAATAGTTTGTCACTATAATTTTTGATTAACTTTCTGACCAATAATTTAAGTAATTGTTTTAATTTCCCAATTTTATTAATGTTATAAATTTAAAATCAGAATTCAAAATACTTTGTTAATTATAGAATACTCTAAACATACACAAAAACATCTATTGTCCCTGAGTGTGGGGAACAATTCCCATCAAGTTCATTTTGCCACTGTCTTTTATTTTCAGGATTTTATTTTATGGTAAACCAAGTGTCTAAAACTGTCTTACCACTCTTTTTCTTACTTCAGCTTATTGCAGGATAAATCTCTTCTTTGGTTTAGAAATAAGAAGAAAATCAGTGACCAACTGAAAAATCACTCATTCACTAGAGCAACTATTCTTTATCCTGGCAGGGCCTAAAATTCAACTTTTAACAAAATAAAGCCTCCAAGGCAATATGCCCAAGATTCTGGATCAGTGGATCTGAATTAAAGTCCTGCTTCTCTGTATTTTTTTAAAGCTCTAACAGTGATTCTGATGTGCATTCAAAGAGAAGAGCCACAATAGCTAAGGAATAAAATCATTGATTTACTATGACTAATTTAAATCATGAGCCATTGGAGGTAAGGCCATCTAAATTGCTCTCTTTTAAAGGTTAAAACATGCAAATGCATCATTTGCATATTTTGAATCCCAAGTTAGCTTTATATCCTTGCTATTTGATGAATTAGCATGATGAATATCTCTTGATTTTCTAGTTAATAATTTTGTTGCTATTAATGTTATCATTTTGATTTTAGATACTTTTTAGGTATCAAGTATTTCAGTTGAAAGTTGAGAAAGATTCTTCTATTGGCTAGAGTTAAAAATGATTTTTATATGAGACTTAATATGTTAAATAAAACTTAACAGACCTAATGGGAAACCTACACAGCAACACAACAATAGAATGGGAATTTAATATTCCCACTTTACTCAATAAATCATTGAGATAAAAAAATAAGAAAACATTGGCCTTAAGTGACACATTAGATCAGATGGTTTTGACATACAAATCTTTTATCTTAAAACAAAAGAACACACATTCTTCTCAAGTGCACATGAAACATTCTAAAGGGCAGATTATGTTAGGCCAAAAGACAAGACTCAATAAATTTTAGAAGCTTGAAATCGTAATGGAGCATCTTTTCCTACCACAATGGTATGAAACTAGAAATCAATTACAAAAAATTGAAATATTCAAAAGGATATGGAGATTAGATAACATGCTACTAAATAAACAAGTCAAAGAAAAAACCAAAAGAGAACTCAAAAAATACCTTGACAGAAATTAAAATTAAAGTACAAGATACCAAAACTTATATACCAAAAGAAGTTCCAAGAAGAAAATTCATAGTGATAAATGCCTAAATCAAGAAACAAGATGATCTCAGACAACCAAATGTTATGCCTTAGTCAACTAAAGAATACAAAGCCCAAACCTAGTAGAAGAAAGAAAATAACAAAGGTTAGGGTGGAAATATATGATATAGAGACTAATGAGACAGTAGAAAAGAACAATGAAACTAGAAGCTGGTTCTTAGAAAAATTGACAAACCTTTACACCCACTAAGAAAAAAAAATACTCAAATCAAGTTAAAGAAGAAATGTTACAACTCATAAATACAAAATACAAGAGGCTACTATGAACAATTATAGGCCAACAAATTGGACAACCTCGAAGAAATGGATAAATTCCTGGAAATATATAACCTGAATCTTGAAGAAAAAGAAAATCTGAACAAACCAATTACTAGAAAGAGATTGAATGAGTTGTCAAAATTCTTCAGGACCAGACTGCTCTATGGTGGTGAATGCTACCAAATATTTTTAAAAGAACTAATGCCAATCCTCAAACTCTTCCAAAAAGTAAAAGAGGGGCCATGTGCAAACTCCTTTTAAAGGGCCAGCAATACCCTGATCCCAAAATGAGAAAAAGAAGACATGAGAAAGAGAATTAAATAACAGTGAACATAACCACAAAAATCCTCAACAAAATATTAGCAAACCAAGTTCAACAATACATGAAAAGGATCATACACCATCATCAAGTGGGATTTGTTACAGATTATCTCAAAAAAGCAGAAAATGCATTTGTCAAAATTTAATATCAATTCATGATAAAAACAAACTAGGTACAGAGAAAATGTATATTTCATCATAATAAAGGCCATATATGATAAGTCCACAGCTAACATGATCCTATGGTGAGAAGCTGAAAACTCTTCCTCTAAGACTGGGAACAAAACAAGGATACATACTCTTGGCACTTTTATTCAACATAACATTATAAGTCCTAGCTTCGGAAATCTGACAAGAAAAAAAGAAAAGGAAAAGGCATCCAAATTGGTTAAAAAATATATATATATTTACAGATGACATATTTTTATGAATAAAAAGCCCTAAAAACTGCAATGAAAACTATAATTTAAAAAAATAATAATTCTATCTCCAATGTGGGGCTTGAACTCACAACCCTGAGATCAAGAGTCACATGCTCTACCAACTAAGTCAGTCAGGTCTTCCACAAAAAGCTCTTATAATAAAGTAATTCAGTAAAGTTGCCGAACAAAAAACTAGTACAAAAAATCTGTTGCATTTCCAAACACTAATAACAAATGATCAGCAAAATTAAGAAAATGTTCCCATTTACAATTGTATCAAAAATAACAGAATTGTATCAAAAAGAATACCTAGGAAAAGGAAAACAAAAACACTGATTCAAAGGGATATATGCACCCCAATGTTTATAGCAGCATTATCAATAATAGCCAAAATATGGAAAGAGCCAAAATGTCCATTGACTGATGAATGGATAAAAAAGATGTGGTATGTATGTATATACAAATATATATGAATACAGACGCACAGACACATATATATACACACACAATGGAATACCACTCAGCCATAAAAAAGAATGAAATCTTACCATTTGCAATGATGTGGATGGAACTAGAGAGTATTATGCTAAGTGAAATAAGTCAGAGAAAGACAAATACCATATGATTTCACTGATACATGGAATTTAAGAAACAAATGAATATTGCAGGGGGAAGAGAGGCAAACCAAGAAACAGATGCTTAACAATAGAGAACAAACAGGGTTACTGGAGGGAGGTGGATGAGGCTGTGGGGGTAGTGATGGGTTAAATAGGTGCCAGGTATTGAGGAGGGCACTTGTGATGAGCACCAGGTGTTGTATGTAAGTGATGAATCACTCCCCAATTTGTACTCTCTCTCTCAAATAAATAAAATCTTTAAAAAAAATTGAAGACATAAATAAATGGAAAGATATTCTAAGCTCATGAGTTGGAATAATATTATTAAAATGTCCATACTACCAAAAACAACCTAGAGATTCCATGCAATTCCTAACAATAACCCAAAACTATACATATACCCCAAGTTCATTATAGTATTTACAATAATCAAGACATGAAAGCAACTTAAGTATCCAACAATGGGTGAATGGATAAAGAAAATGTGGTATATGGGGGTGCCTGAGTGGTTCAGTTTGTTAGGCGTCTGACTCTTGATTTCAGCTCAGATTGTGATCTCAGGGTTATGGGATCAAGCCCCATGTCAGGCTCCCTGCTGGGTGTGGGGCCTGCTTGGGATTCTCTCTTTCTCTCTCTCTCCCATAGCCCCTCCCCCTGCTTGCTCTTTTGATCTCACTTTCTCTAAAAAAAAAAAAAAGAAAAGAAAAGAAAATGTAGTGTGTGTGTGTGTGTGTGTGTAATATTCACCCATAAAAAGAATGAAATCTTACCATTTGTGACAATATGGGTGGACCTCAAGGACATTATGTTAAATGAAAGATAAATACAATATGATTTCACCTTTATGTGGAATCTAAACTAACTAAATAAATAAATTCATAAGGAGGATTGGTGGTTACCAGAGGCAGGGGGCAGTGTGTGGGCCAAATGGGTGAAGGTATTCAAAAGTTAGAAACTTTTGAATCCAGTTATAAAGTAAATAAGTTATAAAGGTATCCAGTTATAAAATAAGTCTTGGCATGTAGTGTAGAGCATCATGACTATAGGTAATAATAGTGTGTTATGTATTTGAAAGTTTCTGAAAGAGTATATCTTAAAAGTTATAAGAAAAAAAATGTGGTAATGGTTGTTAACTGACTTATTGTGATGATCATTTCATACAAATATCAAATCATGTTGTATCCCTGAAACTAATAGAATGTTATATGTCAGTTATAGCTCAATAAAATTTTTAATGATTTTTGCTGTTAATTTTGAAGATATGTCTATAGAAATATAAAATGTTTTAAAAGTCATATCAAAATTACATAGTAAGAGGTTCTGATTAAAGTGGGCAACATAAGATCTTGAACTCACCTCCTCTCACAAATGTTCCTAATAGCTACATATGAAATAATTTCCTCTGGTAAAAACAAAAACAAAAACAAAAACAAAAACAAACAAACACTTGCTAAGTGACAATGACACATCAGACAAATGAGAAAACCACATCAAAGGGAGGAGAGGCTGGGACACAATCTCCCCATAAACCCCACTCCCAGTACATTGACCCACAATCAGGAGGGAACTCAAAACCTGAAGCTCTTCCCTGAGGAGTGAAGGATTTTAACCTCACACTGGGTATCCAAATTTTAAGAGCTGCACCTGAGAAAAGCCCTCAAAACTCTGAGCTTTGAAAACCAAAAGGGCTTGCATCCTTAAGATGTATTATACTGTCGTGATCTGAAAAACAACTTTTAAAGATTCACCCACCCCTGAGCCCAGTTCAGAGGCATCTGGTCAGGCTCAGACTTTGTTTATATTAATGCATCAGCCTGAGGGGCAAGCATCTAATTTAACACATACATCTAAGAGCCTGCTGGAACACTCCAGGGACGGATATTGGCTGGTACATTTGTGCTCTCCCTATGCCTCACTGTAGGCAGTGAGCACCATTTTTTCCCCCTGTGTTTGCTATCTTTATGCTCCTCTACAGCCTTCCACTAGCTGGTGAGCACCACCTCTTTTTTCTCTTTTTCTTTTTTTACCCATCTTTTCCCCATGGGCACCATATTAACACTCCTCCTCTGCCTTGCTGTTGTCTTGCTACAGTCACTAAGCACCATCATCACACTCTCCACCTGCTATGCTTCAGAGTACAAGTTATCTCCTAGAAGGAGGCTTTTACATTATATCTGGTGACCTGATTTTTGCAGCTGCTCTCTAGGGTGCATCCTTTGATCACCTGGCCAGGTGGTGCTTTGTTCCAGGGTACAATGGGACTGTAACAATTGGAGAAACAGTTTTGATAGGCTACCACTCTCAGGCAACTGCACAGACAGTGGACTGAAATACAACCCTAATCTTTCTAAGAGGCTTAGTTGCTTTTCCAGGACCTTTGGTCTAAGGGGCAGGTTTCTAGAATAGATATCTCGTGGCCTACAGAAGTGCTCTCAGGGAATAGAGATCAGTGGATGCAATCTCTGCTTTCCCTCTGCCTTGCACCAACTTGCAAGGGTCTCTCAGACATGAGCTTATAAACTTGTGGGGCACTCTGACAGTGGGGCAGGATTCTAATGAAGCACACATCTAGGGGCTGTCATCCTTTCTAGATTAGTCAGAGGGCAGGTGCTATTTTTGTGCTCTCCCTCTGCTGTACTCCAGAATACCAGTATCTTCAAAGGGGAACTCAGATGTGTTTATTGCCCTAGTTATTGCAGCTGCTGCCTAGGGGCTCTCCTTGACTGTCTTGATCTGATGGCTAAGGGGTGTGTGTATACTTGGGTCACATGGGACAGTAACAATCAGAGACCCTTTTTGGCAGGCTACAACCCAAAAGGGCACTTCACAGACAGCTGACTGAAAACACACCATCAAGTCATTCTGTTTAAGGGCCCTGTTTGCTTGTCCTGAAGCCTGAGGAGCAGGCTTCAAGCTTGCACACACCTAGGGGCCTATGGAGTTACTCTAAGAATCTGTAGGAAAGTGGATGCCATTATTGAACTCTCCTTCTATTGCACTACAGCTCATTGGTATTTCCTAGAAAAGAGCTTATACAGTCACCTTGATTTCTGATTTTTTTTTTGACTGTTGCTTAGGGGACACCTCCAGATCACTTGGGTCTGGTGGCCAGTGGGATTTAGCTTAGGTTCCCAAGACTTATATATATTTACAAACTTTAAAAGCTGCTGCCTGAAGAGTATAGCTTCCAATCAGCTTTAGTCTAGGTGCTGACTGAGATCCTCCCCTTTGGGACACTGACAGGTCTTAGCACACCCTCAGCTAGTGTGAACTACTAGAAATATAATAGTTGCTTGAACAATCACAAAGGTTTGAGAGACAACAATGAGCTAGGGCAGGGTTGAATAAGTATCATTTCCTACAAAAGCCATTCCTTCAAGAGTGGGAGAGTTGGTTGTTTCATGCATTACATAGAAACCAACACACAGAGCCAATCAAAATGAGCAACAGAGCAATATGTTCCAAATAGAAAGACAAGATAAACCTCAGATAAAAATCTATAATTAAATGAAGATAAATTATTTACCTAATAGAGTTCAAAGTAATTATTTTTTAAAAGATTTTATTTATTTATTTGACAGAGAGAGAGTGCGAGTGCACAAGCAGGCGGGGAGCAGCAGAGGGAGAGGGAGAAGCAGGCTCCCTGCTGAGCAGGGAGCCCACCACTGGGGCTCGATCCCAGGACCCTGGGATTATGACCCAAGCCCAAGGCAGACGCCCAACTGAGTCACTCAGGCACCTCTGAGTTCAAAGTAATTATAACGATGCTCACTGAACTCAGAAAGAGAATGAACACATTGAGAACTTCAACAAAGTGATAGAAAATTTAAGAAAGTACCGAACAGAAGTTACAAATCTAATAAAAACAATAACTGAACTAAAAAATACAGGAGAAGGGTTCAACAGCAGAATATATAAACAGAAGAGACAATCAGTGAAGTCAAAGACAAGGCAGTGAAACTCATCCATTCAGAGAAACAAAAAGAAAAAAAAATTTAAAAGGGAAGATAGCTTAAGGGACCTATGGGACAATATCAAGCAGACTAACAATCACATTATGAGGGCCCACAAAGTAGAAGACAGAGAGAAAGAAGCAAAACTTCACTGGAAGAAATAATACATGAAAAGATCCCTAGTGTGGGAAAAGAAACAGACATCAGATTCAGAAAGTTCAGATGTTCCAATTAAGATGAACCTAAAGACACCCACATCAAGATGTATTAATTAAAATGTTGAAACATAAAGACAAGGAAAGAATCTTAAAAGAAGCAAGAGGAAAACAACTTGTTACCTACAAAGGAATCCCCATAATGCTATCAGCTGACTTTGCAACAGAAAGTTGTAAGTTGGAAAGAAGTGGAATGTTATATCTCAGTGCTGAAAGAAAAAAAAATACTCCTAATCAAGATACTACTCAGGAAAATTATCATTCTGAATTAAAGGAGAGATAACAAGGTTTCTAGACAAGCATAATTTAAAGAAGTTCATCATCACTAACCCAATCCTATGAGAACTGTTAAAGGAAATTCCTTAAACTTGTAAGAAATGACACTATTGAGTAACAAGATAACCATGAAATAATACATCCCACTGTAAAGTTAAATAAGTAGTAAAAGAAGTGGATGATCACTTTAAAGCTAGTATGAAGGTTAAAAGACAAAAGTAGTAAAAATAACTGTTACCACAGTAGTTAAGGGATACACAAGGTAAAAAAATGTAAAATGTGACATCAAAAACATAAAGGGGAGGAAAGTAAAAAACAGAGTTTTAGAATGTGAACATACTTAATAGCTGATAACTTAAAATAGACTGTTATGGATATAAGGTGTTATATAGTAATCACAAAGCAAAGTCCTATATTAGATACACAAAAGATAAAGGAATCTAAGCATACCACTAAGAAAAATCAAGTCACAAAGGAAAAGAGAGAAGAAGAAGGGAACAAAGAGGAACTATAAAACAGCCAGAAAACAATGAACAAAATGGCAATAATTACATATCTATCTATAATTATTTAAATATAAATGAACTAAATTCTCCAATAAAAAGAGTGGCTAAATGAATTTTTTAAAAAGACCCATCTGTATACTGCCTATAAAACACTCAACTCAAATGCAAGGACACACACAGACTGAAAGTGAACAAATAGAAAAAGGTATTCCAAGCAAATGGCAACAGAAAGCTGGTAGATATGTTTAGAAAAAATAGATTTTAAACACAATAGTAAGAAAGAAAGAAGGGCATTATATAACGATAAAGGATTCAATCAAAGAAGAGGATATATTTGTAAATATATATGCAACCAACATAAGAGTTTCTAAATATATAAAGCAAGTGTTAACAGACATAAAAGAAGAAATAGCAATATGCAATAATATAGAACTTTATGACCCACTTACATCAATGGATAAGTCATCTAGACAGAAAATCAGTAAGGAAACATTGGCCTTACACATCATGTTAGACCAAATAGACTTACCAGATACAGACAGAACATTCCATTCTATACATTCTTATCAAGTGCACATGGAACATAATCCAGGATAAATCATATCTTAGGTCACAAAGCAAGTCTTCATAAATTTAAGAAGATTGAAATTATAACATTTTTTTCTGACCACAATTGTATGAAACTAGAAGTCAGTAACAGGAAGAAAATAAAAATTAAGAAATGTGTGGAGACTAAGCAACATGCTACTGAACCAATGAGTCAAAAAAGAAATCAAAGGAGAAATTAAAAAAATATCTTGAGACAAATAAAAACGGGTATGAAACAAACCAAATTTATAAGATGCTGCAAAAGCAGTTCTAAGAGAGAAGTTCACAGCAAAAATTGCTCAACATCAAGAAACAAGAAAAAATCTCAAATAAAGAATCTAACTTTACACTTCAAGGAAGTAGAAAGAGCAAATGCAGCTCAAAGTTATTAGAAGAAAAAAAAATAAAGATCATACAGAAATAAATTAAAAATGGACTAAGAAGACAATAGAAAAGATCAATGAAACCAAAGCTAGCTCTTCAGTTCTTTCAAAAAGTAAAATTGATAAGCCTTTAGCTAGATTAACCAAGAAAAAAAATAACTCGAAAAGAGTATATGTTAAAACTAGTACCACAAAAATAAAAAAGGATTATGACAGCTACTCTGAAAAATTATACACCAACAAGTTAGATGATGTAGAAGAAATGGCTGAATTCCTAGAAATATACAACTTACCAAGACCAAATCATGAAGAAATAGAAAATCTGAATGGACCTGTTACTAGTAAGGAGATTGAACAAGAAATCAAAACCCTCCCAACAAACAAAAGTCCTGGATGAACAGCTTCACTGGAGAATTCTACCATACATTCAAAGAATTAATACCAATCCTTCTGTTCCAAAAATAAAAGAGAACATGCTTCTGATTCCATTTTATAAGGCCAGCATTACTAAAATCAAAAACAGACAAGGATGTTATGAGAAAAGAAAATGACAAATATCCCTCATGATCATAAATACAACAATCCTCCACAAAATATTAACTACCAGTCAACAGTACATTAAAAGGATCATATACCATGATCCAGTGGGATTTATCCCAGGGATGCAAGGATGATTTGATATCCACAAATCAATTTTATACACCACACTAACAAAATAAAGACTAGCAATCATATGATATCTCACTAGATTCAGAAAAAGCATGTGACAAAACATCATTTATAATAAAAAGTCTCAATAAAGTGGGTATAGAGCAAACATAATAAATGCCATATATAACAAGCCCAGAGCTAACATCATACTCAGTAGTAAAAAGCTGAAAACATTTCTTCTAAGATCAGGAACAAGACAAAAATTCTCTCTCATCACTTTTATTCAAGATATCGGAAGTCCTAGCTAGAAAAATTAGGCAAGAAAAAATTTTAAACACATCCAAATACGAAAGGAAGAAATAAAACTGTCAGTATTTGCAGACGACATGATTTTACATATAGTAAACCCTAAAGACTCCAGTAATTCTGAATTCATTTATTAGTTCTGAATTCTTTTACTCTATGTTGCAAGATACAAAATCAATATATAAATAAGGCCAGGTGACAGCCCCACCCATAACTAAGCTGCATTTCAGCCACACATTGCAGGTAGGCCAAACACCATTGCTGCCTACTCCCTCAGTACAAGAACATTGCAGCCAGACAGGGCATCAGCCCCACCAACACCCATACCTCAGATGAGTGCTCATAATGACTTCCTTTGAAAATCAGCAGGACTTAACTACAGGAGAGCTGGAGGGCTATAGGAAACTAAAACTTTTTCTTAAAGGGCCAGACTACTATATGACTTGGTCAGAGACCCAGAACAATGGCAGCAGTTTGAATAGTACCTGGATTAAAACTAAAGAAAATTTATTGAATAATATGAGGGCATGTGCCTATCGAAAGTGATCTGTAGGAGCTTTCTCCAGGAGCGAAACAAAATGTCAGAAAAAGAACAAAGTAAAGAAAAGCAATCTACCTGACAGAGTTAAAAGTAATAATCATAAAGATGTTCACTGGACTTGAAAGAAGAGTGGATGAACTCAGTGACAAATTTAACAAGGAAATAGAAAATATAAAAAAGAACATATCAGAGCTGAAAATACAATAACGGAAATTAAAAAAGATAGAGTAGAAGGAATAATCAGCAGATTAGAGGATGCAAAAGAATGGATGAATAAGTTATAAGACAGGGTAGTGGAAACCACCCAAGCTGAAGTGCAAAAAACAAAACAAAACAAAAAACAAGAGAGAGATCATCCTTTCAAGTATGTATGGAACATTCTTATATAAATGACATGATAGGACACAAGTCTCAATAAATTTAAGAAGACTAAAATCATATCAAGCATTTTTGACCACATGGTATGAAATGAGAAATCAATCATAAGAAAAAATCTGGAAAGAATACCAATAAATGGAGGCTAAACAACATTCTGCTACATGAATGAGTCAACAAGAAATCAAATATAACATTTTAAAAAAACATGGAGACAAATGAAAATGAAAACACAAGGATTTAAAATCTTTGGAATGCAGCGAAAGCCACTCTAAGAGGGAAGTTTCTAACAATACAGGTCTACTGCAGAAAGGAAGAAAAATCTCAATCTACTCTTACACCCAAAGGAACCTGAAAAAGAAGAATAACAAATTTAATGGAATGAAGAAAATAAGAAGAACATGAGAGTAGAAATAAATGAAATAGAGACTTTAAAAAAACAATAGAAAGCATCAATAAAACTAAGAGCTGGACCTTTGAAAAGATAATCAAAATTTATAAACTTTTAGCAAGATTCATCAAGAAAGGAGAGAGGACTCAAATATATAAAATCAGAAATGAAAGAGAAGTTACAAAGAACACCACAGAAATACAAATTATTTTAAGAGACTAATACAAAAAATATATATACCAACAAATTAAACAACCTAGAAGCAATGGATAAATTCATGGAAACATACTATCCTCCAACACTGAATTAGGAAGAAATAGAAAATCTGGCCACACTGATTACTAGTAGTGAAACTGAGTTGGTAACAAAAAGCTCCCAACAAACCAAAATCCAGGACCAGATGGCTTCACAGGTAAATTCTACCAAAAATTTTAAGACAAGTTCATTCTTATCCTTCTTAAACTATTCCAAAATATAGAAAAGGAAAGAATGCTTCCAAATTTATTCTATGAGGCCAGCATTTTTTAAAAATTCAAGTATTAAATTTTTTCATTTTTTTTTTTAGATTCTTGCCGGGTAAGGACACAAAACCTTCCCACAGTCACCCCCTCTGCAGAATGACTCAGAGTTACCCCTCAGACATCTGCTTCTCTTCTTTCCCTATTGAATGCTCTGGGATCTTCTGGGTTTGAAGTACTCCTGGAATTTGTAATTTGGTGATGAAAACTCCCATAGTACTACTAATAATGTGTGAGATGGTATTGGGTCTGTAAATGTTTGTGGTCCTGGGTGTCCTACTTCACAGTTCACAGAAGTTTGTTTTGGTTTTGGACATGTGACAAAGCCCTGGAGGCCTGGTGTGGTTCTCTAAGAGCCAGTCACAAAGTGGGGCCTTGGTGATCATTTTGCCTGCTCTCCTTTGATTGGAAAATTGCTGTAGCATCTCCCCAGACACGCCCTGCTCCCCAACGCCAGTGTGTTCCTAGCCTGCAGACTGGGCATTAGTGCACAGCTGGTGCTAGCACTGTCCCCCACACCCACTTCTCCTGTGGGCTTAGACAGCAGGGCCCAGTCAGAGCCGAGACCCGAAAGCTGTGCTGTGGTCACTTCCATGCCTTAGTCTAGCCATGCAGGCCATCAGTAATGGTCCGTTTGGGTTGCCTTGATACTAAAACCAGACAGACAACACACACACACACACACACAAATTACAGACCAATAACACTGTTGAACATAGATGCAAGAATCCTCAACATATTAGAAAAGTGAATTGAACAATACATTAAAAGGATAATTCACCACAATCAAATGGGGTTTATTTCAGTGATGCAAGGGGGTTAATATCATACAACATCAAAAAGCAAACAAAAACAAATAGTCTGATTAAAACACAGTCAGAAGACCTGAGTAGACATTTTCCAAAGAATGCCCACATATAGATGGCCAAGAGGTAAATGAATAGATGCTCAACATCACTAATCATCAGGTAAATGTATATTGAAACCACAATGAGATATTATCCCATACCAGTCTGAATGTCTAGTATCAAAAAGACAAGAAATAACAAATGCTGACAAGGATGTGGAGAAAATGGGATTCCCATGCACTATTGGTGGAAATAAATTGGTACATCCACTATGAAAAACATTATGTAGGATTTCTTAAAAATACAAATGCCATAAAGTTTTGTAATTCCACTCTGGGTATTTACCTGAAGAAAATGAAAACACTAGGTGTGCCTGGGTGGCACAGTCAGTTAAGTATCTGACTCTTGGTTTTAGCTCATATCATGATCTCTGGGTTGTGGGATGAAGTCCTACATTGGGCTCTATGCTCATTGAGGAGTCTGCTTGTGATTCAATGAGAAGCATTTAATCTTGAATGCTGGAGAGTGGAATTTTTTTTTAATAAAAAAGAGGAGGGGTGCGCCTGGGTGGCTCAGGTCATGATCTCCTGGTTGTGAGATCTAGGCCTGCATCAGGCTCTGTGCTCAGCATGGGGTCTGCTTGTCCCTCTCTCTCCCTTTCTGCCCCCGCCCCACAGGTGCATGCTTTACCTCTCTAAAATTTAAAAAAAAAAAAAAAAAAACTTTAAAAAAAAGTAAACTTTGTTGAGATGTGAAATAAATTGAATAGTCTTTGATGCACATTTTTCTGATAGAGTAAATATTAGAAACTGTCATAGTTTTTCCTAAAAAAAGGATTATGTGCATAAGTTTAAATATTTTGTTGATTACTTAGTAACAATTTAAGTTTTAGTAGAATTACATGTAATGATTTATCATTTTTTGAAGTTTGATTTATATGAAAGCTTTATCACAGATGAAATACGATTAGTAGTTAGTGATTTTGCAAACCCTAAATTTTAAGTCACAATTGCTTATTACAATAGATGTCATAGTGTGTAAATTCTGGTTGTGGAATATATTCTGGTATCTTGGACATTGCTTAACTTCAGAGAAAGTTAGTAATAGTTTATATGAGATTATCAGTCTTCATGATCACTGCTGTCTTAGGGGTGATTTTCAATTAGCTTAAAAAACATGACCAGATCCCTAAAAGGTATCACAAATATACCTATATTTTTTTTAAATGTTGATAGATACATGCGTGACCCAAGTGATAATTCTTTGTATCTCTATCTGATTGAAAACTAATTTTATTTATATAGTTACATACATAACTTTACAACAGTAAAATTTTCTTGAAAAATTGTTTTTACCATCTCAAGAAAAATCTTTTAGAATACATTTTAAAAACATTTAGATCACCAATTCTATTTCCTTGAGCTATTAATAATTAAGTCATGTCCAAACAATTAATTGTTGTGTGGATAATGTAAGCAATTGTTTCTTTTCCTATTTTGTTTTTAGCATGTATATTGATCATTCTGGATATGTTTCATTAGGATGAGGAATAAAGGGGATGAGTTCTTGTTGAATGTTGAAGGGCAACACACTATGTATATGATTTGGCATATGCCACCTGGCTGTGCTGTCTTGGAGCATTTTGAGGAGGCTTGTGTAGCCAAAGTTTTAAGCACACCTGCCAAGTACAGAATCAGACGATAGCATGACATTGAAATTCTCCCCCTATAGAACACCAAAACACACAGAATTTCTTTTCATTATTATAAAAAAACAAACCAAATTCCATACAAAAGATTTTAGAAATAAAAGAACATAAATCACACACTTAAAAACCAAATAAATAAGTAAAAGGATAAATAAAGGGCTAGCCTTCCCTTACTGATTAGGATTTCTCCACTTTTGTCTAAAGAAATGGTCAGTGATGGGGCGCCTGGGTGGCTCAGTTGGTTAAGCATCTGCATTCGGCTCAGGTCATGATCCCAAGGTCCAGGGATTGAGCCCTGCTGCTCAGTGGAGAACTGGCTTCTCCCTTTCCCGCTCCCCCTGCTTGTGCTCACCCTCTCTCTGTCAAATGAATAAATAAAATCTTTAAAAAAAAGAAATTGCCAGTGAAAACTGAAGGAAATTTGCCATACTTGATAACAAATTTGGATCCAAATCATGTATATAAAAGTTCATGACCTTTCAAATTTGGAAATGCCAATATATCTAGCCTTAGTATTTTCTACATTGTCTTATTTTTCCCAATGGTGAATTGGGGACAAAACTATTCAGGTGATGGGGCACCTGGGTGGCTCAGTTCATTGAGCTCCTGATTCTTGGTTTTGGCTCAGGTCATGATCTCAGGGTCATGAATTGAGCCCACTGTCAGGCTTCATGCTCAGTGGGGGGCCTACTTGAGATTCTCTCCCTCTGCCCCTCCTGCTCTTGCTCTCTAAATAAATAAACAAACAAATAATAAATTATAAATAAATAAAATATTTTTAAAATATTCAGGTACAAGCATGTGGGAACTTTTTTTGAAATGACTATTCTCTTTTTTCTTTTATTGAAATCCAAAAATAGGGTTTCAACCATATTAAAACATAGCTACTAATAAATTTTGACCCTTTCTTATTTTTGCTATTTTATTTTGTGAACCAAGAGGAGCAATTAAACACTGTTGCTTTGAAAAGGTAATGGCAGGAGGACACATTCCAGATGAAATTAAATGTTTTTCCAGGACACATACATATATAATTGTCTTGATGAGGACTGATCCAGTGCCTAGCCATGGCTGAACTACCAGGACAGCATAGGAATGTGCAACTTCAAGAAGTTTGGGGGCTGACCTGGGCCTTTATGTGAACACAAAGTAAAATAAAGAAAAGCTGTTTTTTTCTTTATACATAGTTATAAGCAAATATTTTTAAATTCCCCATTTTAAAAGATGGATAGAAATCTTATTATGTTCTAAGGCTAATTTTTTTTCTGTCCATGTAATAATTTATTACAAAGGATTATAGTTTTAATATATAAATTATACATACTTCATTTATATAACCATTGTATATTTTCACATAGAAGAAAAAAAAACAAATACTTAAATATGCTGACTTTGTTGCCTCAAGTAAACATGCCCTGTTTGGCTTACACTAAGGGCATTCTTTTTTAATATACTACATAAGCTGTTATAATCCAGCATTTTTCTGCCTGTGTTTAAAGGGGACTTTATTGGGCGCCTGGGTGGCTCAGTTGGTTAAGCGACTGCCTTCGGCTCAGGTCATGATCCTGGAGTACCGGGATCGAGTCCCACATCAGGCTCCCTGCTCAGCGGGGAGTCTGCTTCTCCCTCTGACCCTCCCCCCCTCATGCTCTCTCTCTCTCATTCTCTCTCTCTCTCAAATAAATAAATAAAATCTTTAAAAAAAATAAAAATAAAAAAAATAAAGGGGACTTTATTGATCAATATTGAATTTCAAAGTAAAGTGGACTGAATAACAAAACCATACACACGGATTTTTGTTTAAATTTGTTAATTATTTTGATTACCATTAAAGTCTACATAAAGTTATTTCTGAATAGTACCATTCTATAATTTATAAAATTGAGACTTTTTTTAAAATGAGAAAATACACTTATGCAGGAAAGACTAATAATTGAGAATTTTTTTTTCCTCATTGCCAGTTGCCACAGGCTCATATTTAGAAATATTTCTTGGTTATCAAAGTATTTGATGATTATATAAAATCACATTTAATAAGTCAAATATTTTCATATATATTTACTTCAAATTCTTCATCTGTGGCTTTCTTAATTTACATAGGTATTCATGAATAAGCTTAAAATTCCATACTGCTATAGTTAATTGAGACCTGGATTCAGACAATATGGTTTTAAAATCAAGCTTTATCAGTCATTTTTTGTGAGGTTTTGTACAACTTTCTTAACTTGTCTATACTCTAATGTCCTCATCCATAAAATAAGAAAATAACTCACTACTAATTTGGTTATGTTTATTAAAGTTACAATGCATCTAAAGTACTAAGACTACTTGGCACAGAATAAGTATCTAATAAATTGTATCACTATTAATTGTTTATTTTGTACATTATCTTTTACCTTAGAAATAAAATGAGATATTAAAAATGTCACATCATGACTCACTAAAGTATTCCATTAGAATAAACTATATAGGTATATTTTCCTCTAAAATTATATTCAGTAGGGAAAAGAATTTAATTTGAACTGGTCACAATTGATTTGCTTACACTTCACAAGCCAGAATTTGTACTTGTACATTTTGTTTCTTGCAGATTTGCTCTGTGCATACATAGAACATCCACTGATGGCCTAAGGAAGGAATTCATTACAAATGACAGCAAAAGAATCATCCTAGAAATGTTATGGATTCAGCTACAAAGACTATAAGGAAGTTTATGTAGACACTACAGTTACATTGCATTTTTCAGAGTGACATTTAATACTTATTAAGGGTGTTTTGGGGAGATTTAATATGCACTTAAAATATCTCTGAAAAATATTGGAAGCTTGATGTATGCACATGTGTATACGATCCTATTTTCTAATTAAAAAATAAAACATGTGTGGGTCAATCAAATTGAAGTTTTCCTGGGAATTTATATAGTTGTTCTAGTCAATCAGGGGTTGGCTTACCCACCAGAGTCAACAAAAGCCTAAACTGATATACCAGAAAAGCACACAGAGTGGAGTTTGGATGGATGAACAAAGAGAACCTGAAAGAAAATGTTCAAAGCATCCTTGAACATAATTTGAATATCTGGATAAAAATACCAAATTAGATATAAAGCAATGGGAGATGATCTTTGCTTCTAGAGACTTGAGGGCAGAACAAGGAGAATTGGAACATTCGGAAGTGTCTTCTAGGAATAGTAGAGGATTATGGGACTACGACTCTGAACCCCAGCTTTCCACTATTGAGAATTCCCAATCTACCTCCCTTGCCTAAACCAAAGAACCACTAGAGTTTAAAGGCACATAGGTGGAAAGAAGACTGTTCTGTGGTACTGAAGATAGAGAGGACTCATACATGGTTTTCTCCTCCATGAGGGTGGATGAATTTTGGGACCACGGAGTGAGGATGCACAGATATAAGGTTGTGAGGTCCTCAAAGCAGAGAATCCTTAGAATAACAGGACCTTCAGCTATCTGAACATTAAAACTCACCCTAATCTCTCCCAGGGTAAGAAGACCAATAGGAAATGAAGGAGCAGTTTAAGATGTGAACCAACCCGGGGAAGTGAGAACCTTGAGGGGATACAGTGTTAGGAGAATAGTCCATGTTCCATGACCTTACAAGTATAGGGGAGGAAAAAGTTTTCTCTGTTTTAGGATCCCTGCCTGGGTCTGAAAATTAAACCAAAAAAGATTAATAGGAGAAAGGCATACAAACTTTATTGAATTTTTACATGTATGTTGGAGCTTTCATAAGAGAATGAAGACCTGAAGAAGTCAGCAGAACGGAAGCTTTTATACCTTCTAGACAAAGATAAAAATAATTGTAAAGAGTTAACAAGACAAGGGGGTTTGGGCTATGGGTAGAGTAAATGGTGCAGAAGTAACAAGGTCTGTTTATATTGCCTTCTCAGCCCTAAATTTCCTACCTCTGGTGATAAAGGTTTCTTCTAGGTACCTTTCACATGGAAGATTTATCTCCTGCTTTGGGGGTGGGGGCAGTGCAAAGAAGAGTCAGAGTGTCTTTTTTGCTCCAGCTTTTTTTTTTTTAGTACCTTTAATTCAAAAGAATCAATATGCCAAGGAGGCACATTTTGGAGTGACATATTCTGCTACGCTTTATCAGTCTCACGTATAACTGTTGGCTATGTAAGAAAAGGTTTTCACACTATCAGCTGCACAGCATAAGGAAAGAACCAACCCTGTGCCCCAGTGAGCCAGTTCACTCAACAAAGATCAATAATAGTATGTCTAAGCTGGACCAGTAGCTACAGAGATCTGTCATAAGTTTCACATATTAAAGCAGGTGGAGAAAGATGATTAAAAACAAAACCAAACAAAAATAACATTAAAGGGAATTCTGAAGATTAAACAGACAAAACCCTACATTTTAAAAATATAACATACTCATATAATTAAAAAGAGGATAGTCACTCTTGTTATCCACAAATTAGTGGTTTGAAAGTATAAAAAGTATTGCCAAAAGCAAAGAAAAAATATAAATGGATAAAACATATGGAAAAAAAAGACACATAAAAGCGAATCTAAGACATTCAATGTGCAAATAATATTTCAAAGGAAATAAAAAAGAACAAATATGAAATAGGCAATGATTAAACAAATAATGGAAGGGAATCTGTCTGAGCTTTAGGAAGCCCTGTGTCTGGATATGAATGCACCTATCAGTTTCTAAGGTAGATTAGTGAAAAAAGCAATACACCTTGTTATGTGAAAAATTTTTGAATTTTACAGATAAATGTAAAATCTTCAAGTTCCTAGAATATAAAAATAATTTATGCTATTGTTAATAATAACAACAAAACATTACCTACCCAGGTAAAAGGACTGGCCTCAAATTTCTCATTTGGAACACTTGAAACTCGAAGAGGGTAATGTAACATTTGCTGACTACTGAGGAAAAAAAAGGTATCCCCCAAATCCTATACCTACTGACAAAAGTCATTATCTCACAGCAAATTGTCAATGTGTTATAATGTAATATATTCCTTCTGAGGAAGATGATTGAGGGACTACTTAAGGACACTTGAAACAGAAGGAACATCCTAAACTGTAAGAAAATCTTAATCATAATTAAGAATTAAAATTTTTAACTATGTCAGCCAGGACTGGGGCATCTAAAGACCCTATAGTGAAGGTTGGAAGTGGGGAGTGTGGTGATATAGGATAAGTAATGTTTTATTTTGTTTTTTAATATCTCCTCTTAATGGGATGGTTGACATAGACTATCTTGGTGGGGAATCAGTATGCCATCATGGGGAAATACTTATTTTGTTATCAAACAGTAGTGGAGAAATATATATGTAATTATAAATACAGGGTCAGGTAAGGTAATAGAATAAAAATTATAGTTAGAATATCCAAATATGTAGGGAAAACATGAAATTAATAGCCACTTGATAAAAGCATGTAAAAATAAGGAAATAGAGGTGTCTGGGTGGCTCAGTCATTTGAGTGTCTGCCTTCAGCTCAGGTTGTGATCCCAGGTCTTGGGATCAAGACCCACATTGATCTCCCTCTCCCTTTGCTGTTCCCATGGCTTGTGTGCTTTCTCTCTCATTCTGTGAAATAAATAAATAAAATCTTTTAAAAGTAAAATAAGGAAATATAGGAAAGGATAGTTTAAAATAATCAGTAAATAAAATAAGATGGAAGAATCATGACAACAATTTATACCATTGCCCTCTGTGTCAGTAGAATCATGACTCCTATTAAAAGAGTTCAAATCCATCATTTTAAATTCAGGCCATAAGAAACATACTTAAAATCAATAATGAAGAGGGGCGCCTGGGTGGCTCAGTCGTTGAGCGTCTGCCTTAGGCTCAGGTCATGATCCCAGAGTCCTGGAATCGAGCCCCGCATCAGGCTCCCTGCTCGGCGGGGAGTCTGCTTCTCCCTCTCCCTCTGCCTCTCCCCATTGCTCCTACTCTCTCTCTCTCTGTATCTCTCTGTCTCAAATGAATAAATAAAAAATTCTTTAAAAAAATCAATAATGAAGAAAAGTTGAAAATATAGACATAGGTATCTGGAAAGCTCCACAACAGAAATAGCTTTATTAGCATCATACACAAACATGCTGTAATGTAAGGTTAAAGGTACAATAGAGAGTGAGAAGAATATTGTGTCATGATAAAAGACACACTTTACAAAGGTAAAACAGTAATAAAGTTGTAGAAAACTAACAGCTTAGCAGCTATATTCACAAAGCAGAAGTCATTAGAAATCCAAGGAGAACTTCATGAAAAAATAGCTTTAAAATGAAACTTCAATAGAACAGAGGGAAATAAACAGAGAATATGAATATTCCCTGAGGAACTGGCAACTGATGTTTAGAGTCTCAGAGGCTCCATTATGAACAGGGAGGAAGCAGTCAAGATTATCTGTCAGTTCAGATAATCAGTATGAAATCCTTGCATAAAATCACTTTAGTGATGATGGAAATAGAAAGCCAAGATACTGAGTACCCAGTTGCAAAGTGTGCCAAGAGCATACAGAGAGTGCCCTGGTAGGCACTGTAAGAAGCTGTGCTGTCTCCAAACAAAGATGCTCTATCCTTTCCACATATTAAAGAAGGCTATATCCTTCCAAAAGGAAAGTATACAGAGTGAGGGATTAAGGCATATGCCTATCACAGTAAAATTTGAAATGGAATTACCATGAAATGCTATTTTTTTCTTAGTAAAAAGTATAATTTTAAATCGCACATTTGAGTTCTTATTTACCTCCATTTATACTCTGAGTATACTGGGCACCTTACTAAAACTACTTAAGGACATTAAGTGCATAAACATTATGCATTCAACATAGAATCACCTAAATATATAAAACAAATATTAACAGACCTAAAGGGAGAAATAGAAAGCAATACAAAAACAACAGGGGATTTTAATACCCTACTTTCATCAATGGATAGATTATCTAAACAGAAAACATTAAGAAAACATTGGCATTAAGCAACATGTTAGACTGGATGGGCTTAACAGACCTATACAGAACATTTTATCCAAATGTTTGACCCAACCCACATTTAACCCAAAACTAGAAGATAAAAATCAACATATATGACATTGTTTGGGGTGATTCTAAGTTCTAAATGAATGAAGAGGAAAAATAATTTATATCAATAGTCATTATATCACCCTGAGCAATAGACACTTAAAAAAAAAAAAAAAAGAGGTTCAGTTCAAGATTCTGACATAGAAGGAGCCTCAACTCACCTCTTCCAATGGACACAAGTGTACAGCTATGTATGGAACAATTTCCTTAGAGTGGTGGGGGGAACTGGCTGAGCAATTCCTACACATTGAGTAGCCAAGGAAAAACCAACATTGAAGTGGGTAGGGGAGACTGAGACATAATCATGACATAAACCCCAACCCTGGCACAGAAACCCACATACAGGAAGGAACTCATAACCTTAAGCTTCTCCCTGAAGGGTAAAGCATTTGAAACCCACATTGGCACCCCAAATTTTAAGACCTGTACCTGTAAAACAATCCTTCAAAACATCTAGATTTGAAAGCGAACAGGGTTTGCATCCATAAGACCCACAAAGCAATAGTGATCTGAGAAACACTTCTTAAGGGGCTTACATACACAGACTTACCTACAACATGGCCCAAACAGGGACAGTCAACTGAAAAGCACCCAGACTTTCTGTGAAAGAGGCTTATTTGCTTATATAAAAGCATAAGCCTGAGAGGCAAGCATCTAATTTAACACACATCTAGGGTCCTACCAATAAACTCTCCAGAGGTAAAGGCTAATGGGCACCATTTTGGCATTTTCCCTCTACCTCATTCCTGGTAACATGTATGTCTCAGAAAAGAGCTTGTACTATCATCTGGTGCCCTGATTTTTGCAGCTGCCATACAGGGGACACCTCTGGATTACCTGGTTCTGGTGGACAGTGGGTCTTACACTTATGGGTCCCACAGATTATAACCAATGGAGAAAAATTTCTTAACCAACTACCACCCCCAGGGCACAATACCTTTTTTGTGGCTGCCACCCAAGGGACACCCATTGATCACCAGACTGTTGTGGTCAGTAGGGCTTATACTTACAGTTCCACAAAACTGTATACATCTACATACTTTAAAAGCTGCTGCCTGAGGGTCTGGTTTCCAATCAACCTGAATATAGGTGCTGACTGAGATCTTCCCTTCTGGGACACTGACAAGTCTTGGCATACACTAAACTACAGAGAGCCATTAAAAATAAAGTAGATGATTTGGACAATCACAGAAGTTTGAAAGACACCCCAAAATAGGGCAGGAATAAACAATAAGGTCATCTCCTACACACAGACACTCCTTGAAGGCTGGGAGAGGTGCTGTTTTATTTAATGCATAGAAAGCAACACAGAGAGTCAAGGAAGAAGAGACAGAGGAATAAGTTTCAAAGAAAATAAATAAAACCTTAGAAAAAGAGCTTAGTGAAATAGGGACAAGTGAGAATTTCAACAAAGAGACAGAAAATATAAGATACTACCAAAAGAAGTCACAGAGCTGAAGAACACAGTGAACTGAAATATTCAATAGAGGAGCTTAACAGCAGACTCAATCAAGCACAAGAAATGATCAGTAAACTTAATGACAAAGCAGTGGAATTCACCCAAACAAAACAGCAAAAGAAAAAAAAAAAAAGAATGATAAAGAGTAAAGCTAGCTTAAGGGAATTATGGGACAACATCAAACAGACCAACATTCACATTATAGGATTCTCAGATGGAAAGAGTGAGAAAAAGGGGCAGAAAATTTATTTAAAGAAATTATGGCTAAAAACTTTCCTTACCTGGGGAAGGATGTACAGATTCAAGAATTCCAGAGATTTCCAAAAAAGATAAACCCAAGAACCCACACCAAAACACATTATAATTAAAGTGTCAAAAGTTAAAGACAAAGAGAGAGTTTTTTAAAGTAACAGGAGAAAAACAACTTATGTACAGAGAACCACCATAAGACCATAAGCAGATTTTTCAGCAGCAACTTTGCAGCCAGAAGGGAGAGGAATGATATATTGAAAATGCTGAAAGAAAAAGAAAAACTGCCAATAAAGAATGCACTACTGGGCAAAATTATTCTTCATAACTGAAGGAAAGATAAAGATTTCCTAGACAAGCAAAAGCTAAAGGAGTTCATCACAACTAAACTGGCCTTGCAAAAAATTATTAAACAGACTTTTAAAGCTGAAATAAAAGGATGCAAATTAGTTATAGGAAAACAATGGAAGTATAAATAACACTGGTAAAGGTAAGTATATAATAAAATTCAGAATTATCAAGTGTTGAATTGGGGTGGGTTAATCACATATAAATTTAACATGAAGGTAAAAAGACAAAAGTTATAAAAATACCTATAATTGTATAATTTAAGAGATACACAAGATAAAAAAGATATAACATCAAAAATATAAGGTAGGGGGCAAGTAAAAATGTAGAGCTTTAGAATGGATTTGAAATTAAGTTGTTAGCAAATTAAAATAGCCTGTTATAAATATAACTTGTTTTAAGTAAGCTCATGGTAACCAAAAAGTAAACCTATAATAAATACAAATAAAAAAGAAAAAGCAATCTAAGGATGCCACTTTAGAAAATATTCAAATCACAAAGAGCAAGAGAAGAAAGGAACAGATAAATTACAAAATAGTACATACTTATCAATAATTACTTTAAGTGTCAATGGACTACATTATCCATACAAAAGACATAGAGTGGTTGAATGGATAAAAAAAAAAACAACACCCATCTATTTGCTGCCTACAAAACACCCACTTCAGATGTAAGGACACATATGAAGTAAAGAGATGAAAAAAGATATTCCATGCAATTGGAAACCAAAAGAAGCTTGGTGTAGCTATACCTATAATCAGACAAAATAAACATTAAGAAACTATACTAAGAGACAAAGAAACTCATTATGATAAACTTGTCAATACAACAACAGGATATAGCATTTGTAAACATTATGCGCCCAACATAGAATCACCTAACTATATAAAACAAATATTAACAGACCTAAAGGGAGAAATAGAAAGCAATACAAAAATAACAGGGGATTTTAATACCCCACTTTCATCAATGGATAGATTATCTAAACAGAAAACATTAAGAAAACATTGGCATTAAGCAATATGTTAGACTGGATGGGCTTAACAGACCTATACAGAACATTTTATCCAAAAGCAACAGAATATAAATTCTTCAGAAACACACATGGAATCTTCTCCAGGATAGATCATATGTGAGACCATAAGACAAATCTTAATAAATTTAAGAAAATTGAAATAATATTAGTGTCGGGTCTGGCCAGTAAACCCTGAGACAGTGAATGAAAAGATTACTCCAGACACCTAAGTAGGAGAAAGGAGAGGGCCTGGGGACCAGACGCTCTGGTGGCAAAGGGCCCAGGGCCAAACTCTACCTCCATTTTTATTATCATATCTTAGCTAGCCAGGCATTATGAATTTCCATGTGTCAACCATCTTTTCTGACCACAATGATAAGAAGCTAGAAATAAGATACAAGAAGAAAACTGGAAAATTCACAAATATTTGGAGATTAAACAACATGCTATAGAACAACCAATGAATTCAAGAAGAAATCAAAAAATAAAAAAAATATCTTAATACAAATGATAATAGAAATACAACATACAAAAACTTATGGGATGCAGCAAAAGCAGTTCTAAGAGGGACATTCAAAGGGCAAATTGCCTACCTTAAGAAAAAAGAGATAATTCAAATAACCTAAATTTATGCTTCGGGAAACTAGAAAAAAAAGAACAAAAGCCAACGTTATTAGAAAGATGGAAGTAATGAAGATCCAAGTGGAAATAAATGAAATAGAGACAAAATACAAGAGAAAAAATCAATGAGACTAAGAGATGGATTTTTTAAAAAGATAAATAAAATGGACAAATCATTAGCTAGACTAAGAAATAAAAACTGAGAGAAGAGACGTTACAACTGATACCACAGAAATACAAAGATTCATAAGAAACTACTATAATAACTGTACTATATAACTATACTAAACTGGACAACCTAAAAGAAATGGATAATTACTAGAAACATACAACCTGAATCAAGAAGAAATAGGAAATCTGAACAGATTGATTACTAGTAAGGAGATGAAATCAATTATCAGAAAGCTCCCAGAAAACAAAAGCCCAGGACCAGACGGTTCACGGGTAAATTCTACCAAATATTTAAAGAAGAATTAATGTCAGTTCTTCTCAAACACTTCCAAAGTGTTTGAAAATCAAAGACAAAGGAGCACTGCCAAACACATTTTATGAGTCTAATGTTACCCTGATAGCAAAACCAGAAAAAGACATCACAAGAAATTGAAGCCAATAAATATTAACACACCAAATTCAACATTACATTGAAAGGAGCATACACTATGATCTATGATCAAATGAGATTTACTCCAGGCATGCATGGATGGCTGGGATGGCTGAACATCTGTAAATCAATCAATGTGATACACCATATTACCAAAAGGAAGGATAAATTCATATAATCATCTCAAAACATGCAGAAAAAGCATTTGACAAAATTCAATATTCATGATTTAAAAAAAAAATCTCAAAAAACACCAAAAAACAAAACAAAAACAAAAACCTCTCAACAACAAAGTGAGAATAGAGGGAATATACCTCAATAAAATAATGGTCATATATGACAAACCCATCATTCTCTACTGTAAAAAACTGAAAGCATTTCCTTTAAGATCAGGAATAAGAATGCCTGCTCCCACACTTTTACTTGACATAGTACTGGCCAGAGCAATTATGCAAGAACAAGAAATAAAAGTCATCTAATCATGAAAGAAGTAAAACTGTCACTATTTGAAGATGGCGTATTATATACAGAAAACCCTAAAGACTCCACAAGAAGAAAGAAAGAAAGAAAGAAAGAAAGAA
>NW_023270268.1:55693194-55790844 GCF_011800145.1 Mirounga leonina
GAAAGAAAGAAAGAAAGAAAGAAAGAAAGAAAGAAAGAAAGAAAGAAGAAAGAAAGAAGAAAGAAAGAAAGAACGAAAGAAAGAAAGAAAGAAAGAAAGAAAGAAAGAAAGAAAGAAAGAAAGAAAGAAAGAAAGAAGGAAAGAAAGAAAGAAAAAGAAAGAAAGAAAAAGAAAGAAAGGAAGAAAGAAAGAAAACTTGCTAGAACTAAAACAAATTCAGTAAAGTTTCAGGATACAATATCAATATACAAAAATCTGTTGCCTTCCTATTACTAATGAATTATCACAAAGATAAATTAAGAAAACAATCACATTTACAACTGCAGCAAAAATAATAACTAGAAATAATGTAACCAGTGAAATGAAAGACCTGTGCCCTACAAACTGTAAGATACTGATGAAAAAAATTAAAGAAGACACAAATAAATGGAAAGATATTCCATACAATTGGGTTGGAAGAATATTAAAATGTCTATACTACCTAAAGCAATCTACAAATTCAAAGCAATTCCTATCAAGATCCAATCATATTTTTTCCACAGAAATAGAATAATCCTAATATTTGTATGAAACCACAAAAGCCTCCAAATAGCCAAAGCAATTTTGAGAAAGAAGAAAGCTTGAGACCTCATGTTCCCTAATTTCAAACTATATTACAAAGCCGTAGCCATAAAAACAGTATGAAATTGGCATAAAAACAGACAAATAAATCAATGGAACAGAAAATAACTCAGAAATAAACATGCATATCTGAACAATTAATTTATGACAAAAAAGCCAGGAACATACAATGGGGAAAGGACAGTCTCTTTAATAAATGATGTGGGAAAACTGGACTGCCTCATGCAAAAGAATAAAACTTAGTCCCTCCTTATAATTATACACAAAAACATTAACCAAAATGGATTAAAGACTTGAACATAAGACTTGACACCATAAAACTCCTATAAGGAAGCATAGGCAGTGAGCTCCTTTACATCAAACTTGTGATAAAATTTTGGATTTGACATCAAAAGCAAAGGGAACAAAAGTAAAAATAACAAGTAAGATGATATCCAACTAAAAAACTTCTGCAAAACAAAGGAAACCATCATAAAAATGAAAAGACAACCTACTGAATGGGAAATAAATAGTGCAAATCATACATCTGATAAGATGTTATTATTAAAAAATATCCAAGGAACTCTTGTAACTCAATAGGAAAAAGTAAACAATCCTAGTAAAAATGGGCACAGAATCTGAATAGACATTTTTCCAAAGAAGAATACAGATAGCCAACAGGTACATGAAAAAACGCTCAACATTACTAATCATCAGGGAAATGCAATTAAAAACCACAATTAAATATTATATCATTTAGAATGACTATAATAAAAAAAAACAAGACATAACAAGTGTTGGAGAGCATATGGAGAAAAAGGACCCCTCATGCACCATTGGTGGGGATGTAAATTGGTGCACCTACTATGAGAAAGAGTAATGGGGGTCCCTACAGAAATTAAAAACAGAACGACTGTACTATCCAGTAATTGTACTTCTTCATACTTAATTCAAAAGAAAGAAAAACTCTAACTCAAAAAGATATGTGCACCCCCATGTTCATTACAGAATTTTTTAAATATCCATGACATGTAAAGTAAGTATCTGTCAATCGATAAATGGATAAAGAAAATGCAGTGTGTGTTTATATATAAACATATAAAATGAAATATTATTCAGCCATAAGAAAATGAAATCTAAGTGAAATAAGTCACAGAAAGAACCATATGATCTCACTTATATGTGGAATTTAAAAACAAAACAAAACTGAGCTCTTAGATATAGAGAACAGATAGGTGATTGCCCAAAGTGGGGATTGGGGTTGAATGAAATTGGTGAAGGTACATGGTCAGAGGTACAAGCTTCCAGGTATAAAATAAGCCATGGGATGTAATGTACACCATGGTGACTATATTTAATAATATTGAACTGTATATTTGAAAGTTGCTAAGAGAATAGATCTTAGGTTCTCATCACAAGAAAAAAAAAAAAAGGTACCTATGTATGGTGATGGAGGTTACCGGACATAAATAAGAAGTCATTATACACCTGAAACTAATGTAATGTCAATTATATCTCAGAAGAAGAAAAAGGAGGATGAAAAGAAAGGAGAAACATATCCTACTGGCCCTCATAAGGAAAGGAAAATGTGACAGTTTCAGTATGTTCTCTCTAGTCTCCTGTACCTGGTTTAAAAAGAGCACTTTTAATTCTAGCATTCTTTTTCAGAGTTGATATGATGGGCCAGATGAGTTCAGATTATCCCCATGACTTGATCATTATGGTTTGCCAACGAGATTCTCATCACAGTACAGTTAAAAGAGAAAGACTAAATTAAACATCAAACTATTAAACTATTAAAACAAAATGGAAACTATTAAAACAAAAATGTTATTATCTGCTAAAACAGTTTCAGGAAATACATGCTTTCCTAGTCCCCTCGTCTGAAAGAGTTTCCTTTTTGGAATCTCCCAAAGCCCAAAGCCCACATCTCTAAGGCTTCCTTCATATTTGCTCAATACCCTCACAGAAAATTACATGATTATTATTTGCTAAATTCTTATCTTTCATAGGAAAATAGTTTACAAAATTAGAAACTCAATCATTCTTAAAGTCAATTTTACAGACCAAGGCATATTAATTTAAATACATTTTTATTTTAATATTCACAATATCTAGATCAATACCTACATTCTCACTTCCTAGATCGATGTCTAGAAGAGAGGTACTCAATAAAAATTGGCAAGCTATTAAGGAATATTTAATTTCATTTTAATAATCTGTCAGTTGTTCTTCTGGTCTCATGCTCTTGGGTGAGATAATTTCAAGGTAACTATTGATTTCTGAGAATGTAACTTCTATAGGCATAAGGATTCCCATTCTTTCACTGCTATAGCCCCAGTACCAAGAGCTTTAATAAATGTTTGGACTTTAATAAATGTTTGTTGAGGGGCGCCTGGGTGGCTCAGTTGGTTAAGCGACTGCCTTCGGCTCAGGTCATGATCCTGGAGTCCCGGGATCGAGTCCCGCATCGGGCTCCCTGCTCAGCAGGGAGTCTGCCTCTCCCTCTGACCCTCCTCCCTCTGATGCTCTCTGTCTCTCATTCTCTCTCTCTCAAATAAATAAATAAAATCTTTAAAAAAAAGTTTGTTGAATGAAGTGGAAAGATTTATAGTCACATTTAATTTATTTAAAAAATGTATGTACCATAAACAATAGGAGTCATGCACCTAACTCTCATATATGGCCATATTTTCTCCAATTTATTTGCTAAAAGAAATAGCTATAGTTTGACCACCTCTGCTCTTCTCACTTCCTTCCCTAGATTCACTCTTCTAAATTTGTGTTTAGCATATGTTTTATATGTTTAAAATAAATATATTTAATATGTATTTTTATACTTAAATTATATATGGAAATAAATACTTTTTATTCTAGGAAAATGAGGCTTTTATTCTAAGATTGTAAGGCTATGACAATATTTTAAAAATCTGTTTATTTTCTTTTTTCCACACCCTAAAATTACTTTTGTTCTTTTTTAACAACTCAGAAAAATTCCTCTTTAGCCCCAGCCTGGATGCCTTTATTTTTCGTTTACCATCTTTTTTTGTCAGATCTTAAAATCTGAATCATAAAGGAACAAAAGAAAATGTTCATGAGGGGAACATGGAGAAGAAAGGAAAAATTATCACATTTATATTGTGATCCAACCACAGGATCAACTAGAGGCTCCTAACATACTTAATTTTAAAATGATCCTCAATATCCACTAACCAGTGTGTGCATATTGTGTACACCATTTGCATTTATTTATCAAATAGTTATCCTTATTAGTTGCCCATAATCTTAGGTGCTGCACTACAAATTGAGATCCGTCACTTAACAAGACAGGATCCTGTTCAATGGAGGAAAAAAAAAAATGGGACAAAAAAATGAAATAGAGTGAAATATAGATACAGATATTGGACTACAGGAGATCTGAGCTAACATGTGTCTGGAATGAAAGACACTGAAAATTACCTGGTCTAAACAGGGTCATGAAAAATTTTCCAAAAATTTACAGAATTTAAGTGGGGGTGAGAAGAATACAGCCATCATAGGGATTCAAAATCCAGAAAGAGCCTAGTATTTTCAGAGGGGGGTGGAATAATTTCAGACAGAAAGTATTCAAATAGACAAAATAGAGCATAAAAAGCCATAGGAATGTTTTTTATAGTAGAATAACACTGTCTTGATCACTTTGGGATACTATAACAAATATAAGAGACAAGGTGGTTTAATCAACAATTTATTTCTGATTGTTCTAGAAGCTAAAAATTTGGGGGCTTTTAGCCCAAGATTAAAGGGTCAGCATATTCCATTCCTGGTGAGAACCCTCTTTCTGGTCTGTAGATATGCTCACATAGTGTAGCGAGAGCACTCTGTTCTCTTCATCCTTATAAGGGCACATTATTAAGGTTCTCTAGAGAAACAGAACTAATAGAATATATATAGCAAGAGCTCTATTATAAGGAATTAGTTCACACAATTATGGGGGGCTGAGAAGTCTTACTATCTGCCATCTGCAAAGTGGAGATCCAGGAGAGTTGGTTAGTGTAATTCAGCTTGAATTTGAAGTCCTGAGAAGCAGGAGTGCCAAGGGCAGGGAAAGATCAACATCCCAGCTTAAGCAACTGGAAGAAAAGGCTGAATTTTTCCTTTCTTTGTGTTTTATTTAGACCTGCAATGGATTGGAGGATGTCCACCCACATTGCAAAGGGCAAACCAGTTTACTGAGTCCACTGACTCAAATGCTAATTTTATCCAGAAACATTGCCACAGACACACCCAAAATAATATTTAGCCAAATATCTGGGCACCCAAGATCTATCTAGTCAAATTTACACATAAAATTAACCGTCACAAGTCCACCCCTTTTCACCTTGGTACCCATATGCCCTTAAACCATACTTAATTTCCAAATAAAGAGAGTGACAAGGCCTAACATGATATAGTTATCCTGCATACAACCAAAAATGCACACACCCCTTTTCTGAGAAAGGAGAAAATGTCCATGAGTGACGTTGATTCTTTTTGATATCTTGTACCTTAAGTAATAGAATATATGATCAACATATCCTATGTTACATAAACGAATGAGAGGAAAGAAAACATTATCTATCTATCCTCTATTACCTATCTGCATACCTCAGAGATAGTGGGAATTCTGTTCCAGGCCACCATGTAAAAGGAATATCACAATAGAGCACATCAAATACATTTTTTGGTTTTCTAATGTTATAAAAGTTATGTTTACACTATACTATAGTCTACTAAGTGTGCAATGGTATGTCCAAAAAATACGTAGTACCTTAATTTAAAAACGCTTTATAGCTTTAAAAATTGTTAACCATCCTCTGAGCTTTCAGTGAGTCATAATCACTGATCACCACAACAAATATAATAACAATGAAAAAGTAATATTACAAGAATTAACCGAAATGTAACGCAGAGACACAAGTGAGCAAATGCTGTTGAAAAAATGGTTTTGAAAGAATTGGTCATTTCAGGGTTTCCATCAACCTTTAATTTATAGAACAATGGTGAATTAGGAAGATCCTGAACACACTTTGTCCCACTGACACACCAAGATAATATGCATATTAGTGAACTAACTCTGAAAATGACCAAAAGTTTGGCAAAACAGACTCTCCATAGTTAATTCTAGAGAGGAGGCCACATCAAAAAGAGTAAAAGGGGTGGAGACACCAAACCTCCAGTAAGACTAACCACAAATGGGAAGGACACCACAAGCATGAAGAAACAAGAGGATCAGACCTCCACACAGCATCCCAGGCACAGAGGCCCCACACCAGGAAAACAAGTCCCAATAACATTGCATCTTTGCAAACCAGTGGAGCTTAATTCCTGGTATTTTAAAAATCAGTAGGCTTAACTTCAGGAAAGCCAGAGGATGGTAGGAAACTGAATCTCTGTCCATAAAATGCCAGCATAACACATAACCAGACAGATACAGCATAGGAACAGCAGTTTAAGGGGCACCTGGGTGGCTCAATCGGTTAAGCATCCCACTGTTGATTTTGGCTCAGATCCTGATCTCAGTGTTGTGAGATAGAGCCAGCATTGGGCTCTGTGCTGGGTGTGGAGCCTACTTGAGATTCTCTCACTCCCTCTGCCCTTCCCCTCCCACTCACCCCCTCCCATCTCTTAAAAAAAAAGAAAAAAGAAAAGAAAAAGAAACAGCAGTTTAAAAAGTACGTGGGGGAATACAAGACAGAGATTTATTAATTAAGCTCTGGAGGGGGAGGGATCTTTAGACTTTTCCAAAAAAATAGTGCTGGCAGATACCATTTCTCTCCCCTCCTCTCCCAGCCCAGATAGCCTGATACTTGTAGGAACCAGTGCAAATACTCTCCACTTAACTTGTTAGCACAGTGGACTCCCCTCTACATGTTCTTCTGCAGATCTGCTTCCCCCAACACACCCCACTCTGCAGGCATTTCTCCAAAGCAACTTATGTCCTGACATACCCTGTAGGTAACCTCAGCAGGGACCAGCACCATTCCAAAGTGATTCCTGCCATGGGAGATGGAAAGTTAACCACACACACTAGTGCACCCGTAGTACCAGAGCTGAACCTTATACCTGGCAGCACAGAGAGAGTGCCCTGATGATCAGTGCATCTGCAGCCCCAGCAGACAGACCGAAGACAGGCATCTCATCTAACAGCCAGCCCCAACCACCCATAAATGAAAGCCTCTCAGGGACACAATAGAGGGAGAGCACTCTGCAGGTCAGTGGGACTGCAGTCCCAACAGATTGACTAGAGGTAGGTATCTGGTCTGACTGCTTGACCCACCAACCAACAAAAGTCTCTCAGGATGCAGCATAGGAAAGTGCCCTATAGTTTGGTGAGACTACAGCCCATGCAAGTGGGCTGAGGGCAGGCATCTGAACTGACTGCCAATACTGCCCAACAACAAGCATGCCATGGTCCCATACAGGTTCCTTAACAAAACTGGGACAAAACTCTGCCTGGTATACCCACAACAGTCAAAGTGGGCCATTGCAGCTGACTGAACTGAAGGCAAACACAGCTCAGCCTCAAGTTGGGTGCATGTAACTCACAAAGGGGATACCCCTGAAGTGCCTGGATCTGGTGAATAGGGGACGTTGTGCTACAGGGCACCACAGGAACCCTTCTCCATACTGCCACTACTTTTAAGATCTACAGACATACCTGACTTACCTAACACAGAAAAACACAGAAAGTTAGATGAAATAAGGAGAGAGGAATATGTCCCAAGTGGGACAAAAGTCACAGCAGAAAAGCTATACGAAATGGTGATGAGCAACATGCCTAATAAATAATACAAAGTAATGGTCTTAAAGATACTCACTAGACTTGAGAAAAGAGTGGAGGATCCCAGTGACACCTTCAACAAGAGATGAAAATATAAAAAGAATCAGTGAGATGGAGAACTCAATAACTAAATTACACTAGGAAGAATCAATAGCAGGTTAGAGAAGGCAGAACAGATCTGGAAGATAGGATAATGGAAAGCAACTAAGCTAAACTGCAAAAAGGAAAAAAAAATTAAAAAATGAGAATACATTAAGAGAACCCAGCAACATCATCAAGCATAATAACATTCCCATTATAAGGATTCCAGAAGGAGAAGAGAGAAAAAGGGGCAGAAAATTTATATGAAGAAATGAGAGCTAAAAACTTCACTAATCTGGGGAAAAACAGAATTCAGTTTTAGGAAACACAGAGCCCTCAACAAAATTAACCCACTAGAAGTCCACACCAAGAAACATATAATTAAAGTGGCAAAATATAGTGATAAAGAGAGAATTGTAAAAGCAGAAAGAAAAAAGAAAATGGTTACATTCAAGGGGAACCCCATAAGTTATCAGCTGATTTTACAGCAGGGACTTTGCAGGTCAGAAGAGAGTAGCATGATATATTCAAAGTACTAAAGGGAAAAAAAAATTTCAACCAAGAATACTTTAACTGGTAAGATTATCATTCAAGAGGAGTAGAGAGAGTTTCCCAGACATATAGAAGTTTAAAAAGTTCCTCACCACAAAACCAGCATTACAAAAAATATTAAAGAAAATTCTTTGAAGGGAAAGAAAAGGCCATAAATGTAAGAAATTATGAAAGGAAAAGAAATTGCTTAAGTAAAGGAAAACAAATAATAAAAATAGTAGAAGTCACTTATAAACCTGGTATGGAGTTTAATGCACAAAGCAGTAAAATCAATTATATCTACAAAAATCAGTTAAAGGATTTAGAAGATAAAAGGATATAAACTATGACATCATATACATAAACATGGGGGGTAAAATTTAGTGCTTTTAGAATGGGTTCAAACTTAATCAGCCATCAATTTAATATAGACTGCTACATGCACAAGAGGTTATATATCAACCTAATGGTAACCACAAACCAAAAACCTGTAATAGACACACAAAAAACAAAAAGAAATTCAATGCAACACTAAAGAAAGCCATCAAACCACAGGGAAGAGAGCAAGAGAGGAAGGAACAGAAAAGAACTACAAAAATTGAGAGATTATGGACTCTGAGAAACAAACTGAGGGTTTTAGAGGGGGGTGGGGGGATGGGTTAGCCTGGTGATGGGTATTAAAGGGGGCACGTACTGCATGGAGCACTGGGTGTTATACACAATGAATCATGGAACACTACATCAAAAACTAATGATGTAATGTATGGTGATTAACATAACAATAAAAACCCACAACCTTAAAACAAGTAACAAAATGACAACGACTACAAACCTATCAATAATTATTTTGAATGTAAATGGACTAAATGCTCCAGTCAAAATACATAGGGTAACTGAATAGATAAAAAGCAAGACTCATCTATATGCCGCCTATCAGAGACTCATTTCAGACCTAAAGATACATGCAGATTGAAAGTGAAGGGATGGAGAAGCATTTATCATGCAAATGGAAGTGAACTCAACACCAATCATCATCATTATCTGATTAAGAAAATGGGCAGAGGAACTGAATAGACATTTTTCCAAAGAAGACCTACAGATGGCCAACAGACCCATAAAAAGATGCTCAGTATCATTAATTATCAGGGAAATGCAAATCAAAACCATAATGAGATACCAATTTACAATTGTAAGAATGACTAGAATCAAGATGACAAGAAATGACATGTATTGGCAAGGGTGTGGAGAAAAGAGAATCTCATGAATTGTTGGTACAAAATAAAATTGGTTCAGCCACTGTGGAAAAGAGTATGGAGATTCCTCAAAAAGTTAAAAATAGAAATAAAATATGATCCATTACTGGGTATTTACCAAAGGAAAATGAAAACACTAATTTGAAAGTACATATGCACCCCTAGGTTTATTGCAGCATAATTTACTATAGCCAAGATATGGAAGTAAACTAAGTATACATCAATAAAGGTGATGTTGCATAAATATACAATGGAATATTACTCAGCCATAAAAAATATGAGATCTTGTCATTTGCAACAACATGGATGGACCTAGAGGGTATAATCCTAAGTGAAATAAGTCAGAGAAAGACAAATACCATCATTTTACTCATGTGGAATTTAACAAACAAAAGAACATACAAGGAAAAAAAGGAGACAAAAAAAAAAATCTCTTAAATACAGGGAACAAACTGATGGTTGCCAGAGGGGAGGCAGGTAGGGTCATGGGTAAAATAGATAAAGGGAATTTTCTTGTTTGGCATCTCACTTAAAACCAGCAGTTTCTTGGATCATTAAGTAAATGGGCTGGAGAACACATCCAAATAAGGAATATATTACCTCCAAAATCCAAAAGGGCCCACTAAGCATTATACCTCCTTTTTTGGTTGCAGGAGGGGCTAGATGAGGCAACCTGTTCATTTTAGAAGGCTTATCTTGACACGCCTCACACCACTGTGGACAAATTACAAGAGTGTGTCGTAAAGCTGCAATGTGAAAGTCAGAATTTCTGCTTCGTAAGCAAGCCCATATGCATAAATTTGGCTTGATTCTACATTACATTTCTTTCACCACTACCCAAATCCTTTGCATCAATTCTCAAACATGTCCCCAAGATTTCTGTCTGTATAAATTAGAAAATGCAGTAGTTTTTTTGGAGTGTTGCACACCTCCTCATAGGACATATTTTGTACTATACTTTCAAGGACCTACTGGGACTTGAGTCTAGTTATAGGGTGTAGAAGCAGAGAGGAATGGTAGGGGTGAATCTTGAGGAGAATCAGCATTGTCTTACAGGATAACTGCCTCAGAAGATGTCATTACTTTTCTCAGGCAATACAGGGTTAATCCCTTCAGACAGAGGTAGAAAGGCCAGTACCACCGTGGGTGGAGAAGTCAAAATCACTGGGAATAGAATCTGCTGCCATTGGGGGATCGGAGGCTACTTCTCCTAGAGGTGGGGTGGCTAATTCCACTGGGAGTGGGGAGAACTTTTCCACAGGCAAAGAAGACTCATCAGAATTTAGGGGCTTCATGACCCATCATTATGAGAGTTTTTCTACACGTCCCCATTCCAATTTGTGGGATCCCATTCTCTCCTAATCAATGCCCTCACTTTAACAGTAGACATCTTTAAAAGCTGGAAGTTCCACTTGGTTTGTAATGTAGCCAAACACAAGATGAGGCTCTATGTTTGTTTTTCAGCAATTCCAGCCCTGTTATTATAAATAGGGCACATATAGAAGCTCTGGTTTCATTTATTCTAAGCTTGAACTGAATATATGAATCCCTGAGCTTATCCTTTTCTTTCACCACATTGTTCAGGGACATTAGGAGCTACCAACCAGAGTCATTAATTAGCTTTCAAAAAACGTTCAGAAGTATCATATACAGAATCATGTAGCTCCTGGTTTCTTTTTTTTCTTTTTTTCTTTTTTTTTAGTATAGTTGACACACAATATTAGTCACAGTTGTACAACTTAGTGATTTGACAAGTTTATATATTATGCTATGTCCACCATAAGTATAGCTACTCTCTGTATCATTACATTACTATTATAACATAATTGACTATTCCTTATGCTCTGCTTTTTATTCACATGACTTACTCATTCCATAACTGGAGGTCTGTATCTCCCTCTCCCCCTTCACCCATTTTGTTCAAACCCCCACCTCCCTCCTCTCTGGCTACTATCAGTTTGTATTAGTGTTCTGATTCTACTTTTTTGATCATTTTTTTTTTTTTAGATTTCATTTATGAGTGGAATCTTATGGTATTTGTCTTTCTTAGTCTGACTCACGTTACTTATAGTAATATCCTCTATGTCCATTCATGTTGTCTCAAATGCCATGATCTCATCATTTTTTATGGCTGTGTAATATTCTAGTGTGTGTGTATATCCTTATCCATTCATCTACTGATGGGCATTTACGTTGCTTCCATGTCTGGGCTATTGTATTAAGTCTTTTTGAGTTGTATAAGGATGTATAAGTATTTTTAACATTTTCATTTTCCCTAGGTAAGTATCCAATAGTGGAATCATTGGATCATATGGTATTTCTATTTTTAACTTTTTGAGGAATCTCCTTACTCTTTTCCACAGAGGCTGCACCAATTTACATTACCACCAACAGTGCATTGGTATTCCTTTTTCTCTACATCCTCACCAACACTTGTTTATCTTTCTGATTTTAGCCATTCTGATAGGTATGAGGTGAGATCATTGTGATTTTGATTTGCATTTCCCTGATGAGTGATGTTGAGCATCTTTTCATGTATCTCTTGACTATCTGTATATCTTCTTTGGAAAAATGTTCTCTGACCATTTCTAAATTGGATTATTTGGGGTTTTTTTGGTGTTGAGGTATATAAATTCCTTATATATTTTGGATACTAACCCCTTATCAAATGTATCATTTGCCAATATCTTCTCCCATTCAGTAGGCTGTCTTTTATTTATTTTTTGACCATTTCCTTTGCTTTGCAAAACTTTCATTTTCATGTAATACCAACAGTTTAATTTTGCTTTTGTTTCCCTTTCCTTAGGAAACATATCTAGAAAACTTGCTGTGGTCAGTATCAGAGAATTTACTGCCTGTGTTCTCTTTCAGAAATTTTATAACCATAAAAGGTCTCACATTTAGGTCTTTAGTCCATTTAGAGTTTATTATTGTGTGTGGTATTAGAAAGTAGTCCAGTTTCATTGTTTTTACATGTAGCTGTCCAGTTTTCCAGCATCATTAAAGAGATGGTCTTCTTCCCATTGTATACTCCCTTGCCTCCTTTGCAATAGTTCCTTGTTTCTTTTAAGTGGTTGATTAAGGGTATCTAATATAGATAATTTGTATATCTCTATAAATATTTAACACCATAGAAAATCAGTGCTCTCTTTACTACTAGAAAGTCAGTAGTCCTTTTTTAAATTTAAATTCAATTAACCAACATATTGTATATCATTAGTTTTTGATGTAGTGTTCAATGATTCATTAGTTGCCTATAACACACCCAGTGCTCATCACATCACGTGTCCCCCTTAAAGGAAAGTCAGTAGTCTTTAAATTTAATCAGAGAGCCAGTATCAGAAAACGTGGAACCAATTCAGAAAACTCACCCTTAAAATTTTGTTTCTTTAGATTCATTCTCAGTATCAAAATACCTGTATTAGTCAGAGTTCTCTAGAAAAAGAGAGCCAATAATTATACATACACACAAACATATATATGTACATATATTTATATATTTATTTGAAGGGCTTCATTATAAGGAATTGGCTTACATAATTATGGGGGTTGAGAAGTCCCACAATCTGCCATCCACACACTGGAGACCCAAGAAAGTCATGATATCAGTGAAAGTAGAAAGGCCTGTGGGACACCTGGGTGACTGAGTCGGTTAAGCATCCAACTCTGGATTTCAGCTCAGGTCATGATCTCAGGGTCAGGAAATCAAGCCCTGCACTTAGCTCCATGCTCAGCATGGAGTCTGCTTGAGATATTCTCTCTCTTCTGCCCCTCCGCATCCACCCCTTTTTTCTCTCTAAAATAAATAAACAAAATCTTAAAAAAAAAAAAAAGGAAGTACAAAGGCCTGAGAACCAACTGAGCCAGTGATGTAGATTCCAGTCTAATTGTGAAGATCTTAGAACCAGAACTACCAAGGGGAGAAGACTGACATCCCTATCAAGTAGTCCGGCAGGAAGGGCTGGAATCTACCTTCCTCTGCCTGTTTGTTCTATTCAGGCCCTCAAAAGATTGGAAAATGCCCACTCACATTGGGAAGGGAAATTACTTTAGTGAGTCTACCAGTTAAAATGCTAATTTCATCCAGAAGCACTCTCACAGACACATGCAGAAATAACATTTAGCCAAATATCTGGGCACCTATGATCCATTAGAGTTGATACACAAAATTAACCATCACAGGCACCAATCTTATCATTGGGGCACCATATCCAGAAGCTCATACAAAACCAATTACATCCCAAAGGCTCCTCCTCCAAATATCATCATATTGGGGGTTAGGGCTTCAACGTAATGATTGGGGGGGAGTAACCCAAACACTCAGTTAATAGCAAACATCATGAGATGGACATGTTAGAAAGTCTGCTTGTGCTACAAATCTGAACAGAACAACCTGGAGGAAATTATCTGCCTAGGGTAGTGATAATGAAGATAATGAACATAAACAGATATATTCACAGCAAGTGCAGGAAGTAGAACTGACAGTTCTTGACAATTAACTGGATTTGGGAGAAGATGGAATTAAATATGACCCAGTTGTATGGTGCTCAGGGCATATTTTGAGGAATCACAAATAATATATTACAGATTATTAAACTCCCTTACATTTTCCCCATGCTTCTTCCTTAAAAGTTGTGAGAACCTGTGAGCAGATATTCTTTATTTTTAAATGCTCCAGCTCTCCCCTAAATATCTTGATTCTGTTTATTTTCTGAACTTTAATGGTGTTTTGCCTCTACATGTTAACATACTAAACAGTATTTTCAGACAACAAGCAACCAAAAAAAAGTCTATTTTCTCCCAGAAAAGACCATTCAACAAGAAATAGCAGATCAAAGGGAAACACAGTGAGACAGAAAAGTGTAATGAAAGTATTCATAGTTTTCCAAATCTAATTATTTTTCAATAGCTTTCCCACAGAGAAAAATGTAGACTTAGTCACCAGGGATCATCTATGTTTGTAAAAGAAGTATTTAAGAAAAAAAAAAAAAAAGACAGTAAAATTACTGAGCACCTGCTTTGTGTCAGGAACTGTCTTAGAGCAACATTGTCAACTTTTGTCTCCATGAGACGCTATAAGTTGTTTCTATTGTTTCTATTTTAAAGATAAAACAAACAAGGTTGGTAGAATTTATGTAATTTATTCAAATCCATTGGACAGATGGTGTTAGAATTCAAATGTAAGTTTGCCTCTACATTAAACACCAGAGAGTAAAACTTTCAGGAGTATTATTTTAAAATGTAATTTTAAGTTCTAACACCCTCAGGTGTCAAAATTTAACCTCTAATTGAAGAAATTAAGTTTCTACATTTTAAAAGTTTGGAACATAAGCAATAATGTCATTAAGACAAAAAATGATGACAAAGCCTCAGGAAAATTTTTCTAAGTACATAGCTGCAGGCTAATGCTAGTTAAACTAATTATAATATGTATGAAGTTGTCAAAAAAGTATATTAAATAAGAAATTCAGTTTGAATATTATCAATAACTAGCCTATTTATTTAATTTGATAAGTTTAGGTTATATTAAGAAAGGTATTAAAATATTTTTGTTCCGAGACTGAGGAAGATGGCAGAGTAAAAGGATCTTCAGTCCACCTTGTACCATGGACACACCAAAATAACAGCTACATCTGTACAAATAACTTTGAAAATGACACAGAGACTGGCATACCGGACCTTCTACAGTTAATAAAAAAGGGAAGGAGAGGCAGAGACAAGGTTGGGAAACAAACCCCCAGTGATACTAATCACAACTCAGAGGAATACCATAATACAAATAAGCGAGAGGATCAGATTCCAGAGTAGGCATCCTAGGCACTGGGAACACACTGGGAAGATGAGTCTCTATAACATTTGGCTTGAAAAGCCAGTGGAGCATAACTTCATGAGCTTTTAAAATCAGTGGGGTTCCACTCCTGGTACTTTAAAAATCAGTTAACTTAGCTCCAGGAGAGCCAGAGAAAAATAAGAAACAGTGTCTACCCTTAAAAAACTAGTATAATAAATAATCTGGAAAGACACACATAGAGGCAGCAGTTTGAAAAGCACCTGGGGGTATACCTGAAGGGGAGTTATTACTTATCTCAGAACATGTGCTAGAGGGGCAGGGATCTTTAGGAGACTTCTCCAAAAACAAAAGTGCTAGGAAGTGCCATTTCTCTTTCCCTTCTTAAGCCTAGATACCAGGGTATTTGCAGGAACCATCACTAACACTCTCTACCTGTCTTGACAGCATTATGTGCCCCACCCCCCCTTAACCCTGTGGTCCAGCCCCATCCAATCTGTCCACCTCAGCAGCCATTTCTCTAAAGGGGCTCCTATTCCTATACAGCCTACAAGAAGCTCTGGCAAGGACCATGCCAGTCCAAAGTGACTCCTGACCCAGAGAGAGGGGGAGATGATCCAATATAATAGTTTGCCTACAATTCCAACAGCTGAGACACTTAGCTGGCCATGCAGAGAGAAGACTGACATTAGATGCACACAGAGTAGCACCAGAAAGACTGGGTGCTGACATCTAATCTGACTGCTGGCACTATCCACCAATGAGAGCCTCTCAGAGGGCAGCTCAGGGAGAGTATTCTGTCTTTCAGTATGCCCACAGCTACAGAAAAGTAAGTGTAGACAGCTAGTCTGATTGCTGACACCACCCACCTATAAATAAGCCTTTCAACAGGGCTGGGACCAAACCCTGTCAGGTATACCCATGGCAGGAAAAGTGGGACTGTGCAGCTGACTGGATGGAAGGCAAACTCTACTTAGCCACAACCGTAGGGCACACACAACCCAATAGGAAATACCCCTGGAGCCACTGGTTCTGGTGAAAAGGGCACACTGCACTATAGGGCACCACTAGGCTCTTCTTTAAAAGGCCAGTACCTTTAATACTTTAAGCTGACCTCCTTAATACATAGAAACAAACAGAGAGACAAATTGAAGTGACAGAGGAATAGATCTCAAATGAAAGAACAGTAAAAAATCATAGCAAGAGAGCTAAGTAAAAAAGAAATAAGCAATGTGTCTGATAAAGAATAAAATAATGGTCATAAGGATATTTACCAGACTTGAGAAAAGAGTGAAGGATCTCAGTGAAATCTTCAACAGAGCTAGGATATAAAATGACCCAGTCAGAGATACAGACTCATTAAGTAAAATAAAAAAAAAAAAAATCACTAGAGGGAATCAATAGCAGGTCACAGTATGAGAAGAATGGATCAGTGATCTGGAAGACGGGGTAATGGAAAGCAACTAAGCTGAACAGCAAAAAAAATTAAAAAATGAGAATAGGTTAAGGAAATTCAATAATAAAACCAAGAGTAATAATATTTGCATGTTAGGGATCCCAGAAGGAAAAGAGAGAGAGAGAGAAGGAGGCAGAAAATTTAAGAAATAATGGCTGAAAACTTCCCTCATCTATGGAAAGAAACAGACATCCAGATCCAGGAATTGCAGAAAGCCCTCAACAAGTTGAACCCAAGGAAGTCTGCACCAAGATACATAATCATTAAAATGGTAAAAAGTAGTGATTAAAAAAAAAATTTTAAGAGCAACAAGAGAAAATAGCTACATATAAGGGAAATCCCAAAAGGCCATCAGTTGATTCCTCAGCAGAAACTTTGTAGGCATGATATTTGCAAAGTGCTGAAAGGAAAAACTGTGCAACCAAGAATATTCTACCCAGCAAGGTTATCATTCACAGAAGGAGAGATTATCAGGGTTATCATTCATAAAGGAGAGATAATGGTATTCCCAGACAAAAGTAAAAGGAGTTCATCACCACTAAATCAACAGTACAAGAGAAGTTAAAGGGAATTGTTTGAGTGGAAACAAAAGGCCCTCAGTGGGAGAAAATAATGAAAGGAAAAAACTTACTGGTAAAGGCATATCTATCATAATGGTAGCAGATTAATCCCTTCTAAAACCAGTATAGAGGTTAAAACACAAAAGCAGTTAAGTATATCTACAAAAATCAGTCAAGGGATCCATAAATAAAAGCAAGTATGATATCATATACATAAAATGTGGTGGTGGGGTGAAAACTTAGTGCTTTTAGAATGGGTTCAAACTTAAGCAATCATCAACTTAATATAGAATGCTATATATGAACATAATGGTAACCACAATCAAAAACCTATAATAGATACACACACACATACACACACACACACAGAGAGAAAGGAATCTGACTATAACCCTAAAGAAAGCCATCAAACCATAAGAGAAGAAAGGAAGAGAAGAAAGGAATAGTTTAGAACTACAAAACAACCAGAAAACCAGTAACTAAATGGCAATATCAGTATCAATAATTACTTTAAAGAAAAATTATCTAAATGCTTCAATCAAAAGACATGGGTCAACTGATTGGATAAAAATCAAGATCCAGCTATATGCTGTCAACAAAAGATTCACTTCAGACCTAAAGACACATGCAGATTGAAAGTGAAGGGATAGAAAAATATTTACAATGCAAATGGAAGGGAAAAAACCCAGTGTAGCAATACTTCTATCAGACAAAATAGACTATAAATAAAAAACTGTAGCAAGAGACAAAGAATACCACTTCAGAGTGATAAAAGGAACAATTCACCATGAAGATATAACAATTTTAAATATCTATGCACCAAACATGGGAGCTCCTAAATACATAAAGTGATTACTAACAGCCATAAAGGGAGAAATTAACAGTAATACTATAATAATAGGGGACTTTTTTTTATTCCCACATACATAAATAGTTAGATCATCCAGACAGAATATAAACTAGGAAACAATGGCTTTAATGAAACATTAGACCAGATGGACTTAACAGGTGCTTACAAAACATTTCATCTAAAACGGCAAAGTACACATTCTTTTCAAGTACACATGAAACATTCTCCAGAATAGATCACATGTCAGGCCACAAAACAAGTCACAATAAATTCAAAAAGACTGAAATCATATCAAGCATTTTTCCAACCATAACAGTATGAAGCTAAAAATCAATTACAAAAAAAAAAAAAAAAAAAAAAAACCTGGAAAGAACACATAACATGCAGGCTAAACAACATGCTACTAAACAATGAATGGGGCAACCAAGATATCAAAGAGGAACTTAAAAAAATACATGGAGATAAAAGAAAACGAGATTACAGTATCCCAAAATCTTTGAGATACAGCAAAAGCAGGTCTAGGAAAGAATATTACCTACCACAAGAAACAAAAACAATCTTAAATAAACAAATAATTTTACACCTAAAAGAGCTAGAAAAAGAAGAATAAAGACCAAAGCTAGTAGAAAGAAGGAAATAATCAAGATTAGAGCAGAAATAAATGAAATAAAAACAAAAAATAGAAAAGACCAATGAAACCAGGAACTGGTTTTTTAAAAAGATAAAATTGAAACCTTTAGCCAGATTCATCAAGTACAAAACAAAGGACTCAAATACATAAAATTAGAAATGAAGGAGAAAATAATAATTGACACCACAGAAATATAAAGATTATAAGGGAATATTCTGAAAAATGATATACCAACAATTTGGAAAATGTAGAGACAATGGATAAATATTCCTAGAAACATTTAATTTTCCAAAACTGAATCAGGAAAAATAGAAAATTTGAACAGACTGATTATAAGCAATGAAATTTAATCAGTAATCAAAAACACCCCAATAAACAAAAGTCCAGCATCAAATGGCTTCACATGTGAATTCTACAAAATATTTGTAAATTTAATACCTATTATTCTCAAACTGTTCCAAAAAAATAGAAGGAAAGCTTACAAGTTCATTCTATAAGGCTAGCATTACCCTGATACCAAAACCAGACAAACTATCAAAAAATAAAAATACTGTCCAATATCTCTGATAAACATAGATGCAAAACCCTCAACAAAATATTAGCAAAACGAATCCAACAGTTCATTAAAAAAAATCATTCACCATGATCAAGTGAGATTTATTCCAGAGATGCAACTGTGTTTTAATATTCAGAAATGAATTCATGTGACATATCACATGAAAAGAGAAAGGATAAAAACAATATAATCACTTCAATAGCTGCAGAGAAAGTATTTTACAAAGTGTAACATCCATTTATGATAAAAACTCTCAACAAAGTGGGTTTAGGGGAAATACACCTCAACATGATATAGGCCATATATGAAAACATACAACTAACATACTCAATGGTGAAAAACTAAGAACTTTCCCTATAAGATCATCATCAGAACAAGGACGTCCAGTCTGATCATTTCTATTCAATATAGTAGTGGAAAACCTTCATTTTTGCAAGTGATACAATGGCATATATGGAAAACCCTAAAGCCTCTACAAAAAAAAAAACAAAAAACAACTATTAGAACTAATAAATGAATTCAGTAAAGTCACAGGATACAAAATTAATATACAGAAATGTGTTGCATTTCTATACACTAATCATGAAGTCACAGAAATAGAAGTTAATGATTCTATTTACAATTGCACCAAAAAGTGTGAAATATCTAGGAATAAACTTAACCAAAGAGGTAAAAAGACCTGTACTTTGACAACTATAAGACATTTATGAATGAAATTGGAGGCATCACAAGCAAATTGGAAATCTCACAAGACACTGATGAATGAAATTGGAGGCATCACAAGCAAAGACTGGAAAAACTAATACTGTTAAAATGTCTGTTAACTACCCAAAGCAATCTACATTAAATCTACAGATTTAGTGCAATGCCTATCAAAATACTAATAGCATTTTTCAAAAAATACTCAGACTTATATGAAACCACAAAGGACTGTGAATACCCAAAGCAACTTGAGAAAGAAGAAGAAAGCTGGATGTATGACTATCCTAGATTTCAAGATATAGTACAGAGCTGCAGTAACCAAAACAGTTTGGTACTGGCACAAAGATCAGTATATCAATAGATCAATAGAAAGAATAGAGAGCCCAGAAACAAACCCATGATTATGTGGTCAATTAATCTATGACAAAAAGAGGCAAGAATACACAATGGATAAAAGGCATTTTCTTCAACAAACTGTGCGGAAAACTGGTCTATGGCTACATGTAAAAGAAGGAAACTGAACCACTTTCTTACACCATACACAAAAATAAACTCAAAATGGATAAATGTGAGACAGGAAATTGTAAAACTCCTAGAAGAAAACACAGTAATTTCTTTGACATTGACTATAGAAACATTTTTCTAGATAAGTCTCCTTGGACAAGGGGGAAAAAAAGGAAAAATAAACTACTGGGACTACACCAAAATAAAAAACATTTGCAAAGCAAAGAAAACCATCAACAAAACAAAAAGGCAACCTACCAAATAGGAGGATATATTTGCAAATGATGTATCAGATAAGGGGTTAATATCTAAAATATATAAAAAAATTACATAACTTGACACCAAAAAACCACAAATAATCCAATTAAAAATGGGTAGAGGACCTGAACAGACATTTTCCAAAGAGGACACACAGATGGCCAATAGAAACATGAAAAGATGCTCAATATCATTAAACAGAGAAATGCAAATGAAAGTTACAATGAGATACCACCTCACACTTATCAGAATGTTTCTTGTCTTTTTGAGTCTAGCCAAATTTTGGTGATATGAAGAAAAAGGAAACTTCACACACTTTTGGTGGGAAGATAGTTTGGTGTAGCCACAGTGGAAAACAATATTGAGGTTCCTCAAATCATTAAAAAAATAGAAGTATCATATAATAATTCCACTACTGGGTATTTACCCAAAGAAAACAAAAACACTAATTTGAAAAGACATAAGCACCCCTATGTTTATTGGAGCCGTATTTACAATAACCAAATATAGAAGCAACCCAAGTGTCCACTGATAGATGAACAGGGCAAACAGAAGTGGGGTGTGTGTGTGTGTGTGTATAAACATAACAGGATATTACTCAGTCCTAAAAAACAATGAGATCTTACCATTTGCAACAACATGGATGGACCTAGAGGATATAATGCTAAATGAAGTAAGTCAGAGAAAAACAAATACTATATGATTTTACTTATATGTGAAATCTAAATAACAAAACAAATGAACAAATAAACAAAACCAGACACCTAAATACAGAGAATAAACTGGTGGTTGCCAGAAGAGATTGCAGGTGAGTGATAAAATAAAGCGTATTGAGATGTATAAATTTTCAGTTATAAATAAACCACAGATATGAAAAGTTCAACATAGGGAATATAGTCAGTAATATTGTAATTACGTTGTTTGGTAAAAGATGGGGACTAAGGTTGTCATGGTAAGCACTGAGTAATGCACAGAATAGTTTTTCTATACCATACATCTGAAACTAACATTGTAAGATTGTACAACATTATGTTGTACATCTGAAATATAACACTATGTTAATTATCCATTCATTACAAAAAATACAGAGCATAAATTATAAAAATATACATTTTTTCCTTTTAAAGTTGTTTTAAACAACAGAATATGTATTTTTAATATTTCATAATTTATACTTTTCTTATAGCACATCCTGCTAAATAAAAACAATAACAAGATATTTCATAAACTATTTTATAATTTAAATCTTATGAATTTCATAAAAAAATCAGGTTTACAAAAACAATTAGGTATATGCTCATTTGGGGTATCTTAAAAATGCTATGCTTTATCTCTGCTCTTAAATATAAGATTTAGTTTCAGTACTAAAAATAATCTATCTTTTCTATATTTTGTACATTTTCTTTTTATGACATAATGTGGGTTTTCTTTTGTTTTGGGGGGTTTTGTGTTTGTTTTATTTTTTATATTTTTTTAAAGATTTATTTATTTATTTGAGAGAGCGAGAATGAGAGAGAGAGAGAGTACATGAGAGGAGGGAGGGTTAGAGGGAGAAGCAGGCTCCTCGCCGAGCAGGGAGCCTGATGCGGGACTCGATCCAGGGATTCCAGGATCATGACCTGAGCCGAAGGCAGTCGCTTAACCAACTGAGCCACCCAGGCACCCTTGTTTTTGTTTTAAGTAAGCTCCAATGCATAGCCCCAATACCAGCCAAACCCCAACCCTGAGATCAAGACCCCAGCTGATATCAAGAGTCTGATGCTTAACTGACTGAAGTCACCCAGGCACCCCAACAAAATATGGGTTGGTTTTTTTTGTGGTTTTTTTTTTTTTTTGAAATATTTATTTATTTTTAGAAAGAGACAGAGCGCACACAAGAGCATCCAGTGGGGAGGGGCAGAGGAACAGGGAGAAAGAAACTATAACAAACTCTACACTGAGCCAAGCACAGAGCCTGAAGTGGGGCTGCATCCACCCTGAGACCAGGACCCTGAGACCCGGGCCTGAAACCAAGAGTCAGCACTTAACCGTTGGTGCCACCCAGGCACCCCACAATAAAATGTGTTCTTAATAAAATCCACAGACTAATTCAGCATATTAAAAAGTAATTCTACAAAAAATCTAAGACAATGCTTTCAAATCTGCTTTTCGGGGCACCTGGGTGGCTCAGTCGTTAGGCGTCTGCCTTCGGCTCGGGTCATGGTCCCGGGGTCCTGGGATCGAGCCCCACATCGGGCTCCCTGCTCAGCGGGAAGCCTGCTTCTCCCTCTCCCACTCCCCCTGCTTGTGTTCACTCTCTCGCTGTCTCTCTCTCTGTCAAATAAATAAATAAAAATCTTCAAAAAAAAAAAATCTGCTTTTCTTTTTTCCTCCTCATGTATAGAACTTCAAAGTCTCTTGATGTTGTTCAGGTACAATTTCATCCCTCAAATTTTATTGACCTCAAAATAGGACAGTTAACCAGTATTAAATCCATAATATATTCACAGAGCAGAACATGTTAAGCCTTAGATACCACATAAAAATAGAGCACAAATGCCATTCTACATGTTGAGAATCAAGTGCTTACTATTCCTATCTGGTGACTGTACCCTGGTTCAAAGGCAGCAGAGGCAAGAGGTAATTACTTTGCTGGACGTTGAACGCTATGATTTAGAAGCACATTATATTGTTATCACAGTGTCATGTACCACTCCACCTTTCTTCAGGGTGGTCTCATAATTCTAGAAAGGCGGGTCCAGTGGATTCAACATGAAGACTGACAACACATATTTACTCTGTGGATCCTACTCATACTATGCATGCTCTGTTATATTAAATACATCTAGTCCTAAAACCTTATCACCATCATCCTGGTTTTTCAGTATGGGTGATCCATCAATCCTGCTGTTATTCAACTGTTATTTCTTTTTCAATACTGTTAGGATCAGAGACAACCTGGACAGCAACTAATGACTTGCAGGTACATCACATGAATGTTTCTCCCCATAACATGGAAAAATATTTTAAATCTATAATTCCACTGGGAGGATAAGTTAATAGAACTTCTGTGTTTCCATCCTTTGAAATATGTGAGATCTTCTATTCTCCTTGAGGCAGTAATCCAGTTATTTTTTCAACTTTACAAAAATACAGGGGTTTCTCTTGGAACAGCCAAAACTAGCATCATTCACACCACTGCATGCTTGAAGAAAATGCAAAACTTATAGGCAACATAAAATGGATTTTTCTGTTTCAAAAAGTGCTCTATCATTACAGATTGTGATTCTTGTGTTATTCTAAATCATATGACTTTAGAAATGTAAGGTTCTCAATGTACATATTACAGGAATTTGAATCAGACATATGGAGGTATATTCCAACACAGTCACTTGTTTTAAAAAAAAAAAAAAAAAAAAACGTTACATTTTGGAGTAGGAAACTGGTCACAACATTTTGGAATCTCATTGTTCAGAGGCTGAAGCATAAACCCTATGAATGAAAAGAGTGGAACCAGGAACCATAAAAAACTAAGAGGAAGAGTAAGATCAAACCCCACCTCCTCATATGCCATAGGAACCCCCTAATAATCAGGTTGTAGATGAAGAGCTTGCACTAAGCCAGGTTCTGGTTGAAGGACTTTTCTTTCCTTGTTCCCAAGGGGGAATGGTGGCAACCTTATGTGTAGAGGCAGGTAGGACAGAAGTACATGCTGATTTACATGCCAGGTACTCAGATCAAATGGCACTACACAATGAAAATTTTTCAAAAAAATCATACCTATAATGTGTGCTCCAGAAACTTAGATACAATAATTGCATATAAAACCCGACCTAATTGTGGTAAAGCAAGGATTTGCAGAAATGCCCTTTAAGAAGTAGACACTAATGTCCCAAACATCCAAGACACCTCCACAGGATCTTGTGGAAAAACACTTCCCTTGACCATTGCAGGTGTTGACCCAATCTCCTGGGCTCTCAGGAGGGCGATGTGCTCTCATGCAGAGTCCATGGGGAGCTTCCATTGGTAGAATCCTGGGTGGGGAACTCATTCTTTCCTCCGCTTTTTAGCCAAGTCAATCAATCAAATTTTACTGTCACTTGACACGGTATTTTGGCACAAAAACCATGAGTGCCTTGATGGAAAGAATGTTTCCGGCAGTTTACAACAGAGAAGACACCTGCCTCCCTGCAACAATTGTCCATTATCTCACACAGCAGATACAGAGCCTGGCTGCAGGGGACCAAGGCCTTGTCCCAGTGATGATGCCAGCCGTGTGTGGGCAAGCCAAACCCTCAAACCCTGGCACTGGGAAAAGTTGGGGAGGGCAGTCAGTAAAGCACTGGGTGACACAGCTTCGGGAGCAGGAGCAGGGACTCTCCTGGTGGCCTAGTGTCAGGGAGGGAAAAGGGAGGTGAGGGGGGATACTGGGTCTGGGGAAACAAGTATCATGGGACCTCACAGCATGAAATAACTTCCTGTCAGGCCTCCCTCTTCTGGGGACAATGACTCCTGCCCAACACCCACACCGCCAGTCTGAGCGCAGGCAATGAAGTGAAAGATGTTCAGTGTTTGTCAGAGATCCAGACTGTTGCTGATGGAGGCAAGGACAACATGCACTCAGGAGAACTAAAGGTCTCTGAAGTGGCTCCACTTGGTAGTCAGTTTGGGGGAAAAACAAACAAAAACAAAAACTTAAATGCAAAAAATCAATTATCAAAGTCCTTCTAAAAAACATGATTACAGTATATTAGCAAATTCTGTGGCATAAACATTTTCAAAAGCATCAGAAGAGGTTTTAAATATAAAAGCAGTATGTATGCTGCCCTCCTAACCCCAGAAACCCAATGAAACTCAGGCATCGTGTAGCGTGAGCCCTGTGATTTAAATGGGATTTAAACCATTTTCTGACTCCAAAGCAAATGTTATTTACTAGTACCTGATACCAATAGTGTATTAGTTATGACTTTTATTCACCCATCCAACAAATATCTATTGAGCACTACTAAGGCCAAGCCACTGTTTGAAGCACTAGGCACACATTACTGAAAAAATAGAAACTCCTGTCCTGGTAAGACAATCTTAATTATTCTGAGCTATAACATTATGACATTATATTATGACATTGTATTAAATAATATGCTGTGGCTGAGCATTTTAACAACCTCCCAAGCCATAGTTTTATAAACCAATGTATAATAAATGGAAAATCTATAGCAGAGTCAAGGCTATTACCACATTTAAAATTCTTCAATTTTTTCTAAAATTCAGTTTTTAAAATTGTACCTTTTATCACATAGTACAACTAATGAGAAAATGACTATATAGGTATGTTTATGATAATTGGCAATAATTTTGAATCCAAACAATATATTCCAAGATGTTATTTTTAGTATGAAAGTATTTCATGAACAATATTACTAGTGATATTATCTACTCACATTTAGCAATCTTGAAGTCTCTAACTTCCTTACATGACCTTAAAGTATCAAATTGGAGTGATGTTCTACTGATAACAAAAGAAAAATTTTATTTAAAGGGCTTAAAATATTTGTAGATACAGAGTTCTAAAAATTCCTAAACATTATAAAAATCACTTTCAAAGAAGTATAAACCTAGTTTGATTCTCATTTCCCTCTTCATATTTTTAAGGTTTTATTCAGTTTATTTAAACAAAATAGTTCACCCATTTCTCCCACCGGCCACCACCCCCTAACCTCTTACAACCATCAGTTTTCTATATCTATGAGCTTACAGTTTTAGATCATATGTTACTCATCTTTCTTTGTCTGACCTATTTCACTTAGCATAATGCCCTTGAGTCTATGTTGTTGCAAATAGCAAGATTTCATTCCTTTGTATGGCTGAATAATACCCCATTTTGTGTGTGTGTGTGTGTGTGTGTGTACACCACAATTTCTTTACCCATTTATCCATCAATGACACTTAGGCTACTTCTATATCGTAGCTATTGTAAATAATAATGCAATTAATATGGGGGTTGCATATATCTTTTTAAATTAGTGTTTTCACTTTATTTGGATAAATACACAGAAGTGGAATTTCAGAATCACATGGTAGTTTTATTTTTAATTTTTGGAGGAACCTACATACTGCATTCCACAGTCTTTGCAACAAATTCCATTTCTACCTGCAGTGCACAAGTGTTCCCTTTTCTCTAATCCTCGCCAACACTTGACATTTCTTTTTGATGATAGCCATTCTTAACAGGCATGAGGTGACATCTCACTGTGATTTTGAGATGCAATTCACTGATGATTAGTGATGTTGAGCATCTTTTCATATGTCTGTTGGTCATCTGTATGTCTTCTTTGGAAAAATGTCTATTCATTTCTTCTACCCATTTTTTAAATTGTACTGTTTTTGTGCTGTTGAATTATATGAGGTCTTTATATATTTTAAATATTAAGATACAGTTTGCAATTATTTTCTCCCCTTTAGTAGGTTGTCTTTACATTTTGTTGGTTTCCTTTGCTGTGCAGAAACTTTTTTAGTGTAATGTAGTCCCACTTGTTTATTTTTACTTTTGTTGCTTTGGCTTCATTGCCAACACCTATGTCAAGAGCTTACTGCCTTATGTTTCCTTCTAGGAGTTAATGGTTTCAGGTCTTACTTTTTTTTTTTTTTTTTTTAGATTTTATTTATTTATTTGACAGAGAGAGAGACGGCAGGAGAAGGAACACAAGCAGGGGGAGTAGGAGAGGGAGAAGCAGGCTCTCCGCTGAGCAGGGAGCCTGATGCAGGGCTTGATCCCAGGACCCTGGGATCATGACCTGAGCCAAAGGCAGACGCTTAATGACTGAGCCACCCAGACACCCCTACCTTCAAGTTTTTAATCCATTTTGATGGTATAAAGATTTTGTATTTATTTATTTTAGAGAGTGAGAGTGTGTGAGTGGGGTGAGGGGGAGGAGTAGAGGTAGAGGGAGAAGAGAATCTCAAGCAGTCTCCTATCCAGGGCAGAACCCAACATGGCGCTCAATCTCATGAACCTGAGATCATGACCTGAGTTGAAATCAGATCAGGCCCTTAACTGACTAAGCCAACCAGGCACCCATCTTCTTCAATTTCTTTTATTAATACCTTGTAGTTTTCAAATATAGGTCTTTCACTTTCTTGGTTAAATTTATTGTTAATTATTTTTTTCATTTTGATACAATTATAAATTGATTTTCTTATTTTTTCTGATAGTTCATTATTAGTGTGAAAACCAACAGATTTTTGCTTATTGATTTTGTATCCTACAATTTTACTAAATTTGTTAATTAGTTCTAACAGTTTTTTGATTGAGTCTTCAGGGTTTTATATATATATATATATGTCATCTTGAAATACTGAGTTTTACTTTCTCCTGTCTGATTTGGATAGTTTATATTTCTTTTTCTTGACTGATCACTCTGGCTAGGACTTCCAATACTAGGTTGAATAAAAGTGATGAGAATATGCATCTTGTTTTTTTTCCTGATCTTAGAGGATAAATTTTCAGTGTTTATACCATTAAATATGATGTTAGTTGTGGGCTTATATATGGCCCTTATTATGTTATGTTCCTTCTATACATGCTTTGTTGAGAGTTTTTATGATGAAAGGATGTTGTGTTTTGTTAAATGCTTTTATTGTATCTACTGAAATAATCCGATCATTTTTTATCCTTCCTTGTGGTAATGTGATATATCATATTCATTGATTGGAAGATATTGAGTCATGCCTGCATTCCTAGAATAAACCCACTTAATTATGGCATATAATTCTTTTAATCAACTGTTGGATTTGGTTTGCTAATATTTCTTGAGGATTTTAGTTAGCATCTATGTCAAACAAGGATATTTACTTGTATTTGTGTGTGTGTGAGATCCTTGTCTGATTTGGGTATCCGGGTAATGCTGCCCTCCTAAAATGTTTGGAAGTGTTCCAACTTTTTCTATATTTTAGAAGTGTTTGAGAAGAATTGGCTAATTATTCTCTGAATATTTGGTAGAATCCATCAGATCCTAGACCTTTGTTGGGAGCTCTTTGCTGATTAAATCTCCTTTCTAGTTATCATTCTGTTCAGATTTCCAATTTTTATCATGATTTAGTCTTGGTAGTTTGTGTTTTTAGGAATTTATTTCTTCTAGGTTATCCAATTTATTGGTGTATAATTGTGCATAATAGTCACTTATGACTCTTCATATTTCTGTGGATATCAGTTGTAACATCACTTTCCTTTCTGAGTTTGAATCCTCTTTTTGAGGGGAGGAGGAGAATCCAGCTAAAGGCTTGTCAATTTCATTTATCTTTTCAAAGAACCAACTGTTAATTTCATTAATATTTTCTGTTGTCTTTTTAGCATCTATTTCTGCTCTAATCTTTATTCTTTCCTTCCATTTACTAACTTAGGAATTCATTTTTTCTTCTCTGTCTAGTTCCTTAAGGTGCAATGTTAGATTGTTTGAGACTTTTCTTCTTTTTTGAGGTAGGCATTTATGGCTATGAATTTCCCTGTTAGAACTTCTTTTGTCGGGGATGCCTGGGTGGCTCAGTTGGTTAAGCATCTGCCTTTGGCTCAGGTCATGATCCCGGGGTCCTGGGATCGAATCCAGCATCAGGCTCCTTTCTCAGTGGGGAGCCTGCCTCTCCCTCTGTGTGCTGCTCCCTTTGCCTGCTCTGCCTGATGCTCCCCCTGCTTGTGCTTTCTGACAAATAAATAAAATCTTTTAAAAAAAATTTCTTTTGTCACATCCTATCTGATAATTTAGTATGTGTTTTCCATTTTTGTTTTTCTGAAGGGATTTTTTTCTTTTGGTTTCTTCATTGACCAATTTGTTGTTCAGTAGCATATTTTTTAATATCCCAATATTTGTGATTTTCCAGGTGTTTTTGTATAACTAATTTCTAGTTTTGTACATTGTGATTGGAAAAGATGCTTGATAGGATTCAATCCTCTTAAATTTATTAAGACTTGATTTGTGTTCTAACACATAATCTTGGAAAATGTTTCATGTTCACTTGAGAATGAGTGTTCTGTTGCTTTTGGATAGAAAGTTCTATAAATATACATTAAATCCACCTGGTCTAACATGTCTTTTTTTTAAATTATGTTATGTTAGTCACCATACAGTACCTCATTAGTTTTTGATGTAGTATTCCATGATTCATTGTTTGCATATAACATGTTATTTAAAGTAGATTTTCCTTATTGATTTTCTGCCTGGATAATCTATTCATTGGCATAAATGAGATATTAAAGTCTTACACTTTTATTATATTGCTATGTATTTCTATCATAGGTTTGCTAATATTTCCTTTATATATTTAGGTGCTCCTTTGCTGGGTATGTAAATATTTACAAACATTTTATTCTTTATTGAGTTGACCTCATGTGCCTCTTGTAGACAGCATATAGTTTATTTTTGTCCCTTCAGCAACTCTGTCTTTTGATCAGAAAACTTGGCCCATTCACATTTAAAGTAATTGTTGATAGGTATGTGCTTATTGCCTTTTGTTATTTGTTTTCTAGGTTTTTTAAGATTTTATTTATTTGAGAGAGAAAGAGAGAAAGCATGAGGCAGTGCACAAACAGGGGGAGAAGAGGGAAGAGGGAGAGGGAGAAACAGGCTTCCTGCTGAGCAGGGAGCCCAATGCGGGACCCAATACCAAGACCCTGGGATCATGACCTGAGCTGAAGGCAGACACTTAACTAAGCGACCCAGGCACCCCCTGTTTTCTGTTTTTTATAGTATCTCTCTACTCCTTTCTTAATCTATTGCTCTCTTTCTTTGTGATTTGATGACTTTCTTAGTAGTACATTTATATTCCTTTATCTTTTTTGTGTTTACTATGGGCTTTTGCTTTGAGGCTACCATGAGGCCTACATATAACTACTTATATCTATAGCAGTCTATTTTAAGTAGATGAGTTTAGTTTGATCCCATTCTAATACTCAACATTTTAATTTTTTCTACTTGTCAAAGAAGTAGGAACCTAGATTGATGCCCATTTTTTCTTCATATTTTTAACAGACACACACACCCCAAATGCTGTTGTTCCCATTATACTTAAAAAGGGCAATCAAGATTCATTGTTTGCATGGAACACTACATCAAAAACTAATGATGTAATGTATGGTGATTAACATAATAAATAAATAAATAAATAAATAAATAAATAAAAAGGGCAATCAAATGTGCTTCAAATAATCGTGGTGTCTTTTGTTGCTTTGCTCTTAGTGACACTGACAACAGCTGCTATATAATCTGGATAAATATTTTGGACTTCAGACAAGAGACTAGAAGAACATATGCCTGGTGTTGCTTTATTTGTTGGCTGCCTTACTGATTATCTGCTATACTGGAGACACTTCCTTAATAACTGATATTCCTGTGAGGGGTTTATTCTTGAGCAGCATCAGAAATGCAAATACAACTGAAACTCAGAGACTTACATATCAACTTCTGTGGATCTCAAAGCCCAGTAGAAATTAGGTAGTTAATGAAATCTGTATGTTTTGGATCTTTGAGTAGTGTATTCTTTAAAGTTTGTGAAGATATGCCCAGAGACAATTATACCTAACTTGTGGGAATGAAGGGAATAGGCTCAAATTACTACATAAATAGAACTTTCACAATAGGCTTATAAAACAAAACCTTAAAATGTTCATTTTAATTTTACAATATGGGAAAATTTTGTTAAGTATATAACATTTCCTGAAATTATAAAAATGTTAGCATACTATAAACTGTTTAATATAGTATTAATATTAACCACTATGTAATAATGTAGCCATTTTATTAAACATATTGGTCTTCATATGCTAGTCATAAAGCAACTTTATTTTCCCAGTGCCTTCAAATTGACTCATTAGCCTGGTTCTCTGTGCTTCTGGGATAAATTCATGGGGTAGTCCTCAGGTATTTCCAAGCCCAAAATAATTCCATTTAATGAGGTGAAATCACAAGTTAGCATAAAAATCAGAACTCTGAACCTCAATTATATTAAAACTTTTCTTCTCCCACTGAATGATACTTCAGGGCTAGATACCTGAACTTGAGAAGAAAATATCTGCTTATCTCCTTTTTTGCTCATCTCTCCCTCACTCCTTAGCTTTATCTTCTGGTGCCACAGTCCCCATCAAAAGTTCAGTTCAATCAGAAAAGAGGTGATTTCGGGTGAGAAGTGCAGCCTAATACTATTTTGATCTTCTATTGGCCATCTCTCAACTAGGCAGATATTCATTGCTAACTTCTTCCTCAAAATGGTTTTCTCCACGTTTTACTAAGAATATCCCCTCCCACCCTCGCAAGTTCCAACTGTAGCTACCTTGTTATTGAGGTCTCCTCCAGCTGACCTTTTATGCCACTCCCAATCTAACTCAGCTTTGGCCCTAACAGGATACCTGCAGTCTTCTCAATCCTAGTCCAGGTGGGTTAAGCCTTTACAGAACCTAACAAATCCTCTTGTGGCCCACATCTGACCCAAGGGAAACATGTACCTTTGCCTTACCATCTATTCTGCCACTTCCAGCAAATGATATTCTTTACAATTGTATTTCTTAGCTGTCCTCATGTCTGTGGCCCACCATACCTGGGGGATATATATAGGAAGCTTGGATAGTGGTTCTTATGAAATTTTTCTTATTTAGTTTAAAGGATGAGAAATGCCACAGCATTCCTACAATATTTGCAAATGTAATTCTGTTTGTCTCTTTAACTGCACCATTTATTTTCTATCTACCCTTCACAAATCCTCAAAATAGATGAACTAATAGTACAAAACCATTTATCCATTCCTCTTTTGCAAGTTTCTTATATCATTCCAGCAAATTCCATTGGAATTTTAGAGCTCTTTCCCTGGAACCTCAGCCAATAGGGGCCATTCTATTTGGACCAGTTATTGACTCCCTGACTTGATGGTCACAAATTACAAGAATGCCACTGCACCGCCACCAAGATTATTGTGTACTAATCTTCATGAATCAAAGAAAGTTCTGTTTTATGCCATTTTCAGAAGATACTGTTACAAACTGATTATTTGTAACCTCCCACTAGCCAAATTAATATGCTGAATTCTAACCCCCAATATGGCAGTATTTGGAGATGGGGACTTTGGGAGGTAATTAGGGTTAGATTATGTAGGGTAGGACTCTCATGATGGCTTTAGTGTTCTTATAAGTAGATGAAGAGATCTCTTTCCCCCACATCCCCACATGCATGCACTGAGTGAGGGTCATGTGAGGATATAGAAAGAGGACAACTGTAAGCTAGGAAGAGAGCCCTCAACAGCTCCAAATGGGCTAGCACCTTAATCCTAGACTTCCTAGACTCCAGTACTATGTGAAATTAATTTGTTATTTAAGCCATGCACTCTATGGTATTTTGTTCTGGCAGCCCAAGCTAAGACAGATACCAAGGTTCAAATCACTTAGAAAATTGTTAAAAATGCCCATTGAGATGGCTGAGTCAGGATTCAAACCTAGAGCTATTTGAATGAAACCCATGACCTCTTGGGATAGCCCACTATTATCTCCTGTGGTTTTGGACTCCTTAGACTTGTTTTTGTAGCAAGCAGTATTTCACAATTTTTCTGTTTCTTCCATAATTGTATTCATTCCTTCACTAACTGTTTCCCAGAATATCTCTAAATTGGGCTGAGGTATATACCCCTATTGCCAGCCACCATCAGTACCCCTGTTTATCCCTTTGCTTCATTTTTGTACTGTTTTAGTCAGCCAATGTGTATATACACACGGTTTATTTTATATATGTGTGTGTGTGTGTGCATATTTTTATTTACAGTATGTTCAAATAATGCCAATTGCTCCATTTTGTTAACTACTTATACGTAGAGCCTTGAAATTAGTGTCTACACATTCCTTTGAAGGCAAAGCACATATGTGGAATTCTAATGGCAATATATATGAACCTGAAAATATGATCTAATTGTAACCTACTTTGGCTTTTCAGAAGCCCTCAAAGTATCAAGATGTTGAATGATGTTTTAAAACCTGTGTGAAATTTACCTTTTTGATAAATAAAGCATATAGACAAAACAAAAGCCAGAAATATATTGTATATATGTATTATATATATATATATATATATAATATTATATAATATATAACTATATGTATTATATAATTCTATATAAGCCCTGGTAGTCCCTTTCCACTGTTTTTCATTGGGAGGTCCTCTCTTTAGAGGAGCAAAAAGAATGGTATAGCACCAGCCCATTGTTATTATTACAGCTTAACAAACTTTGATAGAAAATCCATTCAAACTCTGGATCCAACTGAATTGCTGCCATAGTTATTTGACTGCAAACAGTTTAAATTGCTATGAAATGATTTCGATATTTCACATGTGACCTGAAATTAGTGAAGTTTTTCCATACTTATTTCCTTTAAAGATGCTATTTACTTGTTTATCCACAAGTATGAGAAAGAACAACAGAAATGTTGAGTGGCTGAGATATAATGATCACAAAATATATTATAATTAAAATATCCCTGTGAAGATCTTAGTTGGGTGTTAAACTTCAGAATATGTAGAATATCTCAGTTGGCTTTGATCATGCATGTGTTTAACTGAAAAGAAAATACATTTTCTAGTCACATAAGGAGACTACAGAGGATCAATTCCACTTTGAAAACAAAACTGATATAGGTGCCTACTCTATAAAAAGAGAGTAGAACTAAGTCATTTAAATTTATTTCTACCTTGATGGTTGGACATACTGGCAAAGTTGGAGGATCCTAGGCTTGCCCTGTCCCACAAATACAACTAGATGACTACCAAATCATCCTAAATACCCCATAAATTGACCTGAACACTGACAGAACAAACTCCACAACTAAAGGTAGAGAACAGGCCACATCAGAGAAGGTAGGAAATGAGGACACACAGCTTGGGAGAGAAGTGGATCGTGGCCACTGCAGTGGGGAGGGAGCCATGGTCACAAAGAATCACAAGAGACAGACTTGTGCAGAAAGAAAATGAATCTCCATTGCAATTGGCATAAGAAGTGAGAAGGGCTGAATTTCATGAGATCTTGAAACCAGTGGGGCTTAAAGCCAGGAATTTGAAAGGTCAGTAGGCTTAGCTGGGATAGAGCCTAGAGGACACTGTGCTTCTCTTAGAAAGAAAGCAGGACAACAATCCACAGACATACAGTATGGAAACAGCAATCAGAAGAGCACCTGAAGCACACAGTGGGGAGATTATTCACTCATCTCAGAGCACATTCCAGAGAGACAGCATTCATGGAGAGACACTCTGGGATGTTAGGAACTGGCCAGCACCATTTCCCTCCCTCACCCCTTAGCACAAGCACAAGGCTACCTGTAGGAACCTAGGCAATGTTGACACTTACTACTTAACTTGCTTACCAAACCAAACCACTGCACTCCAGTGGAGCTACCTCTCCCAGTCACACTTGCCTGAAACCCAATGTGAGAGGTCCCTCCTGTAGAAGACCAGTCCAAACCCCCGTTCACACCATATCTCTCAACATAGGAATTTTTCAGAGCCTCAGTTCAAGCTGTAATGGGCACAGGTCTCATTTCACAAGCAGACCAGAGCACACTGAGTCAAAATTCACCACATTCAGGCCAAGGAACCAACACTGACTACAACAGGCAAAGAAAGACTCTGGAGATGACTGGCCTGAAGGATAAAGTGGCAAAGACACAACAGCAGAGCATATGCAGCACACACTGGAGACACTCCTAGAAGCACCAGGTCCTGGGAAGCAGGGGATACTACGTGGCAATGCACTACAGGAACTCTTCTTCATAAGGCCATTACCCTCAAAAACAGGAGAGGTAGCGGATTTTCCTAACACAAGGACAGGCACAGAGACTTAGACATAGTGAGAAGACAGAGAAATTTATCCCAAATGAAAGAACAGGACAAGGCCACAATCAGAAATCTAAGCAAAACTGGTATATGTGACATGCCTGACAGAGAATTTAAATTATCATAAGGATACATATTGGACTTGAAAAGAGTAGAAGACATGAGTGAGATACTTAACACAGAGATAAGGAATAGCAGCAGAAATAAATGGCTTAATAAATGAAATGAGAAACACACTTGATGGAATACACAGCAGGATGGAAGAAGCAGAGGAATGCACAGCAGGATGGAAGAAGAAGAGTAATGGAAAGTAATCAAGATGAACAAGAGAAAAAAGAATTATGCAAAACAAGACCAGACTTAGGGAAATCAGTGACTCCTTCAAATGTAATAACATCCATATTATAGGACTCCCAGAAGAAGAGAGAGAAAAGGTGGCAGAAAAGTTCTTTGAAGGCAGAATAGCTAAAAATATTCTGGTCTGGGGAAGGAAACAGATAACCAGATCCAGGAGGCACAAGGAAGTCCCATCAAAATCAACAAAAGCAGATCCACACCAAGACATATTGTAATTGACAAAATTATAAAGAAAAAAATTTAAAAGCAAAAACAGAAGACAGACACATACAAGGGAAATCCCATAAAGATAGCAGGAAATTTTTCAGCAGAAATTTTCCAAGCCTGAAGAAAATGGCATCTTATATTCAAAGTGTTGAATGGAAAAGATCTGCAGCCAAGAATACTCTAGCTAGCAAGGCTAGCATTCAGAATAGAAGGGGACATAAAGAGTTTACCAAACAAAAACTAAGGGAATTCATGACCAATAAACCAGCCTTGCAAGAAATATTAAAGGGGACTCAGTGGAAAGGAGAGACCAAAAGAGGCAGTATGAAGGTAGGAAGCAAAAGCAGTAAAAATGAATATTTCTGTAAAAAATAGTCAAGGAACTCACAAAATAACAGGATGTAAAATATAAAAACATATACCTAAAATCTGGGGAGAGGAGTTGTCAAGAATGTGTTCAACCTAAAAGATAATCAACTTAATATAGACTGCTATACACAGAAGACTTTATCTACAAACCTAATAGTAACTGTATATCAAAAAACCACTAAAAATGTGCAAAGAATAAAGAGAAATAAATCAAAATATATCACTAAAGAAAATCAGCAAATCATGAGAGAGACAAAGACAAGGATCAGAGAAAATTTTAGAAACAACAGAGCAGATAATAAAATGATAATAAATATATAATTTGTTTGATTATAAATGGACTGATCACTCCAATCAAAAGACATAGAATGACAGAATGGATTAAAAAAAAAAAAAAAACATCAATATGCTGCCTACAAGAGACTAATTTTAGACCCAAAGCCACAAGCAGACTTAAAGTGAGGGAATGGAGAAACATCATGCAAATGATATCAAAAGAAAGCTGGAGTAGCAATACTACTTATATCAGAAAAAAAATAGACTTTAAAACAAAGACTGCAACAAGAGATAAAAAAGGACACTCTACAATAATAAAGGGGACAATCCAACAAGAAGGTATAACAATTATACATATTTATGTACCTAACATGGGAGCACCCAAATACATAAAACAGTTAATAACAAATAAGGAACTAATCAATAATAATGCAATAATAGTAGGGGACATAAACATCCCACTTACATCAATGGACAGATCATCTAAACAAAAAAATCAACAAGGAACAATGGTTTTGAATGGCACTATGGAATAGATGTACTTAAAGATACATTCAGAACATTCCATGCTAAAACAGCAGAATACACATTCTTTTCGGTGCACACAGAAGATTCTCCAGAATAGATAACATATCATCCCACAAAATAAACCTCAACAACTTCAAGAAAATCAAAGTCATACCATGCATCTTTTCTGACCACAATGCTATGAAACTAGAAGTCAAGCACAAGAAAAAATCTGGAAAGACCACAAATACATGGAGGTTAAATAACATGTTACTAAACAATGAATGGGTCAAACAAGAAATAAAGAAATAAGTACACAGAGACAAATGAAAATAAAAGTATGATAGTCCAAAACCTTTGGGATTCAGCAAAAGAAGTAACAAGAGGGCAATTTGCAGCAATGCAGCACTACCTCAACAAGCAAGAAAAATCTCAAAAACACAAGGTAACCTTACACCTAAAAGAGCTAGAAAAAGAACAAAACCTAATACCAGCAGAAGGAAGGAAATAAAGACTAGAGCAGAAAGAAATGATACAGAAACCAAAAAGAGAACAAAAACAAAACAAAACAAAACAAAAAACAAATCAATGAAACCAGAAACTGGTTCTTTGGGGAGAATTAAAACAAAATCAATAAAATTGATAACACTCTAGCTAGGCTTATCAAGAAAAAAAAGAGAAAGAACCCAAATAAAAATCACCAATGAGAGAAGAAAAATAACAACTCAACACCACAGAAATATAAACAATTATCAGAGAATACTATGAAAAACTGTATGTCCATAAATTGGACAACCTAAAAGAAATAGATAAATTCCTAGAAACAGATAAACAGATAAAAATGAAACAGGAAAAAATAGAAAATTTGAACAGACCAAAAATCAGCAAAGAAATTGAATCAGTAATAAAATACCTCCCCAAAAAAGAAAAGTCCAGTTCCAGATAGCTTCACAGGGGAATTCTATCAAACATTTAAAAAAGAGTTAATACCTATTCTTCTCAAGCTATTCCAAAAATTAGAAAAGGAAGGAAAACTTCCAAAATCATTCTGAGGCCCAACATTACCCTGTTACCAAAACCAATAAAATACATCACTAAAAAAGAGATCTAAGGCCATATCCCTGATGAACATGGATGCAAAAATCCTCAACAAAATACTGGCAACCAAATCCAACAATGCATTGTAAAAATCATTCACCACAGTCAAGTGGGATTTATTCCTGGGTTGCCAGGGTGGCCCAATATTCACAAATCAATTTTGATACACCACATCAATAAGAGGGGATAAGAACCATATGATCATTTCAATAGATGCAGAAAAAGCATTTGACAAAGTACAAGATCCACTCATGATGAAAACCCTCCTCACAGTAGGTTTAGAGGGAACATACCTCAACATCATAAAGGTCATATAGAAAAAACCACAGCTATCATCATCCCGTGAAAAACTCTGCTTATTCCTTAAGGTCAGGCACAAGAAAAGGATTCCATTCCCAGCACTTTCATTCAACATAGTTCAGGAGATCCCAGCCACAGCAATCAGACAACAGAAATAAATAAAAGGCATCCAAATTCACAAGGAAGAAGTAAAACTTTCACTATTTGCAAATGACTTGGTGCTATATATAGAAAATCCAAAAAACTCCACCAAAAATCTGCTAGAACTGATAAAGGAATTCAGTAAAATCACAGGATACAAAATCAACATATAGAATTCTGTTGCATTTCTATATAGCAATAATTAAACAGCAGAAAGAGAAATTAAGGAATCAATCCCATTTATAATTGCACCCAAAATCATAAGACACCTAGGAATAAACCTAATTAAGGAGGTGAAGGACCTGTACTCTGAAAACTATAAAACACTGATGAAAGAAATTGAAGATGTCACAAGGAAATCAAAAGACATTCCATGATCATGGACTGGAAGAATATTGTTAAAATGTCTATACTACCCAAAGCAATCACACATTTAATGCAATCCCTATCAAAAGAGCACCAGCATTATTTTAAGAGCTAGAACAATCTTAAAATTTGTATGGAACCACAAAAGACCCCAAATAGCCAAAGAAATCTTGAAAAGGAAAAGCAAAGCTGGAGGCATCACAATACTAGACTTCAAGTTATATTACAAAGCTGTAGTAATCAAAACATTATGGTTCTGGCACAAAAATAGACTAATAAATCAATAGAGTAGAATAGGAAACCCAGAGATAAACCTACAATTATATGGTCATGTAATCTTTGACAAAGTAGGAAAGATTTTCCAATGGAAAAAGAACAAGTGGTGTTTGGAAAACTGGACAGCAACATGCAAAAGAATGAACCTGGACTACTTTCTTACACCATACACAAAAATAAATTCAAATGGATTAAAGACCTAAATGTGAAACCTGAAACCATAAAAATTCTAGAAGTGAACATGGGCAGTAGCCACTTTGATACCAGCCATAGCAATTTTTTTCTACATTGGTCTCCTGAGGCAATAAAAACAAAAGCAAAAATAAACTATTTGGACTACATCAAAATAAAAAATCTTCTGCATGACAAAGGAAACAGTCAACAAAACTAAAAGGCAAACTAAAGAATGGGAGAAGATATTTGCATCTGATAAAGAATTAGTATCTAAAATATATAAAGAACTTATAAAACTCAACACCCCAAAAATGAATAATCCAATTAAATAAATGGGCAGAAGACATGAACAGACCTTTTTCCAAAGAAGACATCCAGATGGCCAATAGAGTCATGAAAAGATGTTCACTTACCATCAGGAATATACAAATCAAAACTACAATGAGATACCACCTCACACCTGTCAGAAATGGCTAAAATCAAAGACACAAGAAACAATAGGTGTTGGCAAGGATGTGGAGAAAAAGGAACACTCTCACACCATTGGTAGGAATGCAAACTGAGAGAGCCACTCTGGAAAACAGTATGGAGGTTCCTCAAAAATGGATCTATCTTATGATCCAGCAACTGCACTACTGTGTGTTTACCCTAAGAATACAAAAACAATAATTCAAAGGGATACATGCACCCCTATGTTTATAGAAGCATTATAGAAGGAACTCTATGGTTATAGAAGATATGGAAGTAGCCCAAGTGTCCACTGACTTATGAATGAAGAAATTTTGATATATATATATGAATATGAATATTATTCAGCCCTAAAAAATGAAATTTTGCCATTTGCAGTAACATGGATGCATCTAGAGAGTATAATGCTAAGCGAAATCAGAGAAAGACAAATACATTATTTCACTCATGTGGAATTTAAGAAACAAAACTAACAAGCAAAGGGGAAAACAAAAGACAAATTAAGAAAGAGAGTCTTAATTATAGACTATAAACTGATGGTTACCAGAGAGGAGGGGGGTGAGGGGATGGGTGAAATTGGTGATGAAGATTGAAGAGTGCACTTGTGATGTTGAGCTGGATGATGTATGGAATTGTTGTATCACTATATTTTACACCTGAAACTAATTTAATGCTGTATATTAACTGGAATTAAAAACAATAAAAATGTAAAAAAATGAAGGAAAATAATTTATTTCCAATTCAAAAATTCTGCTCCTAGATATGATTTTTAAATTCTTGGTAGAATAAAAGCCCACCTACTATTGTGTAGTTGACACAACAATGTAAGGTCTCCTTATTTTCTAAACAAGTATTATTCAAGAGGAACTAGAACTCAGATACACAAATCACAGTTGTTTTCAGCATTGTTATGAATTGTATATCTTGTGTCCTATAGTCTAGAAAGTACATACTTCAGCTGCTATAATTTAGGCAATGTATACTATGGGAAAATACTGACTGGATAAAATGCAGTTTGAACAGCAAGCTGTCATTAGTAATAATAGAAACAGCACAGCAGAACCTGACCCAGTGCATATATGATATCTTCCTGTGTGTTAAAACTTTAAAGCCACAATTATTACCCCATCAGGAGTGAGGGATAGGGGAAACTGCTGGTGTTGTTCCATAGTATTTTTATTCCATTAGCAAGTGTCATTATTCAAGCCTCATTATTGCTCCTAATGAAGCAACACACAAAGCTAAATTCAAGTCAGTATAAAATATTTGAATGAGTTCCTGCAGTGCATTGATTTTGGTGAGAAAGCTCCTGAGAAAAGGGAAAAACCAGAGAACAATCTTTCAAGTATCTTAATTTCCAGGATAAATGATAACATTTCTAGTTCAATATTTGCCCCAAACAGATACTCAAATAACTTAAGATCTATTTGTAGAGCCATCCACTTCTCTTGCTGCTTCTGCCAACAGCAATTTTATGATATGGTGTGTAGGCAAGGCAAAACACAGCAAGGATGCATTCTTGAAATCTGCCAATTATTAGGTAGATATGCCTTGTCAAGGGAAATAATGATGAAGACTTTGCTGCTAAATATACAAGTATAAAGTATAAAGTTTCCCTGGTTGGAATTCTTTACTGTATAAACTTCATCAGAGAACCAAAGATGTAGAGTCCCAATTTTTTTATGTTTCCATGACCATATGTAAATTAAAGTAAGGACTTAAAAAATAACTTTAAAAAGTGACTTCTGTTTCGATTTCAAGGTACAACCGAACTGAGGAAAATGGTACTACCTCCAAAGATAAATATAAAGTTAAGATATTTACATTTTAAAGAGTAATAAACTTAAAAAAGAAAATATTACAGTGTTGAACGATTACATAACAGGTGATATGCAGTTGAAGTTTACTGAAAGAAAACATTAAAAGGGAGTTGCAAAACAGAAAATAGAGCAATGGGATAGACAGTGATGAGGTGGGGGATGGGATGGGATGGGATGGGAACAATTCTCTAATGATACACATTTCTGTCTCCTGCCTGGATGACAGATTAGATATGTTGTAGGGGGCAGGAATTCATATTACCATCAAATATGTCCTAAGGCACTCTTTTTGTAAAAATTGTATAACAGATACATCTAATAATACCTTTATATAAACTTGGCTGTCTTGGTTTTCTCATTCAGAAATGGCAAATATTCAATTTCTAGAGGTTTTATTTTATTACTCATTTATATACCTCATTTCATTACTCATTTATATTCTTATTACAACTACTGAATTGGATTAATTGCAGTGTTTGCTTTATTACACATTCTCATAATCTGTCAGCAGGACGTCCTCTGTTATTGACATATTTACCTATCTATAATAATATAATAAACATCCATGAGACAAATGAAGACAAAACCTGTACAATTGACATCTTACATCTACCAATATGACCCCATTCCAAACTAACCATTATCCTGAATCTTGTACTCAACATTCCCCTTCTTTTTTATATGCAATTTTATTACTTTACTTTAACTTTTAATAAAAATTTTACTTTGTTAAAAGAATATTATTCTATGTAATATTAGGAGGCCTTTTCACTCAAATGCATATTGCTATTTCATCAATATTGTTGCACATAGCTATTTATATTTTTACCCTTATACAATATTTCATTGCAAATATACCACAATGTATTAAGTCATCCTCCTGTCAATATACATGAGTTCATTCAAATATTTTGCTGTTATAAACCTTTTAAATTATCTCCTCTTTAATACCTGTGCAAGAGCTTTCCTTGAACATATATCTAGGGGTGGAATTGCTGGGTTTTAGGACACATAAAAGCTTAACTTTATATGAAAATGCCAAGTGATTTTTTCCTAAGAGACTTAACCAATTTATATTCCCTCCAACGATGTATAAGAATTCACTTTCTCTCCAATATCTGGAGAGATATAGAGCCTCTCTATTTGAGGAGTCACTCAGGAATTGGTGATTGAGCAGTTTTGTCCCTTGGAAATATTTAATACAAGATAAATGTTAATGTGGTCTTATTAATATTCAGGGATTGATGTAGCCTGTTACAGATCAGTTATCAAAGCAAAATACCCCAGTCCTGGACAAATAATATTAGTTTGAGCCATATGAAATTGCTTTGTTATTAGATTTTAAAAATCAAAATTGGCAATTTCATGTGATTCACCCCAAGTTGCCTAAGACATTCCATTGTTCTCTTTCCAAAATCCTGAATGACTATCAGTATTGACCATATTTTTAGTCATAATCTTTACCATGAAACTGAGACTGTTGTTCATGTTTAAATGAATCACCAGTATAGTTTTTCCAGACCTTTAACTTTTAGGAAAAGATAACGGATTCTATTTCAGTTAGAAATGTCTTTTTATTGTCTCTTTATATTCTTGAATTGTTAGGTTTGTGATTATAAATGTGGTTTCTTAAAAGCTTTTCTTTTATTTGGATTTCCCTGATGCTGAGGGATGTTGAGCACTTTTTCATGTGTCTGTTGGCCATTTGGATGTTTTCTTTGGAAAAATGTCTGTTCATATCTTCTGCCCATTTCTTGATTGGATCATTTGTTCTTTGGGTGTTGAGTTTGATAAGTTCTTTATAGATTTTGGATACCAGCCCTTTATCTGATATGTCATTTGCAAATATCGTCTCCCATTCTGTCGGGTGTCTTTTGGGTTTTTTTTACTGTTTCTTTTGCTGTGCAAAAGCTTTTATCTTGATGCAGTCCCAATAGTTCATTTTTGCCCTTGCTTCCCTTGCCTTTGGTGATGTATCTAGGAAGAAGATGCTGCGGCTGACATCGAAGAGGTTGCTGCCTGTGTTCTCCTTTAGGATTTTCATGGATCCTGTCTCACATTTAGGTCTTTCAACCATTTTGAGTCTATTTTTGTGTAGGGTGTAAGGAAATGGTCCAGTTTCATTCTTCTGCATGTGGCTGTCCAATTTTCCCAACACCATTTGTTGAAGAGACTTTTTTCCATTGGACATTCTTTCCTGCTTTGTCAAAGATTAGTTGACCATAGAATTGAGGGTCCATTTCTGAGCTCTCTATTCTGTTCCACTGATCTCTGTGTCTGTTTTTGTGCCAGCACCATACTGTCTTGATGATGACAGCTTTGTAATAGAGCTTGAAGTCCAGAATTGTGATGCCACCAGCTTTGCTTTTCTTTTTCAACATTCCTCTGGCTATTCAAGGTCTTTTCTGGTTCCTTACAAATTTTGGGATTATTTGTTCCATTTCTTTGAAAAAAGTGGATGGTATTTTGATAGGGATTGCATTAAATGTGTAGATTGCTCTAGGTAGCATTGACATCTTCACAATATTTGTTCTTCCAATCCATGAGCCTGGAACGTTTTTCCATTTCTTTGTGTCTTCCTCAATTTCTTTCATGAGTATTTTATAGTTTTCTGAGTACAGATTCTTTGCCTCTTTGGTTAGATTTATTCCTAGGTATCTTATGGTTTTGGGTGCAATTGTAAATGAGATAGACTCCTTAATTTCTCTTTCTTCTGTCTTGTTGTTGGTGTAGAGGAATGCCACTGATTTCTGTGCATTGATTTTATATTCTGCCACTTTAAATCTCAATGAGATACCACCCCACACCAGCCAGAATGGCTAAAATTAACAAGTCAGGAAATGACAGATGTTGGAGGGGATGTGGAGAAAGGAGAACCCTCCTACACTGTTGGTGGGAATGCAAGCTGGTGCAGCCACTCTGGAAAACAGTATGGAGGTTCCTCAAAAAGTTGAAAATAGAGCCACAATATGACCCAGCAATTGCACTACTGGGTGTTTACCTCAAAGATACAACTATAGTGATCCAAAGGGGTACATGCACCCTGATGTTTATAGCAGCAATGTCCACAATAGCCAAACTGTGGAAAGAGCCAAGATGTCCATCAACAGATGAATGGATAAAGAAGATGTGGTATATATATATATATATATATATATATATATATATATACATACAGTGGAATATTATGCAGCCATCAAAAGGAATGAAATCTTGCCATTTGCAACAACATGGATAGAACTGGAGAGTATTATGCTGAGCGAAATAAGTCAATCAGAGAAAGACAAGTATCATATGACCTCACTGATATGAGGAATTCTTAATCTCAGGAAACAAACTGAGGGTTACTGGAGTGGTGGGGGGTGGGAGGGATGGGGTGGCTGGGTGATAGACATTGGGGAGGGTATGTGCTATGGTGAGTACTGTGAATTGTGTGAGACTGTTGAATCTCAGACCTGTACCTCTGAAACAAGTAATACATTATATGTTAAAAAAAAAAAAAAGAAGAAGATAGTAGGAAGGGAAAAATGAAAGGGGGGATTCGAAGGGGGAGACAAACCATCAGAGACTATGGTCTGAGAAACAAACTGAGGGTCCTAGAGGGTAGAGAGATGGGGGGATGGGTTAGTCTGGTGATTGGCATTAAAGAGGGCATGTACTGAATGGAGCACTGGGTGTTATATGCAAACAATGAATCATGGAACACTACATCAAAAACTAATGATGTAATGTATGGTGATTAACATAATAAAAAAATAAAAAAACTTTTCTTTTAAAAACGTACATTATTTTTAAAAATTCTGTTCAGCAGTAGTGTTCCAGAGAGAGCTCAGACCTGCAAGTAAGGGGCAATACTCAATGTTAGTGGGCAAAATAAATGAAAATTTAGGAAGTGACTAAATTTCAGATTGAAGTTATGGTTAGGTGTGACTAAATCCTGAATCTCCAAATTTTCATTTATGATGGATTTTTTTTTCATAGAGGAGAAAATATGAAATAAAATTTGGAAATTTTTTTAAAGATTTTATTTATTTATTTGAGAGAGAGAGAATGAGAGAGAGCATGAAGGGGGGAGGGTCAGAGGGAGAAGCAGACTCCTCGCTGAGCAAGGAGCCCGATGCAGGACTTGATCCCAGGACTCCAGGATCATGACCTGAGCCGAAAGCAGTTGCTTAACCAACTGAGCCACCCAGGCGCCCTAAAATTTGGAAATTTAATCTAAAAATTTATTTTGGGTATATGAGAAGATGTTGGATTAAGGAAGAAACAACAGATTTTTTAAAATTAGTGACACAGCTTATTTTAAGGAAACTGAAACTGTATTACTGCTATATTGAGTTTGATTTCTGCTTATTTTTAAATGTACAGAAACCATAGTTGAATGATTGATACCCCTGAGGTCATTCCTAGTGCCCTGAAAAAATTCAGGTGTTTTTTTTTTTTTTATCCAGGGATTTATTTTTAGTAGAACCTTAATATTTGGACATTCGGATGTATGGTTATACAGCCATGCTCTCCTCCACAACAGCTTTGTGAACAGTATGCCATTGCATAGATGATGAGTATAAGCACAGCTTTCGGTTTAACTATTGACTTATGAACACATCCATCTAATTTCTGCAACAAGTTGTCACTTGGAGGTATAAATCAATTTAACTTATGAATTTATACTGAAAATTTTCAAGTGCTTTTCTCTGTGACCTATTGTTTTGTAATATATGTCAGTGCCTTAGGCTCTTGATGGAATGATGGCATTAGTAGAAAGAAAAGTTATTGTCTCTAAATGCAAGCAGTGTCCTTATCAAATAGAAAATAATGTTCTCTGACATACACACTATAAAGTTCCATTTTTACCATGAAATGAGATCTTGACATAATAGAGCAAACCTGACAAATACTAAATTGCTGGTATCTAAGTATAACAAAATGTAGAATTTCTTGAACATTTTTTTTAATCCACTCATTCCTGGAACATGCACTTATGGAACATTCACTATTTTACAAGCATTGTCTAGTTTCAAATCTCAAAGAGCCCAGATGCTGGTAAGTAGACATGTGCAAAACTACTGAAATGTGATTGATGGTACAAACTAAATATTCTGTAAAGGGTGAGTGTTTTCCTCTAGGAAACATCTCTCTATGCCTGGCAATAACAAATCAAGAATGTCTGCTCTCACTGCCCCCATCTATTCAATGTTGTGCCAAAGACCCTAATTTGTGCAGGAAGGCAAGCAAAATAAATCAGGCATAAATATTAGAAACAAAGAAGGAAAATGCTCTTTATATTCAGAGATAACTTGATTGTTAATATGGACTATCTTACGGAATTTGAGAAATAGAAAACTATACAAACTATTAAGTGAAGTTAGCAAGTTTGTAGATTCAAGATTAACTTTAATAATCATACATATATTTTTTAAAAGACTTATTTACTTTAGAGAGAGAGAGAGCACATGTGAGCAGGGGGAGGGATAGAGGGAGAAGGAGAGAATCTCCAGCAGACCCCCCACTGAGCACTGAGTCCAATACGGGGCTAGATCCCCCAACCCTGAGATCATGACCTTAGCAGAAGCAAGAGTTGGATGCTCAACCGAGCCACCCAGGCACTCCCCATACATATTTTTATAAGTAACTGCAAACAATTGAAAAATAAAATAAATACCATTTAAAATAGCATCAAACCAATCAAAATTCCAAGAAATAAAATGTGATTTTAGGCCTCTACAAAACATGGATGAAAGTAACTAAATGAGACAGACATATACATCATTATCATGAACAAGAAGAATCAACATATCAACATAAGTAGAAAAAAAACCCTAATCTTTAATTTGGAATACATTATAATTCTATATGTGAAATCATAAATTAAATCTAAAACTTCTAGATGACATTTTATGATATCTTTGAAACCTCTGGGAAGAAATTTCTTAGGACCTAAAATCATTTACCATAAAAACAAATTAGACTTAATCAAAATTATAAATTGTTGTTAATCAAGAGACACTGCATCAGAAATGAAAAGGCAAGCTATATCATAGGAGAAAGAAAATTTCAATGCTTATGTCTTAAAGAACTTATATCTAGAATGTGTAAAGAACTTTTATAATTTTATAGAAAGAAGACAAACCCAATTGACAAAACAGGCAAACTACTTGAATAATCCCTACCCAAAAAAGATAAAGGAGTGCCCAAACATAAAAAAGTCCTCCCCACCTTTAGTGACCTGTGAAGTGCAAATTGATACCATCATGAGGATATATCACTTTACACCCACTAGAATGACTAAAAATGGTGATACCAAATGTTGGCAAGGATGTGTAGAAATTAGAATTTTCACATATTATTGGAGGAAATGTAAAATGTTATAGTGACTTGGGAAAAGTGGTTTCTTCTAACATTAACCATGCACTTACCCTATAACCTAGCAATCTCACAGTGTATATTTTACTAAACAGGAATGAAGACCTATATATATATACAACATGACTTAACATTTATAGGCAACCTTTCATAATGGCTAAAAACTGGAAAACATCCAAATGGCTATAAACCCAGAAGAATGGATAAGTTGAGTTATAGTCATACAAAAGTAGGCTATTTAGCAGTAAAAAAGAATGAACTGATGATGATGCAACAGCAAGGATGAATCATAAAAACTATTTTGAGCAAAAAAAGATAAAAAGTGTTTACTATATGATTCACTTTATGTAGTATTCAAAAACAAGCAAAACTAATGCATGAGGGTAGAAATCTAAACTAACTATAGGATTGAGGATTGATTAAAAGGAGCACCTGGGGCGCCTGGGTGGCTCTGTTGGTTAAGCGACTGCCTTCGGCTCAGGTCATGATCCTGGAGTCCCTGGATCGAGTCCCGCATCGGGCTCCCTGCTCGGCAGGGAGTCTGCTTCTCCCTCTGACCCTCCCCCCTCTCATGTGCTCTCTCTCAAATAAATAAATAAAATCTTTAAAAAATAAATAAATAAATAAAAAGAGCACCTGAAAATTTTCTGATATGACAGAAAATATTTTGTGTGTGAGTTTTCTTTGCCTGAATGTATAAATATAACAAAACTCATTAATCTGTACATTAAAAATGTGTTATATGTAAATCTAACAGACATACCCTCACTGGAAAACTTTAACAGTAGATGTGATATACTGAAAGAAATTAGTGAACATGAAGTAGGTTAGAGGAAAAACTCATAGAAATACACAGGCAAGTAACTGGGAAACAAAACAAAGAGACATAGAAAATACACAGAAAATCTAAAATACCTTCAACAGGATTCAGGGCAGGAAAAGAGTGAAAGAATAGAAGTCATATTTTAAAAGATAACAGCTGGGAATTCTCCAGAACTGATGAAAGAAATCAATCGATAGATTCTAGGAACTCAACAAACATCAAGTGGGATGAATAAAAACAAATTCATGAAGAAAAATCTGAGCAAACAGTTGAAAACCAAAGGTACAAAGAAAATCTTCAAAGATGTCACAAAAAGTAAATGCAAGGTGGGCAAAAAGTTGAAAATCAATAAAACCAGCCACATTAATAAAATAAAGGAAAAAATGACTACCTCAATAGATGCAGAAAATATGTTAAAAAATTATCTGTTCACATACCAAGAAGAACAACAAAATACTGGTAAGAATGCTGATGGGTATCAGAGACAGGGGCAATACTAGTTCTACCATTAACTTAGTTATCCTGGACAACATTTTTTTTTTTTTACCAACTATTTCTACATGCCTAGAGAAAGCCAAAATCAATCATTTTTAAATTTTGTTCTTAAAAGGAAATCTTTTAACACCTGACACACAAAGCAGAAAATAAGGCAGTTACTCCATCTTCCAAAAACATTTTTTTCTAATCATAAGAATGAAGAATTGAGGACACTTCAAGCTCTAGTGTTTTATGAATTTGCAAAGTTTTACATTAAGAATATCATAGATTTCTGTAGTGGGGAGAATTCTGAGATGGTTCCTAAGACTCTTCCTGATGTATAAACTTTATGTAATCCCCTCCCCTTCTGTGTGTGTACAGTAAGGAATATAATGAATTTCACTCCCATAACTAAGGTATGTTACAGGACAAAAATGAAAAAAAAAAAAATTCAGATGTAGTTAAGGTCCCAAACTAGTTGACTTTGAGGTTATGAAAAGGGAAGTTACTGTGGTAGATAAGACCTAATTAGGTGAACCCTTTAAGAGTGAAGATTATCTCTTAGAAGAAAGGGATTTGAAGTATGAGAGAGTTTCTCCTGCTGGCTTTGAAGAAGGAAACTGCTATGTTTTGAGAGGGCCAGGAATAGAGGGTGGCCTCTAGGAAATGAGAGTGACTCCTCTCTAACCAGCAAGAAAATAGAATTTACTCTTAAGAGAAACTGAATTCTGCCAACAACCTGAATATGCTTGAAAGAGGGCCCCAAGCTCCAGATCAGAACACAACATGATATCATGATATCATGATATCAGCCTTCTAAGACCCTGAGCTATGCTATGCCTGGACTTTTAACCTGATGAAAATGTGAGATAATAAATGAGTGTTTCTTTTTAACCTCTAATTTTTGGTAGTTTGTTATATGACAGTAGAAAACTAATAGAGTCTCCATAGAAGAGCAATCATTTTTTATAGTTCAGAGAAAGAAAGAAATCCTTGTATTCCATTAATTAATTGTAAACAAGTAAGACTGGTTCATTTACAATTGCTGATTTACAACTTCTAAAATTTTAAATTCTATTATCATTGTAAGAAAATTGAATTATAAAATAGTAAATAATCCTTTGTTTTTCAAATATACTTTGTTGTTTGACATTCTCTTTCTATATTAGGTTTACTTTTGTGTGCCACATATACTGGTTGCTGTTTCAGAGTTTTCTATACTCTTCATGGGTTTGTTTGCTAGTAGTATATATTGTGATAATGACTTGAAAATAAATGTATGTTAAACTACTGAATCAAAAGGAGTTATTGTAGATATAAAAATGTCAGAAAGGGAGTCATCTTAATAATGGCTCTGCAAATTAAGCAGTTAATAATTATGCACTGGGAAATTTCATTTCAAGGCACTTTCCCCACAGCTTTTAAATTCCCTTATCTGGATCTCAATTAGTTATATGTATCTTTTCAAATTGCTAAATTAACTCCAATTGCTTCACTTAAAAATGTGTCAGCATGCTTTTTTCATGTGATTCTTAAGAGTTCCACATATTTTCAGATTGAGATTGTCACATGAAGCTGATTCTATAAGAAAGAAAAACAACTGAACTCACACTATATTTGCTGATGTCCAATTAAAAAAAAATCCCATAATTTTACTTCTAACAGTTGTTCTCAGATTAAAAATACTGGGCATGGGGTGCCTGGGTGGTTCAGTCGTTAAGCGTCTGCCTTCAGCTCAGGTCATGATCCCAGGGTCCTGGGATCGAGTCCCACATCGGGCTCCCTGCTCGGCAGGAAGCCTGCTTCTCGCTCTCCCACTCCCCCTGCTTGTGTTCCTGCTCTCGCTATCTCTCTCTCTGTCAAATAAATAAATAAAATCTTTAAAAAAAAATACTGGGCATGTTCATATATATTCTTTAGTTCTAAGTACAGTTATTCTGTAAAATCAAACAGTTTTCAGTTAGAGTGAGATATATAGAAGATAAAGCTGGGATTATCTATAAGAGCCAAATTATGGAAGGAGCCCAAATGTACATCAACTGATGAATGGATAAAGAAGATGTGGTATAGATAGATGATAGATAGATAGATGATAGATAGATAGATAGATAGATAGATAGATAGATAGATGATAGATAGATAAATAGATAATGGAATATTACTCAGCAATAAAAAGTAATGAATCTTGCCATTTGCAATGACATGGTAGAGGTAGAGTGCATCATGCTGAGCAAAATAACTCAGCCAGAGAAAGATAAACACTATATGTTTCACTCAGATGTGGAATTTAAGAAACAAAACAAATGATCATAGGGGGGAAAGGGAGGCAAAACAAGAAACAAACAAACAGAGAAGAAACTAATTGTTGCTAGAGGGAGGTAGGTGGGGGATGGGCTAGATGGGTGATGGGGATTAAAGAGGGCACTTGTGATGAGCCCTGGGTGTTGTATATAATTGTTGAGTCACTAAATTGTACACAGAAAACTAATATTACAATGTAGGTTAACTAACAAATTCAAATAAAAACTTAAAAAAAAAGAAGATAAAGCTGGGTATTCTGCTGATGTGTAACTAAGGGACTAAAACTATGGTTCAGGGAACAAGCCTTACACTACTCTGCTGATACATTGCTATGATATTGTATGACCTGCAACTAAAACTGTGCTAAGAATTTCTCTTCCAAAAGACTATAATGTGGCAACAAAGCAGGGGGTGATTAATATTATTATCTTATTGTGACCCTATCAAAAATTCTATCTCTTGGGGCGCCTGAGTGGCTCAGTCATTAAACGTCTGCCTTTGGCTCAGGTCATGATCCCAGGGTCCTGGGATCAAGACCCACCTTGGGCTCTCTGCTCTGCAGGAAGCCTGCTTCTCCCTCTCCCACTCCCCCGGCTTGTGTTCCCTCTCTCCCTGTCTCTCTGTCAAATAAATAAATAATATTTTTTTAAAAATTTCTCTCTTTGAGATTTAATCTATTTCGATTTGAGAGTTTCAGAGGAAGTCAAATAGAATTGAAATTAATTGATAAAACTCATTGTGTCTTCTATTAAAGTTTTTGGCATAATTGCCTACACTTTAGTCTGATCTCATTTAAACTGTATTTATTATTAACTTTAAATTGTATAGAAGTTAGGTTAATAGCATGGGGGTAGAACAAATTAAGATACTTTCATGCAGGTTTTGAACCTATGTCCTACTGTGTGTGACTCAATTCATTAATCTTTTTGATTAAAGAGAATATATCAAGCTACTGACCCATAGACTTTTAACTAATGCCTTAGCTGAAACAATGCCTCCCGATGTTTAAAATAAATATTTTATTACATATTATATTAACAGCATAATTTATTAACCAATGACAAATATTGGGAAAGGCTTAGCATATTTATAAACTTTGCAGAACATTGTCCTGCTGAGAGGATAGAAACTCTAAAGACTTGTAATGAGCTACACTTTCCTATATCTGCTCCTAGAGAGAAAAGTCATTATCACATTTTGATTGTTAAGTAATTTTTATATATATTTGGGGCCTTGAAGAAATTATCCATTGGATACAATAATTTAAAAAAAATGCATCTCTGAAACAATCTGTAACTTGCGCTGCATTTTTAAATAGTACTAAATCTAGAGTTTAAATCTAACCTTATCTAGGATTATAAAACAAAATTCTAAGTCAGAACAGGATTGCTCTATTATAACTAAGTGAATATTTGCCCCAAAGACTCCTTTCCAAAGTTACTACTATATAAGTTCTTTAAGAATTATAACCTCAGTTATTAAAACCTGGTACAATTAAGAAAGACCTCCAATGGCAAGGAAATAAGTACTAGCCATTATTTCTAATCAAGGATGTGCTTAGTGAATTCCCATTTCTACTTGAAAGATTTTTTTTTTTTTAAGTGGGGAATCAGTCTGTTATTTTCATTATGAAAATGCAAGTAAGCCATTTGGTATATTGGAGTAGTAATGAATTCAGGGTCTGTGGACTTGGGATATAATCCTGGCCCTGCATTTACAAACTTTATGACAAGGAATGGAGCAACTAAACCAGAGAGTATGGCAATCAGAGATACCTTCCTACAGATGGTGAGAGCCAAAAGTGGAGGTAAGCAAACTGTCCTGGGAAAAAAGCTAAAGGGTATTCTACATAAAACTAAAAACAAAAACTAAAACTCTGACTCTGTAATATGTTAAAAAACCTCCAATTTGTTTCCATGGGTATTATTATGAGGCAACTTATGCTGAGTGAGGATCTGAATAGTGTTAGGACAGACATTTTCTTTAGCACCACCTGAAAGTTAAAACAAGACTATGTGACATTTGTAGCAACATTTTATTTACTTTACTTAATTAATATGCAATTATTTTTAAAGAAAGGATTTGGGGGAATGCATAAGTTCTATCCTCATAGATAGGAGTTTGAATTTAAGTGAGTTTGTTTACAATTAACCATTTTTTTTATAAACTACAGAATAAAGAAAACCTACCAAAGGTTAAAAATTATCATATGTTGAGAATGGAAGAAGGGCGAGGAGTAGGAGGACCTAGGCTTGCCTCATCCCATGAATACAACCTAGATAACTATCAAATCATTCTAAATACCCCAAATATTGACCTGAAGACTGGGGAACAAACTACGCAACTAAAGGTAAAGAAGAGGCAACAACTAAGAAGGTAGGAAGTGTGGCGACAAGGCTTGGTAGAAATGGATCATAGCCACTGCAGTGCGGAGGGAGCCATGGTCACAAAGGGTGAGAGACAGACTAGCACACAGGGGAGCCCACAAGGGAAAACAAATCCCCATAGCAACTGGCATGAAAAGTGAGGGGGCCAAATTTCATGAGTTCTTTCAACCAGCAGGGCTTAAACTCAGAGTTTTAAAAGTCAGTGGGCTTGACTGGGATCAAACCTAGAGGGCACTGTGCTGCTCTTGGAGAGAAAGCAGGCCAACAACCCACAGACATACAGTGTGGAAACACAAATCTGAAGAGTGCCTGAAGCACACAGTGGGGAGTTATTCACTCATCTTGGAGCACATCTCAGAGGCAGCACCCACAGACCCTTCTGGGAACAACAACAGCAACAACAAAAAATTCCAACTGCCTAGTGCCTTTTCCCTTCCCCACCCCTTAGCATAAGGGAACCAGTGTGGTGCTGACACCCACTACCTAACTTGCTTACCCCAAGACATGACCCTCCAGTGGAACCACACCTCTCAGTTAAACTTGCCTCAGTCCCAGAGCTGTGGACAGCCTCCCCCAGACCAGCCCAAACCCCTGCTCACACCACATCTCCCAACATTGTTTTACAGAGCCTCAGTTCAGGCAACAGTGGCCACGTGGTCTCATTTCACAAGCAGACCAAAGCACACCAAGTTAAAACTCACCGTATTCAGGCCATGGACCAAACACTGCCCACAACAGGCAAAGAGAGCCTCTGCAGGTGACTGGACTGAAGGATAAAGCAGCCAGAACACAACAGAGCTTGGGCAGCACACACTGGACACTCTACCAGAAACACCAGGCCTTGGGGAAGAGGGAATACTACTACACAGCAGGGCACTACAGAAACTCTTCTTCATAAGGCCATTACTCTCAAGAACAGGAGATATAGTGGACTTTCCTAACATACAGAGAGGCACAGAAACAAAGACAAAATGAGAAGACAGAGAAATTTATCCCAAATGAAAGAACAGAACAAGGCCACAAAGAGGAATCTAAGCAAAATTAGCATATATAACATGCCTGATAGAAAATTTAAAATAATTACCATAAGGATACTCACTTGATTTGAGAAGAGTGGAAGACATGAGTGAGACCCCTAACACAGAGATAAGTAATAACACAGCTGAGACAAAGGGCTTGATAAATGAAATGAGAAACACACTTGATGGAATGAACAGCAGACTAGAAGAAACAGAAGAATGAATTAATGATCTCGAAGACAGAGTAATGGAAAGTATTTAAGCTTAGGGAATTTAGTGAATCCTTCAAATGTAATAACATCCATACAATAGGAGTCCAGGAAGAAGAGAGAGAAAAGGGGGCAGAATTATTTTTAAAGATAATATTTGAAACTTCCCTAATTTGGGAAAAGAAACAGATAACCAGATCCAGGAGGCACAGAGAACTCCCATCAAAATCAACAAAAGCAGGTTCACACCAAGACATATTATAATTGACAACATGATAAAGAAAAAAATTTAAAAGCAGCAAGACAAAAGAAGACAGTAGTATAGAAGGTAAAACCCATAACATTAGCAAGAAATTTTTCAGCAGAAACTTTCCAAGCCAGAAGGGAATGTCATGATATATTCAAAGTGCTGAATGGGTAAAAATCTGCAGCCAAGAATACTCTATCCAGCAAGGCTGTCATTCAGAGTATAAGGAAGTGTACCTGGATGGCTCAGTCAGTAGAGCATGTGACTCTTGATCTTGGGATTGACAGTTGAAGACCCATACTGGGTGTGGAATTTACATTAAAAAAACTATGCCTCAAAATTCAGATGCATATATTAATAAATTGAAAAAAATATCAGAATGGAAGGAGAGATAAAGAGTTTCCCTGGCAAACAAAAACTAAGGGAATTCATGACCACTAAACCAGCCCTGCAGGAAATATTAAAGGGGACTCCTTGAGTAGAAAGGAGAGGCCAAAAGTTACAGTATAGATGTAGGAAACAAAGCAGTAAAAATGAACAGTTCTGTAAAATAAACCAGTCAAGGAAATCACAAAATAAAAAGATGTAAAATATGACAACATATACCTAAAATGTGGGCTAGAGAGGAGTAAAGAATGGATTCAAACTTAAGTGACTTATTATATCAACTTATTATAGATTCCTATATGCAGAAGAGGTTATACACAACCTAATGGCAACCATATATCAAAAAACACTAATAAATATGCAAAGAATAAAGAGAAAGAAATCAAAATATATCACTAAAGAAAATCAGCAAATCATGAAAGAGATAAAGACAAGAAAGGATCAGAGAAAGTCTTTAGAAACAACCACAAAACAATTAAATGACAATAAGTACATATCTTTCAATAATAACTTTGAGGGGTGCCTGGGTGGCTCAGTCGTTAAGCATCTACCTTCGGCTCAGGTCATGATCTCAGGGTCCTGGGATCAAGCCCTGCATCAGGCTCCCTGCTCCACAGGAACTCTGCTTCTCCCTCTCCCTCTGCTTGTGTTCCCTCTCTTGCTGTGTCTCTCTCTGTCAAATAAATAAATAAATAAATAATCTTTGAAAAAAAAAATAATTACTTTGTAAATGGACTGAATACTCCAATCAAAAGACAGGATGGATTAAAAAAAGAAGAAGAAAAGACCCATCTATATGCTGTCTATAATAGACTCATTTTAGACCTAAAGATACCTAGAGATTGAAAGTGAGGGAATGGGGAAACACTCAAAACAAAGACTGTAATGTATAATATATAACACCCAAATACATGAAACAGTTAATAACAAAATAACAGTTAATAACAAAAATAAAAGAATAGTAATAAAAATAATAGGGGACATTAACACCCCACTTACATCAATGGACAGATCTAAACAGAAAAAAATCAACAAGGAAACAATGGCTTTGAATGGCACACTGGAATGGATGGACTTAACAGATACATTCAGAACATTCCATCCTAAAACAGCAGAATACACATTCTTTTAAAATGCACACAGAACATTCTCCAGATTACAAATCATCCCACAAAACAAGCTTCAATAAATTCAAGATCAAAGTCATACCATGCATCTTTTTGGACCACAATGCTATGAAACTAGAAGTCAATCATATGAAAGTCTGGAAAGAGCACAAATACATGGAAGTTAAATAACATGCTATTAAACAATGAATGTGTCAACCAGAAAATAAACAAAAAAAGTACACAGAAACAAATGAAAATGAAAACACAATGGTCCAAAAGATTCGGGAGGCAGCAAAAGCTGATCTTAGAGGGAGGTTTATAGTAATACAGACCTACCTCAAGAAATAAGAAAAATCTCAAACAACTTAACCTTATACCTAAAGGAGCTAGAAAAAGAACAGACAAAACCTAAAACCAGCAGAAGGAAGGAAATAATAAAGATTAAAGCATAAATAAAGGATACCAAAACTAAAAAACAAACAACAACCCAATAGAACAGATCAATGAAACCAGGAGCTGCTTATTTGAAAAAAAAAAAGAATAAAATTGATAAACCTTTCACCAGACTTATCACAGAAAAAGGGAAAGGACTCAAATAAAATCTTAAAGGAGAGAAATAAAAAGAAAAGTGTGTCCACTCCTGCTGTTCTCATTCAACACAGTTTGGAAGTCCCAGCCATAGCAATCAGACAATAAAAAGAAATAAAAGGCATATAAATTGGTAAAGAAGATGTGAAACTTTCACTGTTTGCTGATGACATGATGTTATATATAGAAAACCTGAAAACTGCTAGAACTGATAAAGGAATTCAGTAAAGCCACAGGATACAAAAATCAATGGACAGAATTCTGTTGCATTTCTCTATACTAATAATGAAGCAGCAGAAGGAGAAATTAAGAAAACTCTCCCATTTACACTTGCACCCAAGATAATAAGATACCTAGGAATAAACCTAACCAAAGAGGTAAAAGAAACCTGTACTCTGAAAAATAAAACACTGATGAAAGAAATTGAAGACAACACAAAGAAATGGAAAAACATTGCATGCTCATTGATTGGAAGAAAAAATATTGTTAAAATGTCTATACTACCCAAACTAATCCCTATCAAAATACCATCAGCATTTTTCTTAGAGCTAGAACAAGCAATTGCAGAATTTGTACACAAAAGGCCCCAAATAGTCAAAGTAATCTTGAAAAAGAAAAGCAAAGCTGGAGGCATCACAATTCTAGACTTCAAGTTATATCACAAAACTGTAGTAATCAAAACAGTATGGTACTGGCACAAAAATAGACACATAGATCAATAGTACAGAATAGGAAACCCATAAATAAGCCCACAACTACATGGTCAATTAATCTTTGAAAAAGGAGGCAAGAATATGCCATATGCAAAAGACTCCCTTCAACAATGCTGTTGGGAAAGCTAGACAGCTACATGCAAAGGATTGGAACTGGACCACTTTCTCATTCCATACACAAAAATAAACTTAAAATAGGATAAGACCTAAATGTGAGACTTAAAGCTATAAAAATCTTAGAAAAGAGCATGGACAGTAATTTCTCTGACATGGGCTATAGCAACAGTTTTCTACATAGGTCTTCTGAGGCAAGGGAAATAAAAGCAAAAATGAACTATTGAGAATATATCAAAATAAAAAGTGTCTGCACAGCAAAAGAAACAATCAACAAAATAAAAGGCAAGCTGTAGAATGGGAAAAGATATTTGCAAATGACATATCTGATAAAAGGTTAGTATCCAAAATATATGAAGAACTTATACAACACCCTTCAAATTCCAAATCCATTTACAAAAGGGCAGACGACATGAAAGACATTTTTCCAAAGATGACATCTAGGTGGCCAACAGAGACATGAAAATATGCTCAGTATCAACTCTTGGGGAACTGCCAATCAAAACCTAAATGAACTATCATCCCAAACCTGTCAGAATGGCTAAAATAAAAAACAAAAGAAACAACAGATATCAGTAAGGACATGGAGAAAAAGAACACTGATGGAATGCAAACTAGTGCAGCCACTGTGGAAAACAGTTTGGAGGTTCCTCAAAAAGTTATAAAGTGATGTTCCCTATAATCCCACCATGATACTTCTAGGTATTTCCCTAAAGAATACAAAAACACTAATTCAAAGGGATACATGCACTCTGATGTTTATAGCAGCATTATTTAAAATAGCCAAGCTATGGAAGCACCCAAATGTCCATTAACTTACAAATGGATAAAGATGTGGTATATATACACAATGGAATATTATTCAGCCATAAAAACTGAAATATTGCTATTTGCAATAAAATGTTTAGAGCTAGAGAGTATAATTTTAAGCAAAATAAGTCAGAGAAAAACAAATTACATTATTTCACACATATGTGGAATTTAAGAAACAAAACAAAGAAAAAAAAGACAAAGCAAGAAACAGACTCTTAACTATAGAGAACAAACTATTTGTTACCAGAGGGGTGGTGAGTTGGGGGGGATAGGTGAAATAGGTGATGGGGATTAAGGAGTGCACTTTTTTTTTAAGGTTTTATTTATTTGACAGAAGGAATGAAATAGCATAAGCAGGGGGAGCAGTAGAAGAAGAGGGAGAAGCAGATCCCTGCCCAGCAGGGAGTCTGATGTGAGAATCAATCCCAGGTCCCTGGAATCATGACCTGAGCTAAAGGCAAATGCTTAACCATCTGAGCCACCCAGTTGCCCTAAGGAGTGCACTTGTAATGAGCACCGGGTTATATACAGAACTGCTGAATCACTACATTGTACAATTGAAACTAATAGAACACCATATGTTAACTAACTGGTATTAATATAAAAACTTAAAAAGGCAAAATTAAAAACTAAAATTAAAAATAAATAATAAATAAGTAAAATTATCCATATGAGCCTGGAGACATAATAAATCTGCAAACTCATTGCAGCTATATTGTGGTGGCCATATGCTGGGTAATTTAGTTGACTGCATATCATGCCCACTTGTTTTACTATATTGACCATTTACCAAGTGGACTATTGTAAACGTAATTGTGGAGTCTTTGTTAAAGTGGTCACTGAAATTTTAAATATCTGTTTTTATGATTGACCAGTTAATATTTTAAAATTATAGAAATATGTATTACTAAAATATACTGAGCTACAATAAACCAATGCATGATAAATTTTAACTATGTAACTTAGAATTCAAGTTGCATACTTAATATTTGTTTTTCTCCATTGGGTTTATAGGAATTTCCTAAATCAAATACCTTCATGAAAAATTATAAAACACACACATACTTGGTTGGAGGAGTAAGAGACCCTATTTTCGTCTGGTCCCAGGAATTCAGCTAGATAGGGATCAAACCATTCTGAACACCTACGAACTCAACAGGAGATTGAAGAAAAGAATAGCAGCAACTCTCTGAACAGAAAAGCAACCACTTTCTGGAAGGTAGGACATGCAGAGAAGTGAATCCAAGGCAACATTTGGGAAGATAGACGCGGGGGAGGGGGGCTCCGTCTGCTGCTACTGGCAAGTGATAGAGCAGCGGATCACAAAATCAGAAATTTTAGAAGTCTGCTCTGCTGAGGGATGTCACTGCAGTGGCTAAGCGGGGGGTGGAACCCTTGCTGGGACAGTGAGGTCTCAGGCCCCTCGGGGATCACAGAAAGACCGGGGGTGCCTGAGTGCGGCAGAGCTCCCAAGTATTGGAGCGGGGAAGCCGAATGCAGAGACGGAGACAAGGAGTGGGCTCTCACCTCGGGGTTGCCATAAACTGTGATCTGTGGTACAGTCAGGCCACTGCTCTTTGAGCAGGGACCCAACAAGTGGCAGATCTAAGGAGACTCCCCTTCCTGCCCCAGGAGGAGCGGTGAGGGAGTGCACCGCAGGGATCTGCTAGGTTTGGAGACTCCACATGGGGTTGTGTGCCAGAGATAGAAATGCTCTGTCACAGGACAGGTGAGCACAGAGTGTGGCTGGAGACCACAGAGACAGGAGTGATTGACTGCTTTTCTCTGGGGGCTCATGGAAGAGTGGGGCCCCGAGTTCTCGGCTCCTCCAGGGCGGAGATTGGGAGGCTGCCATTTTCACTCTCGTCCTCCAAAGCTGTAGGGAAAGCTTTCAGGGAACAAAAACTCCCAAGACCAAACCCGAGCAGATTACTTAGCTGGGCCCTGGCAAGGGCGGGGCAATTCCGCCTCCAGCAAAGACATTTAAGAATCACTGCAACAAGCCCCTCTCAAGAAGATCAGCAAGAACAGTGAGTCAAGACCAAGTTTACCATCAATGAGAACAGCAGAATGCCAGCACATAGAATTCATGGCTTTTTTCGCCCTGATTCTTTAGTCTTTCAAAGTTTATTTTTTTAATTTTTTTCTTTTCTAGTTTTTCTTTGAATTTTTCTTTACCCTTTTTTCAACCAACATCTTATCAACCTCTTTTTTAAAAATCTCTTTTATTTTTCATTTGTAGAGTCATATTCTATCCCTTCATTGTATTTAACCTATTTTTGGTATATATATATGTTGTTCTCTCTTTAAAATTTTGGGATACAGTTTAACAGACAAAAATATACCCTAAATCTCTAGTGTATGGCTATCTTCTAGTCTCCTACCTGATCACATTCTCTCCCTTTTTTTTTTAATTTCTCTTTTTTACAACCAACTCCTTGTCTTATCAATTCCTTTTACAAAATCTTTTATAATTTTCACCTTTACACTCATATTCCATTCCTTCATCATATTTACCCTAATTTTTTTAAATATATAAGTTATTCTTTCCTTAAAATTTTGGGAGGCAGTTTCTTCTAACAGACCAAAATACATCCAAAACCTAGTGTGTGGCACTGATCTATTCACCAGCTTGATTATATTTGATCATATTCTTTTTTTTTATTTTTTTATTTTTCTTTTTTTCTTTTTTCTTTCATTCCCTTTCTTTTCCCCCAGTTTCAGGTCTCTTTTGATTTGTTTAGTGTATATTTTTTTGAGGTCATTGTTACCCTGTGAGCATTTTGTTCTCTCATTCATCTATTCTCCTCTGGACAAAATGACAAGATGGAAAAAACTCACCTCAAAAAAAAAAAAAAAAAGGAACAAGAGGCAGTACCGACTGCCAGGGACCTAATCAATATGGACAGTAGTAAGATGTCGGAACTAGAGTTTAGAATGATGATTTTAAAGATACTAGCTGGGCTTGATAAAAGCAGGGAAGATATTAGAGAAACCCATTCTGGAGAAATAAAAGAACTAAAATCTAACCAAGTCGAAATCAAAAAGGCTATTAATGAAGTGCAATCAAAAATGGAGGCTCTAACTCCTAGGATAAATGAGGCAGAAGACAGAATTAGTGATATAGAAGACCAAATGATGGAGAATAAGGAAGCTGAGAAGGAGATAAACAACTACTGAGCCATGAGGGCAGAATTTGAGAGATAAGTGATACCATAAGATGAAACAATATTAGAATAATTGGGATCCCAGAAGAAGAAGAAAGAGAGAGGGGGCCAAAGGTAATTGGAGCAAATTATAGCAGAGAACTTCTCTAATTTGGGGAAGGAAACAGGCATCAAAATCCAGGAGGCACAGAGAACCCCTCTCAAAATCAATAAAAATAGATCAACACCCCAACATCTAATAGTAAAACTTACAATTCTCAGAGACAAAGAGAAAATCCTGAAAGCAGCTCAGGAGAAGAGATATGTAACCTAAAATTGTAGAAACATTATATTGGCAACAGACCTATCCACAGAGACCTGGCAGGCCAGAAAGGACTGGCATGGTATCTTCAGAACACTAAATGAGAAAAATATGCCACCGAGAATACTATATCCAGCCAGACTGTAATTGAAAATAGAAGGAGAGATAAAAAGTTTCCAGGACAAATGAAAACTAAAAGAATATGCAAACGCCAAACCAGCCCTACAAGAAATATTGAAAGGGGTCCTCTAAGCAAAGAGAGAGCCTAAAAGTAACATAGACCAGAAAGGAACACAGACAATATACAGTAACAGTCACCTTATAGGCAATACAATGGCACTAAATTCTTATCTTTCATTAGTTACCCTAAATGTAAATGGGCTAAATACCCCAATCAAAAGACACAGGGTATCAGATTGGATAAAACAAGACCCATCAATATGCTGTCTGCAAGAGACTCATTTTAGAATCAAACACACCTCCAAATTGAAAGTGAGTGGGTGGAAAACAATTTACCAAGCTAATGGACATCAAAAGAAAGCTGGGGTGGCAATCCTTATAACAGACAAATTAGATTTTAAACCAAAGACTGTAATAAGAGATGAGGAAGGACACTATATCCTACTTAAACCGTCTATCCAACAAGAAGATCTAACAATTGTAAATATCTATGCCACTAACATGGGAGCAGCCAGGTATATAAGCCAATTAATAACAAAATCAAAGAAACACATTGACAACAATACAATAATAGTAGGGGACTTTTACACCCCCTTCACTGAAATGCATAGATCATCTAAGCAAAAGATCAACAAGGAAATAAAGACTTTAAATGACACACTGGACCAAATGGACTTCACAGATATATTCAGAACATTCCATCCCAAAGCAACAGAATACACATTCTTCTCTAGTGCCCATGGAACATTCTCCAGAATAGATCACATCCTAGGTCACAAATCAGGGTACCAAAAGATTGGGATCATTCCCTGCATATTTTGAGACCACAGTGCTTTGAAATTAGAACTCAATCACAAGAATAAAGTCAGAAAGAACTCAAATACATGGAGGCTAAAGAGCATCCTACTAAAGAATGAATGGGTCAACCAGGAAATTAACGAAGAATTAAAAAATTCATGGAAACAAATGAAAATGAAAACAACCATTCAAAATCTTTGGGATGCAGCAAAGGCAGTCCTAAGAGGAAAGTATATAGCAATACAAGCCTTTCTCAAGAAACAAGAAAGGTCTCAAATACACAACCTAACCCTACACCTAAAGGAGCTGGAGAAAGAACAGCAAATAAAGCTTAAATCCAGCAGGAGAAGAGAAATAATAAAGATCAGAGCAGAAATCAATGAAATAGAAACCAAAAGAATGGTAGAACAGATCAACGAAACTAGGAGCTGGTTCTTTTAAAGAATTAATAAGACTGATAACCCCCTGGCCAGACTTACCAAAAAGAAAAGAGAAATGACCCAAATAAATAAAATCATGACTGAAAGAGGAGAGATCACAACCAATACCAAAGAAAAACAAACAATTATAAGAACATATTATGAGCAACGATATGCCAGCAAATTAGATAATCTGGAAGAAATGGATGCATTCCTAGAGATGTATAAACGACCAAAACAGAACCAGGAAGAAATAGAAAACCTGAACAGACCTATAACCGCTAAGGATATTGAAGCAGTAACCAAAAATCTCTGAACAAATAAGAGCTCAGGGGCAGACGGCTTCCCAGGGGAATTCTACCAAACATTTCAAGAAGAATTAATACCTATTCTTCTGAAACTGTTCCAAAAAATAGAAATGGAAGAAAACTTCCAAACTCATTTTATAAGGCCAGCATTACCTTGATCCCAAAATCAGACAAAGACTCCTTAATTAAAAAGGAGAATTACAGACCAATATCCCTGATGAACATGGATGCAAAAATTCTCACCAAAATCATAGCCAATAGGATCCAACAGTACATTAAAAGGATTATTCACCACGACCAAGTGGAATTTATTCTGGGGCTGAGAGCTTGGTTCAACATCTGCAAATCAATCAATGTGATACAATACATTAATAAAAGAAAGAACAAGAACCATATGATCCTCTCAATAGATGCAGAAAAAGCATTTGACAAAGCACAGCATCCTTTCTTGATTAAAACTCTTCAGAGTATAGGGATAGAGGGTACATACTTCAATGTCATAAAAGCCATCTATGAAAAACCGACAGCAAATATTATTCTCAATGGGGAAAAACTGAGAGCTTTCCCCCTAAGGTCAGGAACACTGCAGCGATGTCCACTATCACCACTGCTATTCAACATAGTACTAGAAGTAATAGCCACAGCAATCACACAACAAAAGAAATCAAAGGCATCTGAATTGGCAAAGAAGAAGTCAAACTCTCACTCTTTGCAGATGATATGATACTTCATGTGGAAAATCCAAAAGACTCCACCCCAAAACTGCTAGAACTCATACAAGAATTCAGTAAAGTGGCAAGATATAAAATCAATGCACAGAAATCAGTGGCATTTTTTTAAAGATTTTATTTATTTAAGAAATAAATTTATTAAATAAATAAATGTGAAAGAGCAAAGCAGGGGGAATTTTAGAGGGAGAGGGACAAGCAGGCTCCCCACCAAGCAAAGAGCCCAAGGTGGGGCTCGATCCCAGGACCTGGGGATCATGACCTGAGCTGAAGGCAGATGCTTAATGACTGAGCCACCCAGGTGCCCCATCAGTGGCATTTCTATACACCAACAACAAGATAAAATAAAGAGAAATTAAGGAGTTGATACCATTTACAACTGCACCCAAAACCATAAGATACCTAGGAATAAATCTAACCAAAGAGGCAAAGAATCTGTACTCAGAAAACTATAAAATACTCATGAAAGAAACTGAGGGAGACACAAAGAAATGGAAAAACGTTCCATGCTCATGGATTGGAAGGACAAATATTGTGAAGATGTAAATGCTACCTAAACCAATCTACACATTTAATGCAATCCCTATCAAAATACCATCAACTTTTTTCAGAGAAATGAAATTTGTATGGAACCAGTAAAGACCCCAAATAGCTAGAGGAATGTTGAAAAAGAAAAACAAATCTAGTGCCATCACAATTCCGGACTTCAAGCTCTATTATAAAGCTGTCATCATCAACACAGTATGGTACTGGCACAAAAACAAACACATAGATCAGTGGAACAGAATAGAGAGCCCAGAAATGGATCCTCAACTCTATGGTCAACTAATTCGACAAAGCAGGAAAGAATGTCCAATGGAAAAAGACAGTCTCTTCAATAGATGGTGTTGGGAAAATTGGACAGCCACATGCCGAAGAATGAAACTGGACCATTTTCTTACACTACACACAAAAATAGACTCAAAATGGATAAAAGACCTAAATGTGAGACAAGAGGCCATCAAAATCCTAGAGGAGAACACAGGCAGCAATCTCTTCGACCTCCACTGCAGCAACTTTTTCCTGGAGACATCACCAAAGGCAAGGGAAGCAAGGGCAAAAATGAACTATTGGGACTTCATCAAGATAAAAAAGCTTTTGCACAGCAAAGGAAACATCAACAAAACCAAAAGACAACCAACAGAATGGGAGAAGATATTTGCAAATGACATATCAGATAAAGGGCTAGTATTCAAAATCTATAAAGAACTTATCAAACTCAACACCACACCCAAAGAACAAATGATCCAATCAAGAAATGGGCAGAAGACATGAACAGACATTTTTGCAAAGAAGATATCCAAATGGCCAACAGACACATGAAAAAGTGCTCAGTATCGCTCAGCATCAGGGAAATCCAAATCAAAACCTCAACAAGATACCACCACACACCAGTCAGAATGGCTAAAATTAATAAGTTTGGAAATGATAGATGCTGGCGAGGATGCAGAGAAAGGGGAACCCTCCTACACTGTGGGAATGCAAGCTGGTGCAGCCACTCTGGAAAACAGTATGGAGGTTCCTCAAAAAGTTGAAAATAGAGCTACCCTACGACCCAGCAATTGTACTACTGGGTATTTACCCCAAAGATACAAATGTAGTGATCTGAAGAGGCATGTGCACCCCAATGTTTATAGCAGCAATGTCCACAATAGCCAAACTGTGGAAAGAGCCAAGATGTTCATCAACAGATGAATGGATAAAGAAGATGTGGTGTATATATATACAATGGAATACTACACAGCCATCAGAAAAAAAAATCTTGCCCTTTGCAATGACATGGATGGAACTGGAGGGTATTATGCTAAGCGAAATAAGTCAATCAGTGAAAGACATGTATCATATAATCTCACTGATACGAGGAATTCTTAATCTCAGGAAACAAACCGAGGGTTGCTGGAGTGGGGGAGGGTGGGAGGGATGGGCTGGCTGGGTGATAGACATTGGGGAGCATATATGCTATGGTAAGCGCTGTGAACTGTGTAAGACTGATGAATCACAGACCTGTACTTCTGAAACAAATAATACATTACATGTTTAAAAAAGAAAATAAAGAGAAGGTAGTAGGAAGGGAAAAATGAAGGGGCGGAAATCGGAGGGGCAGACAAACCATGAGAGACTATGGTCTGAAAAACAAACTGAGGATTCTAGAGGGGAGGGGGTGGGGGTATGGGTTAGCCTGGTGATGGGTATTAAAGAGGGCTCATACTGAATGGAGCACTGGGTGTTATATGCAAAGAATGAATCATGGAACCCTACATCAAAAACTAATAATGTAATGTATGGTGATTAACATACATAATAAAATAAAATTAAAAAAATGTAAAATGTAATGCTGGTAGAATTTACTGTGAATAACTTTTAAAAATATATTATTTCCACAATGTTTTGAAATACTTCTCTCACTCGTTTGGATGTTAAATTTCAATGACTAACATATATAAAAGAGTTAGAAACTTAATTTGTTATGTCATACCTCTAATAAAAGTCTTCTGTCCAAGATAAAACTTAGTGGAAAATTTAGTTTTTTTTACACATTATAATGCCCAATTGAGTTGAGTTGCATATTGGAGTTTCAGATATATACCTTAAGAACACTAGGAATAGTGGCAAGAATAAACTGAACCTGAAGCAAAAATCTAATATAAATACAAGATAGTAGATGTATAAAGCATCTGCATTGATGAAGACAGATGATAAAAAGATCTACAAAAATTTAATCCCAATATTTTGGTCACTCAGGGTCTTTTCAGTCATCTGTGGAATTTTAATCTCTTCTTCTATCTTATTTCAGCCTTCACCATAATTCTGGTACTCATTTCCAATCCCTTCCTTCAATCATTACAGCTCATATATTTTTCTTTGACATATGGGTATTTTCAATTCTCAGTTTCATTCCCAGGATCTTCAGAAATTTCTTTTATTTTTTGTAACCCATTTTTAGATTTTTAATCTTCCTTTGGATATCCTTTGCATTTCCATTAAATTGCATGCCTGCTCTAATAAAGTTTAGGCATTTTCAATTTTGGAAAGCCTTAAACATATTTTAAGGTGATATTAGAGACATCCAATGGCCTTTAGAAACACAGAAATTCAAAGCTCTATCACATTTCCTTACTTTAACTCTTGGTTAACCTAATTCTCAAGGTAAATGGTTCTTAATACTGGTTGTACATCTGAATCATATGGAGGCTTATAAAAATTCAAACACAGAGGACTCCCCAAGATCTCTATTGGAAGGACACAGGCATCAGTAATATTTAAAATCCTGTAGGTGATTGCAGTGTGCACTTGAGTTTGAGAACCCTTGGACTAGAATTTTCTTCTTATTACTTGATCAGATTATTTTATATGTCTCTCTCACTACAGTGTATAAACCATTGAGGCAGACAATTAGGCTGTCTTTCCTCATCCTGAAGAATTCCTGAAAAAAAACATTTAGCAAAGAGATATGTTAAAGGAACAAAGAAATGAATGCTACTTCAGTTATTCCAGGTGTCTATAATTATGTGACTTTCTCATGGTTGAAATTCACTTCCTCAGATCTACAATTTTAGGAATCTTATCTAGTATCCCAGAGATATCCACATTCACATGTTAAACAGCTTTATATTGGCTCATTAAAACCAAATGGCATAGAATTAAATTAGAGTGATAGACCATATTCCAGTATTCTGAACATGACACAGAGCATCATTTTCTAGTTCTGAACTAGTTGGAAAACTACAGTAATTCAGAAGGCTCTGTAATAAGTATGGGATCACCACGTAAATACTTTTTTTTTAAAGGTTTTATTTATTTATTTGACAAAGAGAGACACAGCGAGAGAGGGAACACAAGCAGGGGAAGTGGGAGAGGGAGAAGCAGGCCTCCCGCTGAGCAGGGAGCCCAATGCGGGGCTCGATCCCAGGACCCTGGGATCACGACCTGAGCTGAAGGCAGATGCTTAACCATCTGAGCCACCCAGGCGCCCCACCATGTAAATACTTTGATAGTTATCTTATGATGATGTTGTATCTATACATTTTCTTTTTTTTTTTTGATTTGCTATAAATTTTTAGATTATATTATAGCATTATTAATTGGTAATTTTTTTTAAATTTTACTGTAACTTTCATACCATTTACCTTATAAACACCAAAATATAAATAAAGCTAATAAGTTTATACATTAAAAAAATAAAAGGAGTTCTTTACTACAGCTCTCTTCAGAGATTGCAATGTATTGGCTATACACCCAAGTCTTTTGTGGGGAAGGCAGCTCTCACAAGTGAGGCTATCAGCTGCTACAGCCTCTAGATTAAGAACCCCTGGATTAAACACCCAAAGAACAAATAATCTAATCAAGAAGAGGGCAGAAGACATGAACAGACATTTCTCCAAAGACGACATACAAATGGTCAACAGACACATGAAAAAAATGTTCAACATCACTCGGCATCAGGAAAATACAAATCAAAACCACAATGTGATACCACCTCACACCAGTCAGAATGGCTAAAATTAACAAGTCAGGAAACAACAGATGTTGGTGAGGATGCAGAGAAAGGGGAACCTTCCTACACTGTTGGTAGGAATGCAAGCTGGTTCAGCCACTCTGGAAAACAGTATGGAGGTTCCTCAAAGAGTTGAAGATGGAGCTACCTTGTGACCCAGCAATTGCACTACTGGGTATTTACCCCAAAGATACAAATGTAGTGATCCAAAGGGGTATGTGCACCCTAATGTTTATAGCAACAATGTCCACAATAGCCAAACTATGGGAAGAGCTCAGATGTCCATTGATAAATGAATGGATAAAGAAAATGTGGTATATAGATATACAATGAAATATTACACAGTCATCATAAAAATGAAATCTTGCCATTTGCAACAACATGGATAGAACCAGGGGGTATTATGCTAAGCAAAGTAAGTCAATCAGAGAAAGACAATTATAATATGATCTCACTGATATGTGGAATTTAAGAAACAAAACAGATTAATAGGGGAAGTGAGGAAAAAATAAAACAATATGAAAACAGAGGGGGGACAAACTGTAAGAGACTCTTAATCATAGGAAACAACCTGAGGGTTGCTGGAGGGGTTGGGGTGGAGGGATGGGGTAACTGGGTGATGGACATTAAGAAGGGCATATGATGTAATGAGCACTGGGTATTATATAAGACTGATGAATCACAGGCCTGTACCTCTGAAACCAATAATATATTATATGTTAATTAATTGAACTTAAATTTAAAAATGTTTAAAAAAAAAAAGACCCCCTGGATTACTGTAATGGTATTAGCAGAAATCCTATTGCTGTGAACTGGGAAGTGAATTTGTGTGAGTGGACAGAGTGTAAGAAGAGACTAAAGGAAGGACAACATAGGGTACTGTACAGAGAGGTAGAAGTATAGTTCCCAGTGGGCTCTGCTAACACCAGAGAAGCACAAAGAAGGGACAATTCTTTGGAGGGAAAAATATTTGAAGTCCATTTGTAAGGAAAGAAAAGGAAAAAATGAAATAATGCCTAAATTTGGAGTCAGTTAAACCAGCAAACATTGCTATCTTCGGAAAATAACTTAAGTAGTGAGAGGTAAGGAATAAAGGGCATTCATCTTAGAAGGACCCAAAGGACCTTGAAATTTTAAAGGAATGCAAGCATAGTTGTTAAAACCACTTTTGTTACCATAATGGATGAAGTATTTCACATTTAAACAGTAACCAGAATTCTCCTATCATGTTGCATTTCCCCAAAGAACTTTAAAGGACTTGAAAGGATTTCTTTTAAAGTTTAAATATTTGCCTTATAGAATTGTTTTGTTGAAACCTGTTTATCTTTTATATACTTTATTATCACCAATCTTATCATTGTGCATGTGAATATATGTGTGAAAAGTAAAGAATCTTGTTGAAACAGGCTGGAAGCCTGTAGGCAGTTTAAATCTATTCTTAATTACTAATGGTTAGCAGTTTAATACACAACCAAATTCACAATGGAGACAAAAGTTTTGCTCAAAATGTTAATTTTGAGTATTTTGGAGAATTTGCGATCAGGTATCCTACTTCATGGATTCACATGCCAGAGGGCTTTTATTCAATTTTGAGGAAAAAATAAAAATAGTATGCACTGAACAGAAGGGAGAAGTGCTCCGACCTACCCTAACAAAGCCTTTTATCATTTATGTGCTTCCCTCAGGAGCAAGATACATAATGATGAACTTTTGAGAATATTTATGGCACACTTCTCACTGTTATCATGAGTTATGGCTTAAAACAGGGTTTGCAAACTCAAATGCCTATAAGGGGTGTGAAGATAATGTGAATGTTTGAAATATGCCAGGTTGAAAAATATTCTTCATTTATAGGGAAAAAAAAAATACTCCTTATCTTTTCCTGAAATATGTAGCCCTCTGGGTCAATTTTTATTTTTCCCACTTGTGAAATAGATAAGGGTACAGTAGTGGTTTGCTTTCCTCTTAACTCTGCTATGAGAAAAATAAAAGTGAAAGGGTGATGCTGAAAGCCCCTGCCACTTGACCTAAGTGCTGCTATTACAACAGGGAGTGATGGGAATGTAGCAAAGTGGTCTACTGAATACTTACCCCAAAACACAAAAGCAATCTGGATCCAAAAAAGTGTTGGCATGCCAACAGAGCCAATCTCCAAAGAGTTCAGAGGAGCTAGTAACCTATATCTTTGCATAGAAGCTACTTTCATGAAAATTAGCCTCTAAGTCTTTTGTTTTGAAATACTTTTCAGTATATATAAGGAGGAAAGACAGTAAATCACATCTAACTCTTGAGCCACTATTTTATTTTATTTTTTTATTTATGAGAGAGAGAGAGAGAATGCATGGGTACAGGAGTGGGGGGAGAGCAGAGGGAGAGAGACAAGAGGACTCCCCGCTGAGCATGGAGACCAATGCGGGGCTCCATCTCACAACCCTGAGATCATGATCTGAGCCAAAATCAAGAGTCTGATGCTCAACTGACTGAGCTACACAGGTGCCCCACCTTTATTTTGGAGACTTAAATATCGTAAGTACAATCAAGTACTTTAAAAAAAAATGTTATGCCCATATGCAAAAGAAGGCAGTTGGACCCTTATGTTGCACACTATACAAAAATTAACTCAAAATAGATGAAAAACTAAAGGGGACTAAGACCTAAAACTATTACACTCCTAGAAGAAAAGATAGGGGAAAATCTTTGTCACATAGGATTTGGCAATGAGTTCTTGGATAGGATACCAGAAGCACAGGCAACAAAATAAACAGGCAAATGGGACTACACAAAACTTAAAAACTTCTGCATGGCAAAAGAAATGAACATAGTGAAAAGGCGACCTATAGATTTGAAAAAATAATTGCAAATCATATACTTGACAGGGAGTTAATATCCAGATTATATAAGGAACAGCTATAATAATAAAAAAAGACTGGATTTAAAAATAGGCAAAGGACTTAAATAGGTATTTCTCCAAATAAGATATACAAATGGCTAATAAGAACATGAAAAGATATTCAACATCACTAATCATTAGAGAAATATAAGTCAAAACCACAATGAGATATTAATTTATACCCATTAAAATAACCACTATCAAAAATAAAATAACTGTTGGCAAGTGTACTGTGAATCCCTCTCTCTCTCTCTCTCTCTCTCTCTCTCTCTCTCTCCCTCTCTCAACCTCCCCCCTAAAAAAATATGATATAGAGGAGGATAGTCCAAGATGGTGGCATAGAAAAACTCTGAACTCACTTCCTCCTGTGGACACACCAACCTACACCTACGTATAGAACAATCTTTGTGAAGAACTGAGGGCTGATTGAATAGCTTCTGCACAACAAATGATAGAGGGATGATATAAAGAAGGGTAGGAGAGATGGAGACATTGTAATGATATCAATCCCACCCCCAACACAGAGACCTATAGAAGGGAAGGAAATTACTGAGGGGCCTATGAAAAAACTTACCCAGTCTAGGGCACAGCAAAAAAGCAGTGGTTAAAAGGGCAATTTGATAAGTGAAGGAAATCCACTTATTAATTGAAGAGCATCCACCAAATGGAGAGGGAACTGCTAGAATTCCTTCTGGGGTTGGAGGAACTGGCATGTATCATTTTTTACAGTACCATTCCATCTTCATAGTGCAGGCAAGGGCAAGGTCCAGGTGTTCTTTTCCCCTCTGCTAAGGCTATCCTGGGCCCTTGACCCATACCATCTCCAGCCATGCCAAGGTAAACCCAGCATGATATGCCCCAGCTTCCCCACCACCACAGGTCAAGTCATCCCACCAAGGCAGCCCTAAATCAGTGTGCTCTAGGACTCCCAAATCCAGCTATACTGTCAAGGTGGCCTCAGCACATCATGCCACAGGACACTTCTGGCCCACACCTGCTCTAGCCTCAGCAGTTCTACAAGGCAACTCCAGCACAGCATGCCATCCCCCCCACCGCCCCCGCTCCCATTGTATGATTGTTCCAGCTTCAGCCATCCTGCCAGGCAGCCCCCAAGTGGAACACCTTGATACGTCCTGGCCAGTATCCACTCTATCTCCAGCCATCCCACTTGCTCCTTCAAAAATTGTATGCTAACAAATTAGAATATCTAGAAGAAATGGATAAATACCTAAAAACACACAACTTTCCAAGACTGAATCACTAAGAAATAGAAAATCTGAATAGATTACAAGTAATGATATTAAACCAAAAATTTTAAAATTCCCCCCAAAATAAGGGTCCAGGACCAGAGGGTTTGCAGGTGAATTACACAGAACATTTAGTTAGTAGCTATTCACAAATCATTGCAAAAATTTAAGAGGAGGTAATACTACCAAGCTCATTTTACAAGACCAGAATTAACCTGATACCAAAACCAAACAAAGGTACCAAACAAAAGAAAATTACAGGTCAGTATCCCTGATAAACATAGATGCAAAAATCCTGAACAAAATATTAGCAAACCAATTCAACAATACAATAAAAGGATCACATGCCACAATCAAGTGGGATTTATTCAGAGGTACAAACTTCCAGTTATAAATAATCATGGAAATGTAATATATACCATAGGGAATATGGTATATAATATTGTAATAACTTTGTATGGTGACAGACTAACTAGACATATCATGGAAATCATTTAGTAATATGTAAAAATATTAAATCCTATTACGTACACCTGAAAGTAGGATATTCTATGTCAGTTATGCCTCAATAAAAAAGGATAAAATTAAGAGTAATAAAATTGAAATTAATCAAGTAGAATAAAAAATGAAGTAATAAATACCAAAGGTGGTTATTCAAAAATATATATATAGGAAAGTCAAGCTCCCAGCAATCCTGTTAGAAAAAGTGAAGGGAAATATAATCATTAAGGTGGTAAATATGTGTTTTTATCACAATTTAAAAAATGCATAAATGCATAAATGCATAAAATATGGTTATATTTTAGAGCAGACTCATCTGCATGATCTGCATGATCATCACAATTTAGAGGCCATTTTAAGATTTAATAATCCTCTTGCCTTTGACTCTTAAGTGTAATATATATAAGAACTTATTTTAAACTACAGAGAGAAGTAGACATGGATCAGGCACAGGAATTTACCACTGCTTCATTACTAAACCAGTTTTTTTTTTTAAAGATTTTATTTATTTATCTGAGAGAGAGAATGGGAGACAGAGAGCATGAGAGGGGAAGGGTCAGAGGGAGAAGCAGACCCCCCACTGAGCAGGGAGCCTGATGTGGGACTCGATCCCGGGACTCCAGAATCATGACCTGAGCCGAAGGCAGTTGCTTAACCAACTGAGCCACCCAGGCACCCCTACTAAACCAGTTTTAAATGTCTAATAATTTAACTAAATACTTCAGCCAGTAAAGCCACATAAATTATTGTTTCACAGACTTAAGCAGATACTTCTAGAGGGAATACCATCTATAATATTCCTCCAGATAAATGCAAATAGCATCAGCAGAAATTAAGAAGTATGCTTACTATAACAGCTGAATATCAGTACTGATATACAAAGTTCTCCTCTGAGTTTTGACACTCAAAATGTCCCCACAGATTCACATGTTATGGAGCACCAGATTTTTTTTTTTTAAGATTTTATTTATTTATTTGAGAGAGAGAATGAGATAGAGAGCATGAGAGGGGGGAGGGTCAGAGAGAGAGGCAGACTCCCTGCTGAGCAGGGAACGCGACGCGGGACTCGATCCCGGGACTCCAGAATCATGACCTGAGCCAAAGGCAGTCGCTTAACCAACTGAGCCACCCAGGTGCCCGGAGCACCAGATTTTCAAAGGGAGGTGTCACTATGAAAAATTTTACTCTTGCAAATGTAGAGAAGTGAATTTCCATGAATGCTGTTTGAATAAAGTGTGGCTTACACACATACAGCACATGCACACCCACATAGACACAATTTAATAAAAATAACTCAATTTCTGATATCTGACTATACTCCTTATTACACTGAAAAATCCCAAGTGCTTTCTTTCCCTCTTAGGCAATGTTCTTTCTCTACCTCTACCTATTTAATTATCTTGTTACTTGGAAAGATATCCTTAGAAATGGCAAATGATTTTTTCATGTAATCTATATAATGCCAACATTTTAAAAAATATTTAAACTCAAAGAAGTCTAAAAAGCATATTACTGTTCATGATTTTGAGCCATGTAAAGCTAGGAGAGTATTGCACTCTTTCCTGAGTATAGGCAAGCAGCTATCACAGTTTGGAATGAGGATTTTTAGGAACAGTCATAATTTCCATCTGGATACTACTTATGACCCTTCTCAAAATATGGGAGAAAGGTATATTTGCTGTAAAGATCACTGACTTAAATTACTCTTACTTGTAAGTATATTTTTAGATACTGATTTTAGAAGTAGAAAAGTAAAGAGTGCTTAAGAAAAGGATGAAAGATAGCTTCCATGTTGCATCTATTCATGCTAATAGCAGCTGAGTTCTTTCACTTCCATGATATAATGCTAGAACTGTGTGGCCTTATATTTAGCATCTTTCTTTAAATATTTTTTTATTATATCAATAACATCTAGAACCAGGGACCAAAATCTTAACAAACCATGGCTCGTTATAATATTTGAATAACTAGGCTTAACTTTTACTTACATTTACAAATGATCAGCTCAACTGTTTGGACTATTCTTTCATTGTAAAGTAAGTATTCTTTTTTTTTAGGTTTTTGGCTTTCTTTCTGCATTGACAATAGCTATTTACAAATAATATTTATAAACTCAGTGTAGGAATGGAAGAATCAATGTAAAACAGCAAGTTTTTCCAGCAATGCATAAAATATTCAGCAAAGAAAAATAGGTATTTGATGATAAACCTGATGGGAAAGGCTGTAGAAAAACCCCATCATTATAATTGCGTAAAAATAATGAGGTTATTTTTAGTTTCTCACTTTTCAACAGTATAAGAAGCTACAAATTGAAAGAGATCTCAGGAATAGTCATAGTTCATTACCCACACCTGGAAAAACATGTCTGTCTCTCTAAAATATGAACAAGTTATAAAATATTTGGAAAGATAGCAATTACATAAATGTACAATATATACTCTACCAAACTAAAATGGGGGCCAAAGCTATATGCTCTTTTATCTTCATACTTTTCTCATTTACCAAAGGCTCAGTTATGTTACATTAACACATTTCTATGAATCTACAAACTGCCTAATTAGTAAAAGACTTTCAACACATAAGAATCAATGGTGTTTAAATCATATTTATTTCTAATTTGATCCTTATTTATTCTGCATGTATGTTACTTCAAAGAATGTTATATCCTAAAGGTCACAGAAGACTATTAAATAGATCTTTTTGTCCTTGGTTTCAAGACAAGGGTATCAGGTTGTTATCTTTATCAGACTGGACTTTTCCATTTTAATAATAACTTCAAACATCTTAAGCACATACAGTATTTCAGCATCATGCTAAATTTTAGGTGTTATTATACCTCACCATAAAAGGTGAGGAGCTTAAGGCTTAAAAGTCAGTTAAGTTTTGTTTACACAGCTAGTAAGAAACTGAAAGACATTAAATAAAATATGATGATTACTCTTCTGGACAGTGTTTGTGTCTCCCCAAATTCATATCATACCCCCAGTATGATAGGTTTGGGAAGTGGGGCCTTTGGGAGATAATTAGGATTAAATGTTAAGGTTGGAGCCCTCAGATTGGGATTAGTGCCCTAATAAGAGTTAGGATAACACTTGTTCCTTCTCTGTTGCATTGGAATACAATGACAAGATAGTCATCTATAAGGCAGGAAGCAGGCCCTTAATGGACACCAGATCTTCCAGCCCTTTGATCTTGAACTTCCCAGACTCTAGAACTGAGAGAAGTAAGTTTGTTGTTTAAGCTACTCAGTATATGGGGTTTTGTTACAGCAACCTGATAATTACTAATGAGTATTTCTCCAAACATGAGACATAAAATTTATATATTCAGAGATCTAATTTTAAAATCTAAATTTCCAAAGAAGACAATTTTTTGAGAAAATTTTTCCCTCATTCTTAAGTTGTGAAAATAGGTAGGTGCTAGCTTGGAGTTACTTTTCTCCCAGACACAAAGGTAGACACAAGAGGAAACATATAAAAGGGGAAATCTCTGCTCAAGAATTCCTAATGATAATTACCTCATTATGTGGGTTAGAGACTTAAATTCATACTATCTGTGCAATAATTTAAAAAAAAAGTGATAAAGTTTATTAGTGCCGATAATATGATGTGTTGAAAAGCGCAACTCACCACTGTGGTCATCTTTTCCCAAACCCATTATCCCAGTCTAAAAATGAGGAAAACATCATCCAAACCTTAACTGAGTGAAATTCTACAAGATATCTGACCAGTAATTCTCAAAATTGTCAAGATCATCAAAATCAATGAAAGATGGAAAAACTGCCACAGAACAGAAAAGACTAAGGAGGCATGACAACTAAAGTGTTATGGTATCTTGAGTGGGATACTAGAAAAGAGAAAGGACATTAGTGATAACATTAGTGAAATATGAATAAAACCTAGAGTTTAACATCCCAATGTTAGTTTTTAGTTAGAACAAATTTACCATGGTAATATGATATTAACAACGGGAACACTAAGTACAAGGAACGCTCCGTGCTATATTCGTAATTTTTCTGTGAACCTAAAACCATCTTAAAATAAAGACTTTATTTTAAAAAATAAAAGACTCAGGCTTACAATAAAACTGGAAATAATCCTGAGTTTGTAGTGCAATAAATATATGGTAGAAGCAAATTCAAATCCTCTCTTGAGGAACATAATCCCAAACAAGTCTTCAAAACTGTCCACAAAGGACAGACCTCGGTGAACAACACAGTGCCCCCAGTGGAGGCTGGAGCCACTTACACCAAGCCCCGCCCCACTTCACCCTGCAGGTTAATCTTTACTAGGGCAAGCTGTCCTGAAAGCCAGTGCAAAAGACCCCTTCCTCAGAAGACCAGCACAAATCCCTGGCATGTACCAACTCTACTGATCATAGAGTGCTGCAAAACTTTAGCTCTAGGGGAAATAGGATCTAGCCTTTTCTAACAAGCAGACCAAAACACATCTAGTTAAAACTTGCCACACTGGACAAGGTCCAAACACTCCCCATTGCAGGCAAGGAGAAACTCTGCAGAGGACTGATCTGAGGAAAAGAGCAGCCAAAACACAACAGCAGGGTACATACAGCATACAACCTCCCCCCACACACACACACAAAAACCTCCTGAAGTGCCAGGCCCTGGACAATATATGACTTCTTATTGTAGCCTTTACTTTCAGGAGCAGGAAATGTAACAGGTTTTCCTAATACACAGTAGACAGAGGTCTGGGCAAAATGCCAAGATGGAGGAATTCATCCCAAAAGTAAGAGCTGGAAGAGGTCATGGCCAGGGATCCAACCAAACAGATATAAGTAATATGCCTGAACCAGAATTAAAAACAACAATCATAAGGATACTAGCTGGGCTAGAGAAAAGCATAGAAGAAACCAAAGAGATCCTTAAATGCAGAGATAAAAGACCTAAAAACTAGTCAGGCCAAAATTTAAAAATTCTATAACTGAGATGCAAAAATGACTGGATATAATGACAAGGATGGAAGAAGCAGAGGAACAAATCAGTGATACAGAAGATAAAATTATGGGAAATAAGCTGAAAAGAAGACAGAAAGGAAAATATTGGATCATGAATGTAGACTCAGGGAACTCAGTGACTCCATAAAGCATAATAATATTTATATCATAGGAGTCCCAGAAGAGGAGGGGGAAAAAGGGGCAGAAGGTTTATTTGACCAAATTATAGTTGAAAACTTCAAACTGGGGAAGGAAATAGAGAGTGAAACAAAGCAGGCACAAAGAATTCCCATTAAAATCAACAAAAGCTGGCCAACACCAAGACATATTGTAGTAAGATTTATAAAATACACAGACAAGGAAGAATTCCTGAAAGCAGCAAGGGGAAAAAAGTCCTTAGCCTACAAGGGAAGATAGATCAGATTCACAGCAGATGTCTCCACACAAACTTGGCAGGCCAGAAGGTGGCATGATATATTCACTGTGCTGAATGGGAAAAATATGCAGCCAAGAATACTTCATCCAATAAGGCTGTCACTCAGAATAGAAGGAAAAATAAAGAGTTTCCCAGACAAACAAAAGCTAATGGAGTTTATGATCACTAAGCCAGCCCTGCAAGAAATATTAAAGGGTCTCTTTGAGGGCGAAAGAAAGACCAAAGCAACAAAGACTAGAAAGGAAAAAACAACATCACCAGAAACACCAACTTTACATGTAACACAATGGCACTAAATTTATACCTATCAATAATCACTCTGAATGTAAATGCACTAAATGTTCCAATCAAAAGATATAGGGTATCAGAATGGATTTAAAAAAATGACCCATCTATATGCTACTTACAAGAGCTAATTTTAGACCTAAAAACACTGCAGATTGAAAGTGGAAGGATGGAGAACCATCTATCGTTTTAAGGCCTCCAAAGAAAGCTTGAGTAGCCATATTTATATATCAGACAAATTAGATTTTAAAACAAGGACTGTAATAAGAGATAAAGAAGAGCACCACATCATAACTAAGGGGTCTATCCAACAAGATGATCAAACAATTGCAAATATTTATGCCCCCAACTTGGGAGCACCAAAATATATAAATCAATTAATAACAAACAGAAAGAAATTCATTGATAATAGTACAATAATAGTAGGGGACTTTAACACCCCACTTACACCAATGGACAGATCACCTAAGCAGAAAATCAACAAGGCATCTATGGCTGTGAATGACACATTGGACCAGATGAACTTAACAGATATATTCAGAATATTTCATCCTAAAGTACCAGAATACACATTCTTTTCAAGTACACATGGAACATTCTCCAGAATAGATCACATACTGGGTCAAAAATCAGCTGACAACAAGTACAAAAAGATTGAGATCATACCATGCATATTTTCAAAACACAACTCTATGAAACTTGAAGTTAACCACAAGAAAAAATTCAGAAAGACCACAAATACATGGAGGCTAAAGAACATCCTACTGAAGAATGAATGGGTTATCCAGGAAATTAAAGAAGAAATTTAAAAAAAAACATGGAAGCAAATTAAAATGAAAACATGACAATTCAAAACCTTTGGGATGCAGCAAAAGCAGTCATTAGAGGGAAGCATATAGCAATACAGACATAACTCAAGATGCAAGAAAAGTCTCAATTACACAACCTAACCTTACACCTAAAGGAGCTAGAAAAGCAACAGCAAATAAAGCCTAAAGCCAGCAGAAGAAAAATAATAAAGATTAGAGAAGAAATAAATAATATAGAAAAAAACAAAACAATAGAATAGATCAAAGAAACTAAGAGCTGCTTTTTTGAACTAATTGATAAACCCCTAGCCAGACTTATCAAAAAGAAAAGAGAAAGGACCCTAATAAATAAAATCATGAACAAAAGAGGAGAGATCACAGCCAATACCATAGAAATACAAACAAAAAATGTACAAAGAATATTATGAAAAATTATATGTCACCAAACTGGGCAATCTGGAAGAAATGGATAAATTCCTAGAAACATACAAACTACCAAAACTGAAATGGGAAGAAATAGAAAATTTGAACAGACCCATAACCAGGACAGAAACTAAAATGGTAGTCAAAAATCTCCCAACAAACAAAAGTCCAGGGACAGATGATTTCCCAAGGGGAATTCTACCACACATTTAAAGAGTGAATACCTATTCTTCTCAAACTGTTCCAAAAAATTGAAATGGAAGGAAAATTTCCAAACTCATTCTACAAGCCCAGCATTACCTTGATTCCAAAACCAAAGACCCCACTGAAATGGGGAATTACATGCCAATACCTCTGATGAACATGGATGCAAAAATTCTCAACAAGATACTAGCAAATCGAGTCTAATAGTACATTAAAAGAATTATTCACCACAATCAAATGGGATTTATTCCTGGGCTGCAGGGTTGGTTTAATATTCACAAATCAATCAAGGTGATTCACCACATTAATCAAAGAAAAGATAAGAATCATATGATCCTCTCAATAGATGCAGAAAAACATCTGACAAAATACATGATCCATTCTTGATAAAAACCCTCAACAAAGTAGGGATAGAGGGAACATACTTCAATATCATAAAGGCCATATACAAAAACACACAGCTAATATCATCCTCAATGTAAAAAAACAGAGATTTTTCTCAATGTTCAGGAACAAGACAGAGGTGTCCACTCTCACCATTGTTATTTAACATAGTATTGGAAGTCCTAGTCTCAGCAATCACAGAACAAAAAGAAATAAAGACACCCAAATCATCAAAGAAGAGATCAAACTTTCACTGTTCACAGATGACATGATATTCTATGTAAAAGACCTAAAAGACTCCATCAAAAAATTGCTAGAAATGACATACAAGTTCAGCAGAGTCACAGGATATAAAATCAACATACAGAAACCTTTTGCATTTCTGTATGCCAGTAGTGAAGAAGCAGAAAGAGAAATCAAGGAATCAGTCCCATTTACAATTGCACTAAAAACCATAAGATACCTAGGAATAAACCTAAACAAGAGGCAAAAGATCTAACATCTGAAAACTATAGAACACTTATGAAAGAAATTGAAGAGGACACAATGAAATAGAAAAAATATGCTATGCTCATGGACTGGGAAAACAAATACTGTCAAAATGTCTATATTTACCCAAAGCATTTTACACATTTAATATAATCCCTATGAAAATACCACCAACATTTTTCTTAGAGCTAGAATAAACAATCCTAAAATTTGTATGGAACCACAAAAGACCCTGAATAGCCAAAGCAATTTTGAAAAAGAAAAGCAAAGCTGGAAGTATCACAATTCTGGACTCAAGCTGTATTACAAATTTGTAATTATCAAGACAGTATAGTACTGGGACAAAAACAGATACATAGATCGATGGAACAGAAGAGAAAACCCAGAAATGGACCCACAACTATATGGTCAACTAATCTCTGACAAGGCAGGAAAGAATATCCAATGGACAAAAGTCTCCTCAACAAATAGTGTTGGGAAAAATGGACAACAACATGCAGAAGAAAGAAACAGGGTCACTTTTTTACACCATTCACAAAAATAAATTCAAAACAGATGAAAGACCTAAATGTGAGACAGGAAGCCATCAAAATCCTGGTGGAGAACACAGGCAGCAACCTCTTTGATCTCAGCAGTAGCAACTTCTTATTAGACATGACCCTGGAGGGCAAGGGAACAGAAAGATAAAATGAACTATTGGGACTTCCAAAATAAAAAGCCTCTGCACAGCAAAAGAAACGATCAACAAAACTAAAAGGCAGCCTATGAAATGGGAGAAGATATTTGCAAACCACATATCTGATAAAGGGTTAGTATCCAAAATATATAAAGAACTTATAAAACTCAACACCCAAAAAACAAATATCTAGTTAAGAAATGGTCAGAAAACATGAATAGACATTTTTCCAAAGAAGACATCCAGATGATCACAAATGCATGAAAAGATGCTCAACATCACTCATCATCAGGGAAATATGAATCAAAACCACAATGAGATACCAACTCATACCTGTCAGTATGGCTAAAATTAACAACATAGGAAACAACAGATGTTGGGGAGGATGCAAAGAAAGGGGAACCCTCTTACACTGTTGGTGGGAATGCAAACTGGTGCAGTCACTCTGGAAAACAGTATGGAGGTTCTTCAAAAAGTTAAAAATAGCACTACCCTATGACCCAGCAATTGCACTACTAGATATTTACCAAAAGGATACAAAAATACTGATTTGAAGGGGCACATACACCCTCATGTTTATAGCAGCATTATCAATAACAGCCAAATTATGCAAAGAGTCCAAATATCCATCCACTAATGAAGGGATAAAGAAGAGGTGAGGTAGATAGATGATAGATAGATAGATAGATGATGATGATAGATAGATAGATAGATAGATAGATAGATAGATAGATAGATAGATGATAGATAGATAGATATCCACATATGCATGATGGAATATTACTCAGCCACCAAAAATAATGAAATCTTGCCATCTGCAAGGACATGGATGGAGCTAGGGTGTATTATGCTAAGTGAAACGAGTCAATCAGAGAAAGACAAATACCATATGATTTCACTTATGAGGAATGTAAGAAACAAAACAGATGAACATAGGAGAAGGGGGAAAAGATAGGGAAGTAAATCATAGGAGACTCTTAAAGATAGAGAACAAACTGAGGGTTGATGGAGGGAAGGTGAGCAGGGGATGGGCTAAATGGGTGATGGGTATTGAGGAGGACACTTGTGATGAGCACTGGGTATTAAATGTAAGTGATGAATCACTAAATTCTATTCCTGAAACCAATATTACACTATATGTTAACTAGAATTTAAATAAAAATTTGAATCTATACACCACATGGAATATTACTCAGACTTCAGAAAGGATGAATACTTACATTGATGTGGATGGAACTTGAGGGTATTATTCTGAGCAAATTAAGCTAATCAGAGAAACAATTATATGGTTTCACTTATATGTGGAATATAAGAAACAGCACAGATCATAGGGGAAGGGAGGGAAAACTGAATGAAAGTCATCAGAGTGGGAGAAAAACTACTAGAGACTCTTAACTATAGGAAACAAAGTGAGGGTTGCTGGAAGGGAGGTGGGTGGAAGGATGGGGCAATTGGGTGATGGGCATTAAGGAGGGCACATGATGTGATAAGCACTGACTGTTACACACAACTGATGGGTTGTTCAACATACATTTGAAACTAATGATATACTATATGTTGGCTAATTGAATTAAAAATAAAATAATAAAAATGTGAAAAAATGTCCATAGAGTAAGTTCAAAGGAAAATGTAAACACACACACACACACAAACACACACACACTTCAGAAATCAGGAGTTTTTGGATTTATTAGACACATAGTATATTCAGTTAAATCCTCTTACAAATGTCCTATCCTCCAATGTAATTTAACGAATGTACTTATATTAAAAAATTTAAACATATTGAAAGAAGGATTAAGAAACTTTCATCAAGGGGCACCTGGGTGGCTCAGTCGGTTAAGTGGCTGCTTTCAGCTCGGGTCATGATCCCAGGGTCCTGGGATCGAGCCCCACATCGGGCTCCCTGCTCAGTGGAGAGTCTGCTTCTCCCTCTCCCTCTGCCTGCCTCTCTGCCTACTTGTGCTCTCTCTCTATCTCTCTGTCAAATAAATAAATAAAATCTTTAAAAAAAAAAACTTTCATCAATTGAAATATTACCAGAGAGCTCTGAACAAAAAGCAAATTGAATTTCTAGAAAGGAAAATATAATGATTAAATATGGAAACTAAATTAATGATTTAAAATGTAGATTAGACCCTGTTGAGGATCAAAATATTGAATAAGAATGAAGAGATTTTATGAATATAGCAAAGTGAAACAAAGAAGTAAAATATAGGAAATGGAACTAAGGGTCATGGAAGATGAAAGGGGGAGGGCATCTACCATAATTTGAAACATCTCCACAGGAAAAAAAAAGAAGAGATAAAGATAATATTTGTGGAGACCATGCTTAACAAGCCTTTCTAACTGATGCATGGCAACAGTTTTATACTCTGAAATTCTAATGTATCTTGAGAAAAAGGGATATAATGAAATCCACTTTGGAGATTTCCTGAAATTTTAATACATGAAAGGAATAAAAGTAAGAGTTTAAAAGTTGCAGACAGAAGAGAACGGTAATTGACAACTCTTATTTTGCAGGAATAATAGAAACCATAGACAATGGGAGTATATGTCTTTTTAAAATACTTAAATAATTTATTCAAGAATTTTATATCCATGGCACTATTTTTCAATAGCATGTTTCAGACAAAAACAGTACTCAGCTTTGACAGTACTACCAGAAGACTCTCAATAAAGTTACTTCAAAAAATGTATTTCAGGAAGATGGTAAATCATCAAGCAAAGAAGGTTTGATTTGCAGGAAAGAATAATATGTAAGATAAATGATACACATGAAAAAAGCTAAGTGAGCATCACACTTCTAAAACAGTAATAATTTATAATCTGTGGGCTTAAAAAATAGAATTAAAGTAACAGGAAAATGGGTCTGTTGAGAAGAAAGATGCCAAACATAAAAGCAATTCAGTTCACCTATATTCTTTGGGATGTGAATTAAGGTATTCATTAACTTTGGATTATGTTATTGTTAATATGTGTGTTTAAATTTATAGCATAGCCACAAAAACATGGAAATACAGTAATTTCCCAAGTAGTAAAGGGGAGAATTGAATAAAAATTCAATTCAGAAATTGACAAGAAAAAAAGAAAAAGGGAAAAACACAAAGCACAAATAATATAATAGAAATGAATTGAAATATACCAGTACATGTAAATGACTAAATTCTCCAGTTAAAAATTATCAGTTATATACAGGTTACAAGACACAAACATAAAGACACAGTAAATATTTTATTTTATTTTATTTTATTTTATTTTTAAAGATTTTATTTATTTGAGACAGAATGAGAGAGGGAGAGAGAGCACATGAGAGGGGGGAGGGTCAGAGGGAGAAGCAGGCTCCCTGCCCAGCAGGGAGCCCGATGCAGGACTCGATCCAGGGACTCCATCCAGGGACTCCAGGATCATGACCTGAGCCGAAGGCAGTCGCTTAACCAACTGAGCCACCCAGGCACCCCGACACAGTAAATATTTTAAGTCAAATGGTGGGAAAAAATTATGCCATCTTTAACCAAATATCTGTTATTAAAATTATTATGAGACAAAAATACTGTAGGGTTAAGCATTACAAGAAAAAAAGAAATCCACTCCATAATGGTAGAAATTTCATTAGTGAATATATAGCAATTCAAAATATATTTTCCCTAATAATCTAGCTTTCACTACAAAGCAAAGATTAACAGAATTACAAGGAAGAATTAATAAGTCTACCATCATATCATGGGATTTGACAGTTGTCTCAGTAAATTACAGATGGGACAAAAATTCATTAAAGTATAGATTTAAACAAATCAATGATCATTATTGACCTAACATACATGTATAAAATAATTTAACCAAGGCCTGGAGAATGAATGTTCCCTAAAGCACACAGGGAATATTTTAAAATTACTATTTACTCACCAAAAAAAGAACATCTTTAGACAATATTAAGGAATAGGATTATCCAGACTACTTGCAGATTTTTTTTTTAAGATTTTATTTATTTGACAGAGAGAGACATAGTGAGAGAGGGAACACAAGCAGGGGGAGAGGGAGAGGGAGAAGCAGACTTCCTGAGGAGCAGGGAGCCCAATGCGGGACCCGACCCCAGGATGCCAGGACCATGACCTGAGCTGAAGGCAGATGCTTAACAACTGAGTCACCCAGGTGCCCCTACTTTGCAGATTTATATCTGCAAAAATACATACTGATTAACTATTTGGAAAAAAATGAAACAAGACCAAACCAGAGAGGGAGACAAACCATAAGAGACTCTTATTTTTAGGAAACAAACTGAGGGTTGTTGGAGGGGAGAGGGTGGAGGAATGCAGTAACTGGGTGATGGACATTGAGGAGAGTATTGTTGTAATGAGGACTGGGTATTATATAAGACTGATGAATCATAGACCTGTACCCCTGAAACAAATAATACATTATATGTTAATCAAAAAATTTTTTTAAATGATAACTTTTAAAGTGTTATAACTATAAATGTTTTTAAATACTTCGTATTGACTATATCACTTTAAAATTATGAGAACTATACTAGCATGGATTCATAGTATAAATTAATTTCATGTAAATATTTAATCTATTTGATAATTTGAAACAGCTGTCCATTTTCAATTTGTATAAATACACTGTTCAAAAATTCTATATTTATACATACAGAAAGCAAACAAAAATGAGGGTTTTTTTATCTTGTCTGATGTATTTAAGGAGCACTTTTTAATTAAACCCCAAATTAAGGGCTTTACCAAAGAAAACTTCTCAAATAAAAATTGTTTTAACTGCATTAATATATGTAAATGTCTTTTCTCCCTTACAACATACTTCCTAGCTCTAAATTACAGAATTCAGTATAACTTGACATTTTTTTCAGGTGCTCTTTTATTGAATTTTTGAAATATATTTTCAGTGGATAAAAATATGATGGACACTCACAAACTCCCAACACGTCAGTAAATCTTAACAGTATGCTAGATTTAGTTCAGAATTATAAAAACTAAAATTAAATATTAATTTTATAACAGATGCAAATGAGGCCCCATTTCTTTTCCCTTTACCATTTTCCTTTGCTGGGAAAGAATCAATCCAGCAGTTTTTATTTTTTGCTACTATGAACAATGAATGTTGTATAAACTTCTTGTGCAAATATCCTGATGCACATTTGTAAGAAAGTCTCTAGGTTGTACTTATAGAAGTGGAATTACTGAGCCAGAGGGTTTGAGCATTTCCAACTTTACTAGATATTGTAAACACTGCCCTCTAAAGAGTTGTATCCATGTCCACTTACCTAGCAGTGCCTGAGATTTTTTTATTTAACTTTTCACCAATATTTGCATTTTTCGAGTTTAAGCCTCTAGCCAATGCAATGTTGGGTAAATATCATTCCATCATAGTTTTAATTTGCTTATTTGACTACTTATAGTTTGAGATTATTTTCAAAGTTGTGGCAGATCAAAGATGGCCACACTCTTTGAAGCTCCTCCCACTAAGAGTAGAGGTATACATCTTCTCCCCTTGAGAAATTGTGGGCTCATGATTGCTGTGTCCAATAGAATATGGCAAAAGTGATGCTGTGCCAATTTCTGGGCTTAGACTGACATTTTAATCTTAGTGTGATTTGGAATGCTCATTGTGGAGGATATTAGCTATCATTTAAAGAATCCAGTACGAACGATAGTAGGAAACCTAGCCTCTTAGCAGTATGGAGAGATGCCTGACCAGTCCTCAGCTTTTCTAGCCATCCAGCCCAAGTTCTAGATAGACAACATGGACTCTAGCTTTAGCCACCTTCTGACTGAAATTGCTTTAGAGATTCTTTTTCTTTTATTATTTTATGTTAATTACATTACATCATTGGTTTTTGATGTAGTGTTCCATGATTCATTGTTTGCGTATAACACCCAGTGCTCCATTTGGAGCTTTAGAGATTCTAAGGGAGAACCTTCCAAATAAGTCCACTCAATCTTGGTTTGTTACATAGCAATAAGTAACTAGAACATGGGTTTATTGATAATTAAAATATCCACTATTCATATAATTCACTCATTTTGAATACAATTCTCCACGCTGCCAGAATTTTGTAAACAAATCAGGATCAGAGGTTTGCGTATATTGCAAATATCTTTACCTACTCTCTGCTTTTTTTCTGTGTTGTAAATTCAAATTTCAATTTCTTCCTACTTTTACATTCAAATTTGCTTTTTGTTTTCTCCTTAAAAATAGTGCTTCACCTAACAATAAAAAATATTTAGCGTCATTTTCATAAAAGTTGTATAGCTTATAATACCTAAATTTCTAATCTATCTGGAATTGTTATATATAGTGAGATATAGATACAGATTTTATTTTCCACTGGTCTAGATTATCAGCTCTGCTAGATATCAAGTTCCCATATTTGCATTGAGCTGCTTCTGAGCTCTTTTTTTTTTTTTCTTTCATTGGCCTATTTATCTGTGTAATAATTACATAGTCTTTTTTTTTAAAGATTTTATTTATTTATTTGACAGAGAGAGACACAGCGAGAGAGGGAACACAGGCAGGGGGAGTGGGAGAGGGACAAGCAGGCTTCCCGCCGAGAAGGGAGCCCGATGCGGGGCTCGATCCCAGGACCCCTGGGATCATGACCTGAGCCGAAGGCAGACGCTTAAGGACTGAGCCACCCAGGTGCCCCAATAATTACATAGTCTTAAGGTAGCCTCATAGTAAAATGTGATATGTGATTTACCCTCCTTCTGTTCAAACATTTTTTTGGTTATTAATAGCCTATATTTTTCTATATAGGTTTTAGAACCCAAAACCCTTTGGGTTTTGAATGAAAGTGCATTGCAGGGGCGCCTGGGTGGCTCAGTCGTTAAGCGTCTGCCTTTGGCTCAGGTCATGATCACAGGGTCCTGGGATCGAGCCCCGCATCGGGCTCCCTGCTCTGCGGGGAGCCTGCTTCTCCCTCTCCCTCTCCCCCTACTTGTGTTCCCTCTCTCGCTCTCTGTCAAATAAATAAATAAAATCTTAAAAAAAAAAGAAAGTGCATTGCATTTATAGATTACCATGTCATTATTATAATAGAGTTAAAATAGTGGAGTATCCATGCTTTTATTCAGGTGGTCTCTAATGCACTTCATTGAGGATTTTTATTTTCAATATAGACCTTTGTATATTTTATTAGTTTCAGTCTCTGGTACCATGTAGTTTTGATTATTATTGTCAATTAAGTATTTTTTTTTATCATGTTGCATGTACTAGCTTGCCATCAATAGTATATTTAAAACTAGTGACTTACAGGGTTTTTATGCAATTTTGTTTTTGGCATTGCTTACTGTAAGGGGTAGGTTCTACAAAGCAATATTGAAAAATAGTGGACCTCCTCGTCTTGTTTCTGATGTAATAGATTCTAGTCAGTTTCCAATAAGCATGATTTTTTTCCTGATATTTTTAATAGTTGTTTTAGATCAGATTATGAAAGTTTGTTATGTGCCTATTTTGCTGGGAAGTTTGAATAACCAAAGAATGAATTCTGCTTATGCCTTTTATATATTTATTAACATGCTCTCAGACTTTCTATTTAACCCATTAAAATAGTACATTGCATCAAGATTTTATTTATTTATTTATCTGAGAGAGAGAGAGAGCACACGCAAGCACGAGCAGGGTGGGGAGGGGCAGGGGGGAGAGGGAGAAGCAGACTCCCCACTGAGTGGGAGCCCAATGGAGCACTCAATCCCAGAACCCCGGAATCATGACCTGAGCTGAAGGCAGACGTGTAACCTACTGAGCCACCTAGGTGCCCTGCATCAATCTTCTACATTGAAGTATCCTTGCATTCCTAGAGTAAGCATCCTTTGTTATGACTTTTCATATTTCATCTAGTCTAACATGCCATTATTTGTGAGATGCTTTATTTAATGAACTCCAAAGAATATAGTATTACTTAAATTATGGCCCAATAATTTTATGCCATTCAGAATTATTATTTCACTAATTGAAAGATCTGTTAGGTTTACAGAAATAGTTATTTATCACATTATAGCATAAATAAATTTCTTAATGTGCTTTTTTTAGATTCAGAGTTCAAATGTATTACCATAACAAACTAAGAGATTTTTCTAAGTGTGGGGATTTTCATTTCTGAGGCTCCATAAAGCACTTCATTTTTGCTTTGAAAGGAATATGGAATTATGGTCATTCCTTCAATACTACTTTGCACATTTTTATTCTCCATTAGTTTTTTTTTTTTTCTAGTCCTCTAATATGTAAGATAACTTCAGTTCAAATGATAATTTTGTTTTCTTTAAACTATTTTAAGTGGAAAATAACATTGACAAAATACCAACATTAAAAAACAAAACAAGGGGCGCCTGGGTGGCTCAGTCATTTAGCGTCTGCCTTCAGCTCAGGTCATGATCCCACGGTCCTGGGATCGAGCCCCGCATCGGGCTCCCTGCTTGGCGGGAAGCCTGCTTCTCCCTCTCCCACTCTCCCTGCTTGTGTTCCCTCTCTCGCTGTGTCTCTCTCTGTCAAATAAATAAATAAAATCTTTAAAAAAAATAAAAATAAAAATAAAAAACAAAACCTAAAGTGACAATACTAAGAATAGCAGTGAACAAGGTCATGTATGTATGGTTCAAAATACTTACAAATTTAGGAACAGTTCATGTAGGCCATCCTCTAATATTTGCAAAGACTGGGCAGGATTACAAAGGAGGGCCATTTAACATGTCTCTACCCTTAAAAGTTAGAAATTAATAATCTGACAATTATTCTTTCATAAGGTAAAAATTTAAAACACAAGGCTATTTTGTATAATTAATATTTGGCAAAAATACCAAAGAATATTGAATTTATTTTTGCACATGCCTTGGTATATTCTTAATGGGTTAGCAATATTTAGGTGACTAACAAGAAATGCATAATTAATAGTTTATTGTATTCCATAGGACTCCTTTTTCTATCCTTAATGTCAAGAAAATTTATAATTTTGTTGTTATAATCAAGTATGAGCATAATTTGTATTCTAGAGTAATGGTCTAATAAATTAAAAAAAACTGATTCTAATTTTATTAATATATTATAATGTTCTTTAAAAATGTTAAATTTTAATCTTTAAAATAAAATTAATTGCTATTTTAAAATATAAAATTACTATTTTAAAATAGAAAATTAACACTAAATAAAATTTTTAACCAAAATTCTTTGAATAAATGAAAATGCTTATTGAAATCTAATTGTATTGAATATTGACAATATATTACAGTTTTGTGTTCAATATGCATCCGTAGTCAATGTAAAATATTGGTGTCACTCTAAAGATATTACATCTAGATCTATAAAAGATATTTAAAGTTAATATAGCTTTAGTATCAAATATTCATTAGCTACCATGTGCAATTCTTCAATATACTATGAAAACCCCAACTGGGAAGTGTAAGAGAAACAATAAAATGTGTGTTTACCATAAATAGGCAGTTATATTTGTATATAAGAATCAGTTGCATCCATGCTCTTCTAGAGGAAGGATGTAGTAAATTAATTCAGCTGGCTTTTCTCCTGCTACATTATTTTCTATTGATGCCCTAATAATTAGTACAAACTTACTGGCTCCAAAGAAAACAGTTTATTATCTTGTAGTTCTATAGGTCAAAAGCCCAACACATGTCTAAAGGTTAAAATTAAGGGTGTTGGCAGGGCTTTATTCCTATCAGGAATATCCTATTCCTATCAGGAAGCTCTGTGGGAGAATCCATCTCCTTGCCTTTTCCAGATTCTAGAAGCCATCCAACATTTCTTGGCTCCTGTCCCCCTTCTTTATCTTCACAGGCAACAAAGGGTTGCATCTGTTTCACCCTTTGTCCATAAATACTTAATCTCTTTGATCACAGCAGTTTTCTTTTAAATCCCATGGGATTAGTTGGGGCCCACCTGGATAATCCTGGGTAATTTCCCCCATTTCAAAGCCTGAACTTTAATTACATCTGCAAAATTCTCTTTTGCCTTGCAAAGTAACAGATTCATGAGTTCTAGGGATTAGACTCTGGAAATCTTGGGTGGGCCATTATTCTGCCTACAACATTTACATAAGCACTTTCTTTGCACAAATCTTTCCCTTGCCCTAAGGCAGTATTTGTTTCCATATATAGTAGCAGGGTCCAGCCATATTCATGCCATTTCAGTATAAACTTTGAGGGAAAAAAAAAAAGATGTGGAAAAGTGTTTCCTTGCTACCTGAATGTTGACCCAAGAACAGATACTACATTTATCAGTTTGTGTTAATGGTAGACATCAGATCACAAGTGACAGAAGTATCCAAAGTTTTTCTAAATATATTTTTGTCTTGTTTTGTTTTTTGTTTGTTTTTGGTTTTTACTTTCAAGTTTTTTGTTTGTTTTTTTTTACTTTATTTTATTTTATTTTAATTTTATTTTATTACGTTATGTTAGTCACCATATATTACATCATTAGTTTTTGATATAGTGTTCCATGATTTATTGTTTGCATATAACACCCAGTGCTCCATTCAATACGTGTCCTCCTTAATACTCATCACTGGGCTAACTTAACCCTCATAGAGTGAATTATAGAGTGGAATGTTTTAGTTTCAGGTGTAGAATTTAATGATTCATTCATTACTTAAAACAACACCCAGTGCTCATCACAACAAGCACCCTCTTTTTTTTTTTTATGTTTTTATTTATTTGAGAGGGAGTGAGAGCAAGAGAGATCAGAGGAAGAGGGAGAAGGAGACTCGCTGCTGAGCCAGGAGCCCGATGTGGGGCTTGATCCCAGGACCCTGAGATCATGACCTGAGTCAAAGGCAGATGCTTAACCAACTGAGCCACCCAGGCAACCCAACAAACACCTCCTTAATACCCATCACCTATTTATTCATTCATCCTCTACCCCCACAACTGCCGCTGCCACCACATCCAGCAACCCTCAGTTTGTTTTCTATAGTTAAGAGTTTGTTTTACGCTTTGCCTCTCTTCTTCCCCCTGTTCATTTGTTTTGTTTCTTAAATTCCACTTGAGTAAAAACATATAGTATTTGTCTTCCTCTCACTGACTTATTTCACTTAGCATAATTCTCTAACTCCAACCAGGTCATTGCAAAATTTCATTCTTTTTTGATGGCTGAGTAATATCCCATTGTATATATATACCACATCTTCCTTATCCATTCATCAGTTGATGGACATTTGGGCTCTTTGCATGGTTTGGGTATTGAAGATATTGCTGCTATAAACATTGGTGTACACGTATCCCTTTGAATCAGTATGTTTGGTATTCTTTGGGCAAACACCTAGCAGTGCAAAACAACAGATGTTGGCAAGGATGCAGAGAAAGGGGAACCCTCTTACACTGTTGGTGGGAATGCAAACTGGTGCAGTTGCTCTGGATAACAGAATGGAGGTTCCTCAAAAAATTAAAAATAGAACTACCCTACAATTCAGCAATTGCACTAAATGTATTTTTGTATTGTGATATAGAGGATTCACCATGGAATGGAGCTCAAAGTCCCAACAACCCTCCTTATTTAGGTCTAACTGCGCTATTAAATATAGGTACAGGGTTATTATGACCAGGATGCCTTGCCTTCCATAAAATACTGAGAAACCAATGAACCAAAGGAATCATCCCTAGGTTCCTTTACCATGTATCAGAATTATTCTAGTGGTTTACTGCCATTCTAAGATCTCTTCTTTTTAGGTACATGTCAAGAATGTACTTCTCTGGTCCAATGACATTAGTGCTCAGGAACTGAAGACTGACATTTTACTCTATTTGCAAGATAACAAGTGAGCTGCCAGAGTTTTAAATTTATACACTGACAGAAAATCTGAGACCTTTGGGTCAGAATAAAGAGCTTATTACTTATGGAAAAAGTAGCAGCCAAGAAACATCAGCGTATCTGTTCCCAAGTCCCAGTCCTTACAGGGTGACATGGTCAGGACTAGATGGCATTTGCACATTCATTGGAATGTATCACAGGAGAGGAATTCTGAGTATAGCAGACTTTGAATGTACATAAGGACCCTAGTAACAGGCCTATCTTTCCTTTGGGAGAGAGAGAGATTTTATCTTTACTCTGGAAGGTAAACTAATCTTCTCTAGAAATAAAATGTCTATCTCTACTACCCTGGAACATCTCCTGAAAAGAAAACATCTTTAAACTTTACTATCCTGGAATATATTCTTATGCTAACATCCTTACTTTAGCTATAAATGCCTTAGTTCATAACATGAAGAAATGTGAGATATTAATGAATAATTGTCTCCCAACAATTGGATATGTTCATATGACCTGCTTTGGTTAATGAATTATGAATGGAAGTGATAGTATTTCTTCCAGATGGATCTTTTGATTTGGTAACTCCCCATTTTCCTTCCTCTTTCCTCAGTGAACAGCAAAAATCTAAATGACAGATGCCACAGTAGGCAGCTTTCCAGAATGACATATAACAAAGCCTATGATAACCCAAGATATGCATATAAGCAAAAAATAAACCATTATCCTTTAAGTTAGTAAGCGTTTAGAGTTGGTTGATTGTACTACATCATAATTTAACCTATTCTAACTGATACACCATGAAAATTAGGTATCCTATTCCTTGGCTCTACTTTTTTTTACTTTCTGATACATCCTGTTTATTTAAAAGACAGCAAACAATAATGCTCACCATTCTCTAAAGTATTTGGTCATTCTATGCATTACTTTCTTTTGCTCAGTCCTTAGGTATCCACATCTCTAATAGATAAAATCCTACTCATCTTTTAAGACAAAGATTAAATGTCACCTTTTAAACAGTCTTCATTAATTCCTCTGAAGGAAATTATAATTTTCAAGTACACTACTATTTGATAATTATGGTTTTTTTCCTCAAATTCTACATGGTTTCATAATTGTATATATCTCTCTCTCATATAAGGAGTAGGCTATTGGAGATCAGCAGCTATATCAAAGAACACAGCACCAGGCTTTGCATAAATAGGAATAAATGCTTACTGAGTTGCATGATTTTCAGTTTAAACATATTTATAAGTTTCTAGGAGGTATGCAAAAGCATTTTTTGTAAGTTAAAATTCTTTTTATATAAAGAGTAAGTTGTTACATACATTTGCATTGTCATAAATTATAGAAATGTAAGTTGCAGCAAGGATATATCTATTTCTATCATGAACCTAAAACCAATTTATGTGCCTGCATGAATGCAAGACAATAATCAAACTCAAATACCTAAAGAGGCTAAGCATTGAAGCAGCTGGGGAGAGGAGCTGCATTGTGGCAAATTGGAGAGCATATGCTTCCTTCAAAAGCAGCAGCAACTAATGAAGGAATCTAAAGCTAGCAATACAAGATCTTTCAAATTATCAATCAATGCTGGCCATAAAACATTTATATTAATTAAATTAATATTTAAAAGATAAGTAATAAAACATTAAAATATATTTTTAAAAATCAGAGCAAAAGAATAAACATTGCCTGGTTTTATCTTTAGGTATGTAGATTTTTTTTATTAAATCATCCATTAAATATTTCACTAAATTATCATAGTCTCATAACAAATAAATATCTAAAATATAATCCATTGATTTCACAAATTAGAATTATCACTATGAAAGTTATTATCTTTGCAAATTGTTATTCTGATGCTTTTATCTTTAATCAGTGCATAGAAAATTATTTAGCTTTTAAATTATGCAATTTTTAATAGATGGGAAGATTCTATCACTTTTATCTATATCATTATTCCTTTTATTCTGACAACTCCAGTTGCTTTGAAGATTATAGATTCCCTATTTAAAATTCCTAATAATTGTATCCTATTTGCATTTATTTCTAAGAACTTTGCAAATTAGAAATATTGTTTCCAAGAACTCCCTGTTTGCCCTATTCCACCTAGGTTTTTTTTTTCTCAAAAGAAAGAAAAGGGTAGTTCAATTCCTTTGCCTCTTTTCAAAATCTTAGCTTGTTCTGAATTGAAAAAGATGGATAGATAGCTATCTTTTGAGGAACACGATGTGGGTTCCTGGTATGAAAAATGAAATGTCGTGAATTTAACCCTAGTCTATCTAGCACAAGGCAGGATTTCTACCTTTAATTTTTACCTTAATGTTCTGAACTCACTTTCAATGAAAGTTCTGAGGTTTCTGAGAAAATCACATTTCAGCTCAGGGTACCATGCTTTCATGACAACAAATTATTTTTATCTAGATTTTACTTGCAATACAAATTGTACCCTCAGGGAAATATTTTTTTTTAAATTGTCCTAGTGAACATCCCAAGGTTTAAAATATGCCAAAGTTTCAGCCCAATATTTCTACTGTTCCTTAGCTGAGAATCTGTATTTCAACATTGTTTCACACTGTTTTTCCAAAATTGCATCCTGGGTGGTTCAGTGGGTTGAGTGGCCAACTCTTGATTTCAGCTCAGGTCATGATCTCAGGGTCCTGGGATCGAGCCCCTCAATGGGCTCCACACTCAGTGGGGAGTCTGCTTCAGGATTCTGTCTCTCGCTCTGCCCTTCTCCCTGCTTGCTCACTCTCCCTCTCTCTCTCTCAAGTAAATGAATAAATCTTAAAAAGGAAAGGGAAGGGAAGGGAAGGGAAGGGAAGGGAAGG
>NW_023270268.1:55790854-55864473 GCF_011800145.1 Mirounga leonina
AAGGAAAGGAAAGGAAAGGAAAGGAAAGGAAAGGAAAGGAAAGGAAAGGAAAAAGGAAAGGGTTAGATAGGAAAGGAAAGGAAAGGAAAAAAGAAAATAATTTCTTTTCACCTATAGATATCAAACCTTGCTTTAGCATAGAAACTAGTATGCTATGACTGTTTAATGAATACATTTATTTTAGCACATTAAATTTTAAGATATCAAAATCAGTAAAATTTAATTTTAACCAGTAAAGTTCAATCTTAGAGTCAGCCTAAAACTTTTCATGTAGGTTTCTTAATGTTGACCATGATCCACTTGTTGTAGACATTTTTTGTATAGCAGTAAAGAAATTGATCTAATTATAATTGAGTATAACAATTAGGTTTACAGATCCATGCCTTCCAATGTTTATACATTCAGATTTAACTATTAAATGAGGTTACACACAAAATGTTTATCCTAGTGTTTGACACATGAGAAGCTTATTGTTAGATATTTTATTATGTCATGTGGATGGGCCTCTTCCAACACCCGAGGAGGTACCCTAGACACATGTTCACATTCTTATGTGTTTTGTAATTTTTACAAAATAGTTTAATTCTGGAGATTCCTTTCTCTTTGCATTGGTATTCCCTCTTCATTTTTTTAACTTGTGCCAAGTACATTAGAATAGTTATGGACATTTTTCAGATCAGGGAAATGGATTTGAAAATATATTTAGTTTGAAGTTAGGAGATATGTATGAGTTTTGTATCATTTCTGTGTATCATTATTGTATTAGTTTTCTATTACTGTATAGAAAATTACTCTAGACTTAGTAGCTTAAAAGAATACTGTTTTTATCTAAAATGTTATATAAGTCAAACATCTGAGTATGGCAGACCTAGGTTTTATTATTGGGGTCACAAAGCATAAATTAAAGTATTGTCTTGGTTTCATTCCGTTCTGTAACTCAGGATCCTCTTTCAAACATATGAGTTTTTTGGTAAAATTATTTGCATTTGTAGGACTGAGGTATCTACTTTCTGTCATCCAAGGATTACTCTGATTCTAGAGGCCACCCACAGTTCCTTGTCACATGACTCCCTCTGTAGGCCTTATATTCTCATGCCCTGAATCTCTTCCATGAGGAAGAGTCCAGTCCCTTTCAGGGCTTACATAATTAGGTCAGATCAGCAAGCATGATCACTCTTTTGATCAACTTAAAGTCCACTAATTTAGGACCTTAGTTATATCTATAGAATCTTTTCACCTTTGTCATGTAACTAAACTAATGAGAGTGCTGCCCATCATACTCACAGGATTATATAGGGTGTATACACCAAGGGGCTAAGATCTTAGAATTCATCTTAGAATTTTGCCTACCATAGCTAATTACTGCTAGCCATCCCAGAGCAGAAATGTTTTCTAGGAACACAGCCACCTAGTGCTTTGTGACTCACTAGGCAGTAGGACACTAAAGAGCAGAGCCAGATATCATACAATGATTTATGAATGTGGCCTTCAGTACCTGGTGACACAAGTATGAGGGTATAGGAATCTATGACAACTTGAAATTCTCTGAAGTCTGACAGCATGCATGAAAATTGGTAGAATTTCTTCCCAACTTTGATAATAATCATAAAAATTTACATTATAGTAATAAGCTGTGGGGCTAAAAGAAACATTCAAAGACTTCAACTTATTAAAAAAAAAAAACTGATTCTGGTCAACCATGCTATAAGGGAAGACTGAATTAAGTTCTTTCTCTTTAGAAAATGTTGTCTTTTAAAGAGGTAAAGAATATACACCCAGAACATGTAAAAACATAGTTCTATTATTATTCTTTTGCTCATTTAATTGCAGGTGCATATGTGACATTGGCAGTATTTTTAAAAATTGTGATGTGGAGAATTCAGCAAAGATGGTGGAGTAGGAGGACCCTAGGCTTACCTCACCCCATGGATACAACTAGATAACACTCACATCAGTGTAAATAACCCAGAGAATGACCTGAAGATGGGCAGAATAAATTCCACAACTAAATGTAGAGATGGGGCCACAAACAGGGAAGGAAGGACAGAGATGTGGTCAGGAAATAAGTGGACTCAGAGGACTGTCCATGAGAGGTAGGAATGGATGCTGCAAGCAGGAATGGATGCTGCAACCCCACAACCATGAACCCACAGGGGAAGATGAATCCCCATAACATTCGGCTTTTAAAACCAGAAGAGCCAAATTTCATTATTTTCTTAGAACCAGAGGGACTTAAAACCTGGAATTTTAAAAAATCAGTGGGCTCAGCTCTGGGAGAGCAAGAGAAAATGGAGTCCTCACCCCCAGAAAGGGAGCATAACAAACAGCCAACAGAGATACAGCATAGAAGTAAGAGTCTGAAAGGTGCCTGGGTCATAAAGAAGGGAGATTTACTAATAATCCGAGTGTCCTATACAGGCCAGTGCCACAAGCCTGGCAGTATGCAAGCAGCCCCTATGGTAGCCAGTGCCACTCCAAAGTGACTCCTGCCCCAGAGAGTGGGGAAGATAACCACACATACCAGTCAAACAGATGCCCCAGCAGTGGACTGGAGGCATACAACTGGTCTGACTGCAGGCCTGACCCACCAGTGAAAGAGTCTCAGGGGACAACATAGGGAAATCACCCGGCAGTTTGACACCACTGTATCTATGGCAAATGCCCTGTCTGACTCAACTCAAGCCCAAGGCACCCCAGATTGGCCAACTAACACCACAGGGACCAAACACTGCCCAAAACAGGCACAGAAAGCCATTGCAGATGACTGAAGAAAAAGCGGCTTAGCCACAACAGTGGGGTGAACCCATCATGCATAAGAGATGCCCCTGAAGTGCAGGGTTCTGGTGAACAGGAGACACTGTGTGGCAGGGTGTTACAGGATCTCTTCTTCATAAGGTCATAATTTTTTTTAAAGATTTTATTTATTTATTTGAGACAGAGAGAATGAGAGACAGAGAGCATGAGAGGGAGGAGGGTCAGAGGGAGAAGCAGACTCCCTGCCGAGCAGGGAGCCCGATGCGGGACTCAATCCCAGATCATGACCTGAGCTGAAGGCAGTCGCTTAACCAACTGAGCCACCCAGGCACCTCAAGGTCATAATTTTCAACTGCGGAGACATAGCTGTCTTTCCTAATACACAGAAACAGACTCAGAGTTAAACAAATGAGGAGACAGAGGAATATGTCCCAAGTGAAAGAAACAGAACAAAAATCCCAAGAGAACTAAGTGAAACAGAGATAGCTAACGTGCCTGATAGAATATTTAAGTAAAGATCATGAAGATACCCGCCAGATTTAAAAGTGGAGGACATCCATAAGACCTTTAACAATGAGATAAAGAATCAGATGAAAAACACAATAAATGAAATTAAAAATACACGAGATGGAATAAATAGTAGCCTAGATGAAGCAGAACAACAAATCAGTGACCTGAAGGACAGAATAATGGAAAGTAATATAGCTGGAGCAGGTGTGAGAAAAAAAAATTATGCACTGTAAGAATAGACTTAGAGAACTTGGCAACACCATTAAGCATAGTAACATTGGCATTACAGGGATCCCAGAAGGGAAAGAAAGAAAGGGGGGCAGAAATTTTATTTGAAAAAATAGCTGAAAATGTTTCAAATCTTGGGAAAGAAACAAATCCAGATCCAGGAAGCACAGAGATCCCCCATCAAAATCAACCCAAGGAGGTCCACAAGAAGACACATAGTACTTGACAGGACAAAAAGTAGTGATGATTAGAATTTTAAAAGCAGCAAGAAAGAAAGCAGTTACACAAGGGAAACCCCATAAGGCTCTCAGCTGATTTTTCAGCAGAAACTTTGCAGGCCAGAAATGATTGGCATGATATATTCAAAGCATTAAAAGGAAAAAAATCTGCAGCCAAGAATACTCTATCCAGCAAAACTATTATTCAGAAGAGAAGGTGAGATAAAGAGTTTCACAGACAAATAAAATTTAAAGAAACTCATGACCACTAAATCAGCCTTACAAGAAAAGTTAAAGGGTACTCTGAGTGGAAAGGAAAGATCATAAACAAGAGTAAGGAAAGTAGAAAGCACAAAAACAATAAAAATAAGTATAATCTGTAAAAATCAGTCAAGGGATTCACAAAATAGAAGGATGTAAAGTGAGATACCATACACCTAAAATGTGGGGAAGAAGAGTAAAGAATGGGTTCAAACTGAGGCAACCATCAACTTAATATAGACTGCTATATGCATAAGATGTTACATACAAACCAAGTAGTAACCAAAAATCAAAAACCAGTAATAGATATGCAAAAATTAAAGAGGAAGGAATCCTAGTGTATCATTCAAGAGCCAACTAATTGTGAGAGAGGAGAGAGTAAGAGAATAACAGAAGAAAAACTACACAACTAATGAATTGTTGAACACTACATCAAAAACTAAGGACATACTATATGCTGGTTAATTGAACATAATAATAAAAAATAAGAATAAATAAAATAAAAATAAAAACATTTGCAAAAACTAAAAAAAATAAAATAAAAAAAATTTTAAAATGTCAAGTTAGAGTACCAAATTACAAGTTATAACAAAATTAAAATGTTTCTGTTTTTATACAAAAAAATAAAGAAAACTACAAAAACAACCACAAAACAAGTAACAAAGTGGCAATAAATACATATCAATCAATAATTACTCTAAATGTAACTGGACTAAATACCCCAATAAAGAGCCATAGGGTGATGAAATGGATAAAAAGAATCGAAGACACATCTGTATACTAACTACAAGAGACTGATGTCAGACACATGAAGATTGAAAGTAAAGGATGGAGAAGCATTTATTATGCAAATGGAAGTGAAAACAAAGCCAGTGAAGCAATATTTATATCAGACAAAATAGACTTGAAACAAAGGCTGTAACAAGAGACAAAAAGGACACTATATAATCATAAAGGGGACAATCCATCAGGAAGACAATTCTAAATATTTATGCACACAACATGGGAGAACACAAATACTTAAAACAGTTAATAACAAACCTAAAGTAATCAATAGTAATACAATAATAGTAGGGGACTTTTAATGTCCTACTTACAGGGGCGCCTGGGTGGCTCCGTTGGTTAAGCGACTGCCTTCTGCTCAGGTCATGATCCTGGAGTCCCGAGATCGAGTCCCACATCGGGCTCCCTGCTCGGTGGGGAATCTGCTTCTCCCTCTGACCCTCCCCCCTCTCATGTGCTCTCTGTCTCTCATTCTCTCTCTCAAATAAATAAATAAATAAATCTTTAAAAAAAAAAATGTCCTACTTACATCAATGGACAGTTCATCCAAATAGAAAATCAAAAAGGAAACTGTGGCTTTGAATGACACACTGGACCAGATGGATCTAATAGATATATTCAGAACATTCCATCCTGAAACAGAATACACATTCTTTTCAAGTGCACATGGAACATTCTCCAGAATAGATCACATATTAGGCCACAAAACAAGTCCCAACAAATTAAAAAAGATAAAAGTCATTCCATGCATCTTTTCTGACTACAACACCATGAAACTGGAAATCAACCACAAGAAAAAAATCTGGAAAGCGCACAAATATGTGGAGGTTAAATAACATGCTACTAAACAATGAATGGGTCAACCAAGAAATACAAATGGAAATCAAAAAAATACATGGAGACAAATGGAAAATGAAAACACAATGGTTTCAAAATCTTTGGGAAATAGCAAAAGCTGTTCTAAGAGGAAAGTTTATAGCAATACAGGCCTACTCAAGAAGAACGGTCTAAATAAACAATGTAAACTTATATCTAAAGAAGCTAGAGAAAGAACAAAACCCAAAGCCAGTAAAAGGAAATAACAAAGATTGGACAGAAATAAATGAAATAGAAATTAAAAAAATAATAGAACAGATCAATGAAATCAGGAGCTGTTTATTTTTTCAGATTAAAAAAAAATAAACCTTTAGTCAAATCAAAAAAAAAAAAGATGACTTAAAATCAGAAATGAAAGAGTAGAAATACAAAGGATCATACAATATAATGCAAAATTATAGGCCAACAAATTGCACACCTAGAAAAAAAAATGGAAGAATTCCTAGAAACATATAAACTACCAATAATGAATGAGGATGAAATAGAAGGTTTTAACAGAGTGACTACTGATTCATTGCTGGTAATCAAACTCCCAACAAATGAAATTCCAGGACCAGATAGCTTCACAGGTAAATTCTACCAAACATTTTAAGAAGACATCTGTACTCTGAAAACTGTAAAACCTTGAGGAAAGAAATTGAAGAAGACACAAAGAAATGGAAAGATATTCCATGCTCATGGATTGGAATATATTGTTAAAATGTCCACACTACCCAAAGCAATCTACAGATTTAATGCCATCCCTATGAAAATACCAACAGCATTTTTCACTGAACTAGAACAAATCTAAAATTTGTATGGAGCTACAAAAGACCCTAAATAGCCAAAACAATCTTGAAAAAGAAAAACAAATCTGGTGGTATCAATATTCCACATTTCAAGTTATACAACAAAGCTGTAGTAATCAAAACAAAATGGCACACACACACACACACACACACAAGATGCAAATCAATGGAACAAGATAGCCCAGAAATAAACCCACAATTATATGGTCAATTAATCTTTGAAAAGGGAGGCAAGAACATGCAGTGTGCAAAAGAGCTTCTTCAACAATGGTTTTCGGAAAACTTGACAACGACATGAAAAATAATGGAACTGGACCATTTTCTCACACCAAACACAAAAATAAACTTAAAATAGAATAAGGACCTAAATGTGAGACTTGAAGCCATAAAAATCCTAGAAGAGCACAGATAGTAATTTCTCTAACATGGGCTATAGCAACAGTTTTCTAGATAGGTCTTCTGAGGCAAGGGATACAAAAGCAAAAATAAACTATTGAGACTGGCTTAAACTAAAAAGTTTCTGCACACTGAAGGAAACAATCAACAAAACTAAAAGACATCCAATAAAGGGTTAGTATCCAAAATACATAATGAACTTCTACAACCCAACACCAAAAAAACCCCAGATAATCCATTAAAAAAAGAGGGGGGAACAGAAGACATGAACAGATATTTCTCCAAAGACAACATCCAGATGGCCAACAGACATGAATAGATGCTCAACATCACTCATCAGGGAAATACAAATCAAAACTACAATGAGATATCACTTCACACTTGTCACAATGGCTGAAATTAAAAACACAAGAAACAACAGGTGTTGGCAACAATATGGAGAAAAAGGAATATTGATGCACTGTTGGTGGGAATACAAACTGGTGCATCCACTACAGAAAACATTAAGGAGATTCCTCAAAAAGTTAAAAATAGAACTACCCAAGGATCCAGTAATCACACTACTGGGTATTTAGTAAAAAAATAAAACACTAATTCTAAAGAATACATGCATGCCTATGTTTATTGCAGCATTATTTACAATAGACAAACTATGGTAGGAGCCCAAGTGTCCATCGATCTATGAATGAATAAAGATGTAATACACACACACACACACACAATATTACTCAGCCATAAAAAATAATGAAATCTTGCCATTTACAACAACATAAGTGGATCTAGAGAATACATTGCTAAGCAAATGTAGTCAGAGAAAGAAATACTCTATGATCTCACTCACATGTGGAAATTAAGAAACAAAACAAATGAACAAAGGGAAAAAAGGCAAATGAAGAAACATTCTTAACTCTAGAGAACAAACTGATGGTTACCAGAGGGGAGGTAGTTGAGGGGTTGGGTGAAGTAGGTGATGAGGATCAAAGAGTACACTTACCATGATGAGTTGTATAGAACTGTTGTATATAATTGCTGAGTCACCATATTGTATTCCCAAAACTAATATAACACTGCATGTTAACCATACCAGAATTAAAATAAACTTTAAAAATTATAATGTGTTGGAGCGCCTGGGTGGCTCAGTCGTTAAGTGTCTGCCTTCAGTTCAGGTCATGATCCCAGGGTCCTGGGATCGAGCCCCACATTGGGCTCCCTGCTCTGTGGGAAGCTTGCTTCTCCCTCTCCCACTCCCCCTGCTTGTATTCCTTCTCTCACTTTGTCTTTCTCTGTCAGATAAATAAATAAAATCTTAAATAAAATAAAATAAAATAAAATAAATAAAAATTATAATGTGTTTTAAGTGTTTCTAGAATGAATAAATGTCTAATTTTTATTCTTTTCCTTGAAGAGCCCCCATATTTTATAAGCTTTAGTGTGTATAAAATCTCTTGCTCTATTCTAGTTACTAAACATTGAATATATACAGTTTGGGGTCATATATCCTAAGATCTCTGCAGTTGTGTGAAAAGTAATACATGTTCATTATTAAAAATATTAAAAACCTAGAAAACTATAAAAAATAAAACTTGCTCCAAACCTCATCATATAAAAATAAATACTGTTAGTATTTCGTGTCATTCCCTAAGTGATGTGGACATGTATTTTACTGGTTATCTTTATTATGAGGATAGATCTACTGGTTGGGGGTTTCTTACAGATTTTTTTTTTTTTAAAGATTTATTCGTTTGAGAGAAAGAGCAAGCATGAGCAGGGGGCAGAGGGAGAGGGAAAAGCAGACTCCCCACTTAGCAGGGAGCCCAATACAGGACTCCATGCCAGGACCTTGAGATCATGACCTGAGCCAAAGGCAGACGCTTAACTGACTGAGCCACCCAGGCGCCCCTTACAGGTTTTCTTTTACAAATCATATCTGTAATGCATCACATAAGAGTTCATGTATTAGTTTCTTAAAAATACAGAACTTAAAAATAATTGTAAGCAAACAGAGGGCAGATTTCCAGATTTTATAGGTTGTCCATATGAAAGTACTTTTTTAGCAACCCAGCTTGCTGGGTTTTCTAAAATATTAACTTACGTGTTAAAAGAAACATCTTTTCACGGGAATATTTTTGCAGTACAAATTCAAACACATCAGATTCTTGGCTAACTGAAGTGTAAACTTACTATCCTAGATCATTTAGAATAAGTATTTTTCTGTATATTTTACAGGAAATTAAGAACATTAATTAATTAGTTGATAGAGGTGGAGGTGAGTTAAGAGAAAATTTACTGAATATCGTATTTTCACTTTGCATATATTTAAGCGCATACTTAAAGGCATATTTAGGATTCTTTTGTTCATACTATTACACAGAGCTTTTTATCTCCAGTAATAGAGCATAGGTGTTTCTCTCTGTCATTAACTATGTTTTACAACAGCAATATAAACTTGATTTTGACTTCACCATAGCTGATTTAAAGGTCTTTGAGGTGCTTTCTAATAATTTGCTTTAATAATACTGGAATATTTTGTAAATATTACACAACAATATCTGTGCTACCTCCCTGAGTTATTTCCACTTTCTAATGCAATTTTATTTAAACAAGCAAAAGCGAAAAAAAGAGAGGCAAACCAAGAAACAGACTCAGCTATAGAGAACTGATGATTACCAGAGGGGTGGTGGATTTGGGGGGGCAATGGTGACAGGGATTAAGGCATGCATTTGTGATGAGCACCTGGTGTTGTGTGGAAGTGCTGAATCGCGGTATTGTATACCTGAAACTAATATCATACTGTACGTCAACTAACTAGAATTCAAAAAAAAGAAAAAACAAAAAACACGAGAAATTAAAAAAAAAAACACGAGAAATTGAGAAGTTGAAGCTTACCGTGTTATTTTAATTAGTTATTGAATTTTTCTCTAACTTCTAGAATATTTATTGCATTATTTTTATCATCCTTATCTCTGCTGATATCTATTTTAAGGCTAACAGATCTGTCAAATAGAATGCCTAATTTTAATTTCAGACAAAAAGTAATGAACATACTTACACTAAAAAGATGATCTGAAATTCAAATTGAACTGAGTATCCAGTATTTTCTGGCCATCCTATCCTATCCTTTTTAATTGGCTTTGGAAATAGTATGTTTCTAGTAATTATTGTCCTTCAATGAAATTATATGCTCTGCACTTGCCTCCCACAAAGCTTTGGCCATAGTTTTCAGTGTTAGCATTGTTTTTATTTAAAATTAATATTCCATTTACTCTTTGACCACATTTTTTTTACTCAGTTATTATGTAGAGTTTTGAATGTGTATGTGTCTATACAGGAATATTTAGAGCTCTAAAGAACTAATTTTTTGTAATTTTATCTGATAATATATTATGCACAGTTCAAGAGAGTTATGGAAATTTAGTGAAGGTTCTTTGTGCTTAATATGATTGGCAATAGTCATAAGCCAGACACTGTTTTAAGTAACTTAAGAAGAAAATCTTATATTAGTTTTGTAACCACACTGTGCAGAAAGCATTATTTCCATTTTATAGATAAGGAAATAGGATTCAGAGTTGACATAATTTGTCCAAGGTGTCACATTTCACAGTTAAGATTGTTGGACTGAAACCTGGGGCTTTCTGAGCACAAATGCTGAACAGAAACCCAGGAACTGAGCAGCACTCACTTGTCAATAACCACAGCTCAGAAACAGGCATCGGTTCTTCAGGGCACAAGAAAGGATAATGCTTCCTTCAACATTTTGCTCAGCCAAAATTGGCAACATTCAGCTTTTAGATTCACGCACTCTGCTACCTCACTGGCATTTTGCTGCATGTCATATTTGGGGCAAAATTCTCAGTTTCAGTCATTAAACAGATTTCAGACCCCAAAATCTTCTTTGGCAAATGTCTATGGTGCAAGTATCTGCCCATTGGTTTTGTCTTTTTGTCGATACTAATGTTGTGGGTGCCCTGTTTTACTTACACTGGGCTTTTGACACAAAGTTTTCCTTATCTTTGATTCCTGGATGGAGAGGTCTAACAAATCTAAGTCTAGTTTCTTATGCAACTCTCCCCATTCTTTCCCCAGAATTATTAATAGCTTATAAACATTTATTAAAACTCCATCTCACAAAATAAATATTGTCCTTAATTATAGGATTAATAAGCTCTTTTATAGAGTTTGTTAAAACCTTTCCCAATATATGCTTGTTTCCAACAACTCTTCTTTCAAATACTAGGTTATTTTGTATAAAAAACAATAGCTTTTACTTTTATCTTCCTTGAAACCATAATGCTTATAAAAATTACAAAAATGAATTACTTTTGCCTTGAATTTCAATTTTCATAACTGATTTTTATGAAAGCTTATTTGTTATAATTGTGCTTGACACATTTTTGAAGTTTCTATTTTATATTTAGGTAGACCTTGAGACTAGCCCATATATTTAATAGGAGACTATTTGGGTTTTTTGGGGGGCGGTTGTTTTTGTTTTTTTTTGAGAGGGAAAGGGTGGTGGGGATGGGAAGAGGGAGAGAGAGAATTTCTCAGGCTCCATGCCCAGCTTTGAGCCCAAGGCAGGGTTTGCTCTCACAAGCCTGAAATCATGACCTGAGCTGAAATCAAGGGTGGGACACAACGGACTCAGCCACCCAGGCGCCCTGAGACTATTGCTTTTTAAAAGAGAATTAACTTACAATTTCAAAGCTAATACCTTAGATTAGTTAGAATTTTTCCAGAGGTGTTATATTTATGTAGCAAACAATTTCCATCTCTTATATTTTATTTAACTATGGTAACAAGAATTTTTTTATAAACATTCTAGGATGAGTCTGATTCTGCCTGTTATTTTTTTTTTGCATGCCTTTGACTTCTAAGCGTACATTGCTTTCTTAGAAATACAGCTGCTCTTGGCATCCTGTCACAAGAGAGGATATTGACTATTTTAAATAAACCTGAATGGACTCTAATCTGAGTACAATCTCTTTTCTATAACACTGTTCTCACTTATTTCATTTCAGGTTATTCTTTTAAAGATGTTTTATAAAATGTTTTATTTTCTATTTTTTTCTTTCTAGTTATTTTGTTGTTGTTGTTTTCCCACCTCCATAGGCAGGTTTGCATTTTACCTTACTTTTACCAGTGACAGTTTGAAAATACATCATAAAAACTGTATTTCCTGATTATTAAGATACAACTTATAAACTGTGTGACACCACTCTCAGTAAAAATGAGAAAGTTAGCAAATATTTCCTTCATCCTTAAGCAATTGTTTTGGTTGTTATAATAATCTAGGATTTTGACAGATTTTACTACCAAATATATCTTTTTCAAAGATCATATTTTATATTTTTTTACAAACATTTTTTACAAACATTTTTGTTTCTATTTTTTTTAAGATTTTATTTATTTATTTGAGAGAGAGAGTGAGAGAGAGAGAGGGCACAAGAGGGAGGAGTGGGAGAAGGAGAAGCAGACTCCCTGCTGAGCAGGTAGCCCGATGCGGGACTCCATCCCTTGACTCCAGGATCATGACCTGAGCCGAAGGCAGTCGCCTAACCAACTGAGCCACCCAGGCGCCCCAACATTTTTGTTTCTGTTCAGTGTTTTCAGTTCTCAATGCAACTCCCTTTATACTTCTACTTCAGTGTTCTTCAGATATCCATATCTTTATGTGCTAGATTACACTTTTGTGTGTTTTTGTTTTTCATTATTGATTTTTCCTTTCAGAAAAGATATGGGGATGGAAAAATTGTTGGGTCTGCCCATACTTGTTACTGTCCCAAATGCAGGATATCTTCAACTTGGGTCAACTTGGATAAAACATACTGATTGTGAGAAATAGGAGACAATGAAATATTCAGAAGGAGGTGTGTTTTTTTCCACCTTTTGAAAAAAGAAAGTAACCCCCTTTCTAATATTGAGATATTTAAGTATTACTGCCGGAGTCCATCTCCAGCCCCCGGTTGGGTCTCTCGTAGGAAAGGACGGCATCGGCGAATGAGGAGACACAGACACAGGATCAGGTTGCAAGCACCTCGTCCTGACAGCCTCGGAGGAACTTTATTTATATGTTAGGATATTTTTGTTTTTCCAAATCTTAGATCATTTTCTGGATTACAGCCATAGCCTTCTTTCATTTTTCCTTTGTAATGATTAACATGACCTTTACTGATTTCTGCTTATTGGCTTTCGCTAAAACTAAAAAACAGTACGCAAAGAGAAAGGTGCTAGACAGAGCATGACCGTCTTGTTATTTTGTTCTATAGAAACTAATTCTTCGTGGAATTAGTTTCATTATGATTGCTTAGATAGGCGTAACTAAGATGAGTAGTCACTTTATCATGAAACCCCAGAAATATTCCCACAATTATAAAGATTGCTATAAATAAAATGAAAAAGAATAGCAGGAGCCAGCTGTGGAGTCTCCTGTTTTCAGGATCGTCCCCCATACTTGGACTTTATCAAACAGCATGAGTAGCTTGGCTCGCGCCATATTACATTTTTTGTACTTTTTTTTTTTTTTTTAAAGATTTTATTTATTTATTTGCGAGAGAGAGAATGAGAGACAGAGAGCATGAGAGGGAGGAGGGTCAGAGGGAGAAGCAGACTCCCCACTGAGCAGGGAGCCCGATGCTGGACTCGATCCCGGGACTCCAGGATCATGACCTGAGCCGAAGGCAGTCACTTAACCGACTGAGCCACCCTGGCACCCCGTTTTTTGTACTTTTTAAACACTCAGTTAATAGTTTCCTAATTTTTGTTTATAATTGCTCCAACTTCTAGAAAAACCTAAAATAAAGTATTCTTATCCCCAAAAAGCATAAAGCTGACAATCATGTATATTTTAACCTTTAGAAAAGGGACTCAATATTACTACCTAAGTTTTTGAAATATATATTTGAAATGTTTATTATGAATGCATTGATCATAGCAGCAAGCCTGTAGTTTGACAATATTGGTTTATTGACTCAATATAGCAGCAGAGCCCTTTTCAGAGGAACTGTGATAAAACAAGGAGAGTTAAGTGTACTTTGTTTATATAGTTTTTTCAAGGATTTTATTTATTTATTTGAGACAGATTGTGTGGGGGTAGAGAGCACAGAGGGAGAAGCAGACTCCCAACGGAGCAGAGGGTCTGACCTGGAGCTCAGTCCCAGGACCCTGGGATCATGACCTGAACTGAAGGCAGACACTTAACCAGTTGAGCTACCCAGGCACCCTGAGTTAAGTGTATTTTGTAAGGGTTAGGTTCCTGTTGAAGAATTTTGAACAGGATCTAAGGAAGTGGGGATGGGTTGTGGATTGTTGTTTCTGAGGCAGATTAGAAATGGAGATTAATCATGAATGGGGTGCTGTCCTGAGAATAAAGAGATTCATGGCACCGTAGGTTAAAGAAAAAAAAAAAAAAAAAAGCAGCATTACCAAGAGGGGTTGGTTATAGTATTTTATTTATAGCCACTATGTGACCTTGAGAAAAGCTATGTTTTCTGTTAACTTTGCAGATGGCTCTATCTCTATCCTCCCAACCTGATTAAACTATGGGGCTGCTTTTTTTTCTTTTTCAGCCTGATAAGATTTTAATTATTTCAAAACCCACTGTTTTAAACCCTCAGAAATGTGAATATCTGACTCAGAACATTTTAGTTTCTCAGGAAAAGCAGCATCAATTTCCACTCTAAGCTACAACACCCCCCCAAAAAAAGTAATTATTAAGTAATGATCTGTAGATATGCTTTATGCAAAATAATTATCTCATCAGGCAGTTTTAGCAAAAGAATAAAGCCAAAGGAAAGGTGAAAGTTTGACTTAATAGAATTACTTGTCAAAGAAAAAGGACAAAATCTAAGGGAAGATAGGAAGAACTATCAGAATCCCATCAACTATTCTGGAACAGGAAAAAAGAAACATATTTCAGTGCTTGAGGTGATAAGAAATATGGCTCAGAAGCAACACTCACTTCAAGCAATAGCAGTTGGGGCTTAGAGAGCATAATTTTACTGCAAACATAGATATGCACGACACACAGTGAGAGCATCATGGAATCTTAGATTTGTGGGAGAACAATTTCTCTCTACTTAATTAATTTGCAATTTAGCACCGTTTTTATCCCTTTCTGCTGTTTGATAGTCAGTATTTGGAAAATAATTGACCTCATTTTTTTTATTTTAAAAGTATTTTTATCTGATTAGCTCACAAATTATATAGAGAACCTCGCCTATTAATCTTTTCACTTCTATGTTCTAACAGTCCAATTCTCTACCCTAAATTGCTTGCAAAATCCTTCCCATCCTTTATTCTCCACACCCACTGCTCTAGCTCAGGTTATTATTACCTCTATATGGTCCCCTCCATTGCTTTTGCTCTTGCCTATTCCATCTATATAGGGCAGCAACATGTTTCTGTAAGGCTAATATGAAGACTTCAATTTCTTCTCATGCCAAAATAGAATTTAGTAAAAAATAATTAGGTGCTCTTATATTAAAGATATGTACAACATTTTAAAACTTAGCATAAGAGATTCTTAAATGTTTTTAAGTTTTATCATGACTTGCTTATCTGTACTTACATGGAAACTGAGATTTATAAGGTCCAATGATCTAAATATATTATTTTTCTGTGAACAATTTAGAAAGACAGAAGACACTCAGTTAACATACTATCTAAATCCATAATATACTCTCAAGTGTTTGCTTAATTTGTAGCTAATTATGGATAAACTTAAACATAGTGGTGACAGTACCTTGCATTTTCACTATAAATTCTAAACAATTTTAAATACAAGTTTCTAAGATTCAACCTGGTTTTATATTGTTACTTGTGATAATTCTTTGCAAAGGGCAAAGAAAATATGATAAGCTCCTAGGAGGTTAATTTCTTTTTTTTTTTTTAAAGATTTTATTTATTTGACAGAGAAAGACACAGTGAGAGAGGGAACACAAGCAGGGGGAGTGGGAGAGGGAGAAGCAGACTCCCTGCGGAGCAGGGAGCCCGATGCGGGACTCGATCCCGGGACTCCAGGATCATGACCTGAGCCGAAGGCAGTCGCTTAACCAACTGAGCCACCCAGGCGCCCAAAGGAGGTTAATTTCAATAGCTTATTGAAATACTCCAGATATATGTAAGCCTTGTAATACCTCAGGGGCACAAATACTATCAAATAATTATTCCTCTGAAAATAATTGGATATGAAATGTGCTCAAATTCCAGATGGTTATAACATTTAATGAGATGCTAAGCCAAAAGGACATTTCATTGGCTTCTTAAAAGAGAATAACATCTATCTCCAACCTCTAATATTATATCATAATAAATGTTCTAAAGTTATCACCCTTTTTGGGTTTTTGAAAACTTTGTCCCTTGTGTCTTATAATTCCATAGCTGTATTTCTCCAATAGCTTGCAATAATTATACAATATTCCCTACCCAGATTGTGTTGTTTATTGATATACTTCAGAAGCCAGGAGATTAATAAAAAGTAAAATAAAACCCTAAAAAAATTTTAAGAACAAGAAAGCTATCTTTTAGATGACAGTTTTAAGTTTGCCAAAATATAAACATATTCAGTTAAAGGACTTATAATTTATTGATAATTTTCTATCATTTTAAAAAGAATTGAAATTTCTACTATTACTTTGAAGCATAATTCATCCCTATGACAAATTAACCTGTGTAATTAGTGATCATGGTCTCTTGTTATTGAAAAAGATTATAAGTTTATGGAATACATTTAATGGAGGTATTTTATTAGAGAAGTCCAAATGTGATCACTGAATTTTGTGAAGGTTGTAGAGAAGAAAATATTTTAATACAGCATTTGTTATGATTAATTCAGGAGATTTTCTGAACCTAATAATCTATATGATAAATTAAATTCAATGTTAAAATGCCATGGAGAGGGGAAAATTATTAAAAGAATAACTTTTGGGGATGCCTGGGTGGCTCAGTCAGTTAAGCATCTGCCTTTAGCTCAGGTCATGATCCCAGGGTCCTGGGATCGCGGCCCGCATTGGGCTCCCTGCTCAGTGGGGAGCCTGCTTCTCCCTCTCCCTCTGCCTGCTGCTCCCCCTGCTTGTGCTCTGTCAAATAAATAAATAATATCTTAAGAAAAAAGAATAACTTTTGGAAGCCATTTTTCTAACCTCCCTTTGTACCTTTTAGGGGTGATGGTGACAGTGTATGATGAGATAATAGGTGACTTAGAAAATATTCACTCAGCTTAGTGTTTCTAACTCATAACAAATTTTAAAATTCTAAAATTCTTTTATCTCACTGTAGACTAGCAAGATCTTGTGTTTAAGACAGGAGGATGTCCAACCACTGAGAAATATGACCTGAGGCAAATCAGGAGGGCCCAAACAGTTTTGTGCCCCCCCAAATCAAGGGTAAATTTTTGTGGAAACACTTGTTTATAATAATAAAAGTGCTATGTTTTAGAGACTATAGAGACAGATAATTTGCACTTCTAGTAAGTTCCCAAGTGCTACTGATGTTGCCAGTCCAGGGACCACACTTTGAAAACCACTGTGGGGAGATTTTGAGCCAGATAATAACAAATACCAATTTATAATTTCAAAGTGTCTAAAGGTTGATTAAGAGGTAGTTAAGCTAGAGCCTAAGGGGGCAAGGACAATTTCTGGTGAAAAGAATGGACTTCCTGACATCTTCAAGTGGCAGGAGACAGATCTGTTTTGAAGCTCTGAAAGTCTGGTGGTGAGGCTGCAGTGTGAATAGTGAACAGGAAGGTGGCAAGAGGAGAGCTCAAAGGCTGGCAGGATCAAGGTGGAGCAGGATCCTTCAGGGCTTCTTCTAAAGGATCTAAGGGGAAGTCCTCCTTGGTAAGGACCGGCAGCATCAGTAGCACTTGGGAACTTATCAGAAGTGCAAATTATCAGGCCCAATTCCCCTGGGGCACTCCTCTCAGAAAAATTCCACAAGGCTTATGGAGTATACATTTTTACCGAGCACCATAAAATATTTGTTACCAGAAATCTCTATTTCACCCTAGAAGATGATGTCCCTGTCTGCATTTCAACTGTGCCTCATACTACAAACCCCTTTCCCACTGAACTTCAGATTCAAGACCTTTGTCTTTCCATTGTCCAGAATGTTCTTAACTCAGATGCTAACTTGGTTTTCTCCTGTACTTCATTAGGATCTCAACCCAAAAGTCACCTTACCAAGGAGGACTTCCCTTACCACCCTATAAAAAATATAGCCACTCTGTCATTCTCTATTCCCTTGTCTTTCAGCATGAGGGGGAAATACTATTATAAACCCTTTTATACTATTAAGCTAAAAATTTTTTAAGTGGTGGGAAATGACTAGGGAGAAGGTAGCCAGGTCATTTAGGGTACAGTGGCATGCTAATTGTAGATTTCTGACCCCAGCTGGACCCTACTGTGTCAGACTTTCTAGGGGTTAGGCTCTGGAAACTAGCAAATGAGATAAATTGAGCAAGCTCCCCAAGTGATTTATGTGTACAAAGTTTTAGAACTGATCTAGGAGATTGTATGTATACCATGCTCAGGGTAATGGAATACTATCTAAAGATGTATTTTGTTTTAGAAGAGGCTCCCTAGAGGACATGTAAAGGGGGTAACTGAATAAAGCTAGAATGGAAACTGGAAGGGTCATTATGACCGCTTTAGTAGTATGGATAAGATGCCATTGCTCCTCAATTATAAAACCAACAAAGATTTGATAACAGAGATATGGGATTATTGGGTGAAAGACAGGATTCAGAGGATTGCCAAGTTCCTCAGATGGGGGAACTAAATAAATGATAAAAACTGGAAGAAGTTTGTCCAACACTTAGCACACTAAAATTCTCTTCATAAAAATGTTTTTAATACCTCCCTGATGCCAAAACAAACATCTATGTAAAATGTGGTATTTCACTTAAGTGAAAAAATACAAAGTTCAGGTTGACTATTTGATATCGATTGGTGACCGTCACTGAGAAACTTGTGATACTGGCTCATATACCTAGTGGTGGTATGACCTGTAATGTTTTACAACTGATGATGATGACAACATAGTTTTTTTTTTTTTATTCTTATGTTAATCCCCATACATTACATCATTAGTTTTAGATGAAGTGTTCCATGATTCATTGTTTGTGCATAACACCCAGTGCTCCATGCAGAATGTGCCCTCCTCAATACCCACCACCAGGCTAACCCATCCTCCCACCCCCCTCCCCTCTAGAACCCTGTTTGTTTTTCAGAGTCCATCGGACAACATATGTTTTTAAGGTGGAATAGATATGATAAATACCTGAGCTTAATCACCATTATACTGGAGATTGACATAGTTAAATGCAATTCAGCAAGTGTTCACTGATCATTTTAATAGGATATGCTCACATAACATTCCCCTCCCCCCAAACCCAGCTTTGCCTTCCATTATTTTTTTGAGTGAGAACTTTAATTATCAAACCTTTATCATAGGGTACAAGGATATGCTAGATAATGACTTATGTAAAGTTCATTTAATTACTTTGATTTGAAACCAAATTTAGACCATAGTCATTTGTGAAAATATTTCCAAATTATACAATCAAAATTCATTAGAAATTATATTAAAACAACATGGATCTAAACTATTTTTAATGCTATTTTTTCTGTATATTGTTTGGCATTATATAAGAATTGTGGCCCTCTATATTACCCTAGTTGATCTTTTAACATCTAACTCCTAATTGAAGTATTGTATTTGTAGCCTTATGGTATCATATTCCACTTGCTGTCTGGATTTAATAGCATTACCATTTCAGTGCTGAGTTATGCATAATTATTGCTGTAATAGCCTATTGTTGATCATATCTGAGGAGTTGTAGAAATTGACAGAATGCCACTTTAGTTTGCTTCAGTCATCAAGTGACTTCATTGTCATTGATAGTACTTGTCACTACCATCTGTGATGGGCATATGATGCTTATAAACCCTGGGGAAATGGCATATAAATTTTGACCATTAACTTGAATTCAGTGTGCAAAGGTTAGTTTAGTGAGCTGTGAAAAAAAACTTTATGCATAGACTTTTATAACTGGCTATATTTAAGTTATAAAATATTGATATGATTAATGTCAATATTGATGTTTGAAAGATATTCTTATATACTATACTTATACATGTATAAATCATGTGTACATGTTTTTACTTTTAATGATTTAAATAATTTGGTTAACTTTAATGTTAAACCAAATAGGTTGAAATAAACCTTCATACAAATATCTTTCTCATACATCCATATAAGATAATATTTTTGTATTTGAAACTTTAACATCTGATACTTTGCTTTGAAAGCACTTATATTTCTTGAATGTTTATACCTGAGGCAAATTTAAGATTTATCCTCAATACAAGAATACTTTTATATTTTCTTTTGAACAAGGGATCCTAGTTTAAAGATATCACTTGAGATTTAAATATATAATTTTAGAAACTTCTGGAAAAAATGTTTATACAACTTCAGTACATTTAAACTTATACACAGCCAGCATCAGTTACTAACAGAGACTAACACTCAGTCACAATTGTCTTATCTGAATTAATGTGGAACATAACTAGTCCTAAATATTACTTTCAGATTATTTTGTGAACTTTAACTGTGCAAGCAATTTAATATTATATGGAGATCAAAAGAGAATATACATCTAAAAGCAGCTTAAGTTCCATCTCACTTTCCATTTCTTTAATTTTTGTTTTGTTTTGTTTTCAGTGCTCTTTAGTGTTTCTTTCAAGGGTATTGTTTTGGCAATATATCAATAAAGCACCTAGTTCTAGTTCTTAGATTATTCAAGTTCTTAGACAACTTAAACATTGCCATAACTGATATTATATAATGGCATTAGTCACCCAAATTATTCTTGGAACTTTATTATTCATACTCCATAAGTTTCTGGCATTCTATCCATTGTTTTAGATATTAAGTTATGTAGTCTGCCCTTCTTGTAACTCAAAAGATCATTAAGATTTGTAACATTCAATCATTTACCCCCCCTTGGAGTATATTTACCTGGTATAATTATGTTCTATATAATTAAATTTTGTGACTAAGTACCAGTAACAAATTGACAAAAATAGGAAAAGGCTAGTAATAGAGGCAAAATTAGATTTATACTCTAGGTCTCAAAGTGTATCTTTTGATATCAATGCAGTCTATTCTCATGAGCCAGCCTCTGTATATACTGCTTCAAGTGTATATCACATATAAAGAAGGTATTCCATAATGATGCAAGTTCTTTTGAAGTCAGAAAAAAAAAATGCATGATAACCAGATTCTCGTTCCAAATTATTTTATTTAAAAATTGAATAAGGAATATCTTAAATTCATTTTCACAGATTAACCATACTCTGAAATATGTCCAGGTTATTCACCAATCATTAAGAATCTCATTCTCAGGAAAACTAGGATTATGTGTTGTAATTTGATGCAATATCTAATTAGGAGAGAACAGCACAGAAAAAACATTAAGTCAATTAAAATTGAATCCTATTTCTTGTATTTTGAGTCTGAAAATTGCATTTTAACAAATGGCATTTTTAATGTTTGTTTATATATTAACCATTTTCAGGTTTTATTTCTAGGTCAAATGTGGAACACATGTATATGTATGCATGTGAGAATATATGGTTATCTATAACTTGGTATTAACATTATGCTAAATTCCTAAAAACAGGGGTGCCTGGGTGGCTCAGTCGTTAAGCCTCTGCCTTGGGCTCAGGTCATGAGCCCAGGGTCCCGTGGGGCTCGAGCCCCACATCGGGCTCCCTGCTCCGCTGGAAGCCTGCTTCTCCCTCTCCCACTTCCCCTGCTTGTGTTCCTGCTCTTGCTGTTTCTCTCTGTGTCAAATAAATAAATAAAATCTTTAAAAAAAATGAAATAAAATAAATAAATTCCTAAAAAGAACTGGGGAGATAATTATCCTTTTATATGACCTTCAATATTTATAATATGAATCATAGCTTTAAAATGTCAATTTTGGCCTTTTAAAAAATATTTAAGTTTATAAATCTGAGTACAGATTTCACTGTTATAAGTATGCATGTTATTTTCATTACTTTCTAGAGTATTCTTTTTTTAGTTTCACTTTGCCCTAGGGCAGTTTATCTCAAATTTTAGTATATATCACGATCACCGGAAGGACCTTAAAACACAGATTGCTCGGCCTCCTCTCAGATTCCAATTCAGTAGGTCTGGAATGCGGCCCCCAAATTTGCATTTCTAGTAAGTCCCCAGGTGACCTAATGCTGCTGACTCAGGGAATACTTTGAGAACCATCATTGTAGGATTGCCTAGCAGTGTCTTCCTTAATTTCCAAGTAAAGATTTGTTTTTAGTCGCTGTTTCTTATTATTGATTAGTACAGTGAATTTGAAAACTGAGCTCACATTAGGCATCTTGAGTTTGAGGGAGATAAGGAACATACATGAGGGCTGGTTACTCCTCACCCTATCTAGCTCTGTCCTGTGAGGTACACATACCTTTTTTCCCCCACCCAGAGTAGTATAATATATTAATCAGTAACATTAGTTATTTAACTAATCAATGCCTTCCTTTGCCAGTTATGGATCTGGTATGTATCCATGTAACTTATAAGTCCAGAGTAGAGAAACAGTCATGTGAAGTACTAAGAAATGATTACATATAATCTTCTAGAACTTCCCGATATCTATATGACATTTACATGGGGAAGTATTAAGTATACAGTTGTTTTATCTTCAGAAAAGTCTACATTATGTTTGTTAAATTATGAAATTTAGAATTTGTGTTTTAAGCACTGAATTTAAAAAAGTTATGTGTATATAAGGATTTGTTTTGCTTTGACATAGCAGGGCAATGCATGCAGCTTGGCAAACATACAATTTATATTGAACCATCTGCTTGCTAGTCACTTTGAGGCTCCCCCCGCCCCACAACATGTCTAAAGGATTAAAAAAAAAAAAAAAACTCTTAAAAACATTGCCAATTAGTTTTAACTTCACAAAATGAATGACAACCTGATGAATGCCATCACAGAACACATCATTACTTGAAAATTTGGCACTTATAACGATATTCACAAAGGCAGTAATTTAAGTTAGCAGAAAAAGGCAAACTGCTTCAACTTGGTGTCTTCAACAGAAACATATCCTTATATGTTAATGATGGTTTTCAGTGGTAGCTTTCAGGGATATTTTCAACAAATTTTCTATGTAGAGTGTAAATCTTGTTCTTTGATTTCTCAACTCTAACCTTCAGCAGTGAATGAAAATGAAGTGTAGTGTTAACATTTTGGGAAGGAATAACATAACGTTATCTTGATATTATAACTATTCACGTGTCTTTTATTCTAAAGTGCTAGATTAGTTATAGCAGTGGCATGACGATATTGTTACTATTTCAGAAAATTGAGAATGTAAAAACATGTCTAATATCAACCAAAGAGAACTGATGACAAATCTAGCCATATATCACAGTGTATGAACATTAATATTTTTCTTAGTATGAGGTAAACAGAGGGAAGAGCATACCCTTCAGAGAGACATGTCAAAAGTACTACCAATTTTACATGTGTATTGTTTAGAATCTATTTGAAAGTAACAGCTTTTCAACATCAACTGTGCTACAGCATCTAAATGGTAAGTACATAATTTTAACTAGATCAAATAAGATATATGAGGACTGGTTCCTCCCCACCCTGTCCAGCTCTGCTATATAATGTTATGTAATAAAATATCCCTAAGTAATGTTCAATTAACTATTTTCCATGGAAAGGGTTTGTGAAACAAGTTTTAAAATTGCAGTCTCCAGCACAATGTAATAGATTGTTTAGAAAAAGTGAGTTGAGTACTGTCCATATCAACCAATGTAATACAGCTAAAGCAAAACTTAAGGGAAAAAGCATTTGTTAAGGAAAAGGAAAGAACAATCAATGTATCAACTTAGAATAGGAAATATGGAAAGCCAGTAGAAATAAAATGTATTTTTATATTTTTTTCAAATGGCTATCCACATGTCTGAAGAAGAGTATCTTTGAAGTCTTTCAGATAATGGATTTCTATGTGTAGTTCAATTTCCGGACTCTATTCTAATCTTATGTCAGGCGCACACCAGTTATAGATCCTGTATACTATGCTATAAAGCTATACTATGCTTTACTATACTATACTGTTAGACTATAAGAGTCTAAGCTATACTAAACTATACTAATCTCTTAGACTATATAAGTGAATATTTTCCCTTCTGGCATATACCTAGCAATTCTTCAGTGTTCATTTCTCCATATGAATTTCAGTATCTTCTTAACTAGCTTCATTTTAAAAAGATGGTCATATTTATTGGAATTGCATTACATCTAACACAGCTCTTAAGTGTTCTGACCACAAGTTCCATTTGCTTTCATACATATGTTATTTTGAGAAACCTAACCCCCAAATTTTACATAAATTTTAATAGCATTGCTTTTCACAAACAAGGGCACTCCATGCCTTGTAAGGCTAAATGAAGAATGTATTCAAAGATAACCAGGAATAGAATGACAAATTTGTCTGTTCATTAAAGACATTCTTTTAAAAAACTAAAGGCAATCTTTATTAGGATTTTAGAAAGCCAACAAGCCAAAAGCAGACTACAACCTACATTTTTTTTTTTTTGCAAAAGATTGATTTTCTATTTCTTAAAATCTGAAGGTAATTTCCTAAATAGCACTTAATAGTGTGAATAAGTATTTTAAGGTACATTCCTATTTGTCACATTAATTTTTTTTAAAGATTTTATTTTAGAGAGCAATCTCACACATGCGAGCAGGGACTGAGTGGGGAGCCCAATGCGGGGTTCAATCTTACAATCTTGAGATCATAACCAGAGCCAAAATTAAGAGTCAGAGGCTCAACTGACTGAGCTACCCAGGCACCCCAAAATATTATTACAGTCTCATTTCCACTTCCAGGGAAGATGGCAGAATAGGAGGACCATAGGCTCACATTATCCCACTGATAAAGTAGATAACATATCAGTGTAAATAACCCAGAAATTGACCTGAACACTGCCAGAATAAATTCCACAACATAGCGTAGAGAAGAGGCCACATCAAAGAGGGTAGAAAGGGCAGACATATGGTTGGGAACTAAACAGACTTGTGGGACTATCTACAGGAGAGAGGGATGTCACAGGCACAGTGAAGGGAAAGAAGCAGACTCCCACACTGTGGATCCTACATGAGGTATACAAATCCCCATAACATTTAGCTTTGGAAACAAGAGGGTCTGAATTTCAAGAGCTCTTACTCCCAGAAGAACTTAAAACCTGAGATTAAAAAAAAAAAAAAAATCAGCAGACTGGGCTCTGGGGAGCCCATGGGCAAGAGGAAATAGCCCTGCCCTTAAAAAGACAGTGTAACAAACAGCTCACAGAGATACAACATAGAAGCAACAGTATGAAAGGTGCTGGGGACATATAGGAAGGAGAGTTGTTTACTCATCTTGTAGCTGCCATGGAGACACAGAAATTTCTGGGGAACTCTTCCAGGAACAAAGAAACTACCAGGCACCATTTCCTTCCATCATTCCCTCTCAGGATTTGCCAACTTGCCAGCACTGCTGCCCCACCCGTCAGCACTGTTCTTCTGTCAGTAAACCCCTCCAGACAGCCCACCTAGTCCTGGTATTACAGGACCCCACCCACAGAGGAACAGTGGTGCACAAAGCTTGCTAGCACAAACTGCCCCACCACACCATCCCCCCCATGCTGTGCTTCTACAGATCCACCCTCTTCAATGTGCTCTTAGCCAGAGCCCATACAGGGCAGTGCCCGCAGCCTGGCAGTACGCAAGCAGCCCCTAGAGTACCCAGTGCCGCTCCAAAGTGACTCCTGCCCCAGAGAGAGGGGGAGATAACCACACACACCAGTCAGACAGAGGCCCTAGCAGTGGGCTGGAGGCCTACAACTGGTCTGACTGCAGGTACCACCCACCAATGAAAGCTTCTCAGGGACAACACAGGGAAATCACCTTGCAGTTTGGTGCTACTGTATCACCCACTAATACCACAGAGACTAAACACTGCCCACAGCAGGCAAAGAAAACCATTGCAGAGAACTGAAGAAAAAAAGTGTCTCAGCCACAAGAGCAGAATACACACATCACATGTAAGAGACATCCCTGAAGTGGAGGGTTCTGGTGAATAGCACACTCCTTCATAAGGTCATTATTTTCAAGTTCAGGAGACATAGCTATCTTTCCTAACACACAGAAAGAGACTCAGACTAAAATCAGGAGACAGAGGAATACGTCCCAAGGAAAGAACAGGACACAAAGTACAGTGAGAGACCTAAGCGAAATGGAGATAACTAACATACCTGACAGAGAATTTAAAGTAATTATCAAAAAGATACCCACTGGATTTGAGGAAACAGTGGAGGATATCCATGATACTCCTAACAAGGAGATAAAGAACCAATCAGAATAAATAACATAATAAATGAAATTAAAAATACACTAGGTGGAATAAATAGTAGACTAGATGAAGCAGAACAAATCAGTGACCTGGAAGACAGAGTAATGGAAATTAATTGAGCTGAGCAGTTGAGAGAAAAAAATATGTAAAGAATAGGCTTAGGGAATCGGTAACACCATCAAGCATAACATTGGTATTACAGAGTTCCCAGAGGAGAAGAGAAAGAAAGGGGGGCAGAAAATTATTTGAAGAAATAGCTGAAAATGTCCCAAATCTTGGGAAGGAAAGATTCAGATCAAGGAGGCACAGAGATCTCCTAACAAAATTAAGCCAAGGAGGTCCACAACAAGACACATAGTACTTAAGATGGCAAAGTGGTGATAAACAGAATTTTAGAAGCAGCAAGAGAGAGAAAGCAGTTACATACAAGAGAAACCCCATAAGGCTATCAGCTTTTTTTAGCAGAAACTTTGCAGGCTAGAAGAAAGCGGCATGATATATTCTAAGTACTGAAAGGGAAAAGTTTGTAACCAATACTCTATTTCTCTTCTATTCTGAATGATAGCCTTGCTGGATAAGAGTTCACAGACAAAGCAAAGTTAAAGGAACTCATGACCACTAAACCACCACTACAAGAAATGTTATAGGGGACTCTAAGTAGAAAGGAAAGATCATAAGCAGGAGTAAGAAAAGCAGGAAGCACAAAAGCAGTAAGATAAGTGTATCTGTAAAAAAAAAAAAATGAGTGAAAAAATTTGTGAGTCATAAGACTCACGAAATAAAAGGATATAAAGTAGGACGCCATTTACCCAAAACGTGGTGGAGAGAGGAGTAAAGAATGGGTTCAGTCTTAAGCAATCATCAACTTAATATAGACTGCTAAATAGAAAAGAGGTTATATATCTACCAAAATGGTAACCACAAATCAAAAACCAATAGTAGATATGCAAAAAATAGAAAAGAATCCCAATATGTTGCTAAAGAAAGCAACAAATCATGAGAGAAATGGGATGAAAGGAATGGGAAAAAAAAAGCTACAAGCACAACCATAAATAACAAAATGGCAATAAATACATACCTATTAATAATTACTTTGAATGCAAATAGGCTCAATACTCCAATCAAGACACATAGTGTGAAGGAATGTTTAAAAAAAATACAAAAACAAAAAAACAAGGCCCATATAAATGTTACCTAAAAGAGACTTATTTTAGACTTATAGACACATGCAGTTTGAAAGTGAAAGGGGTGAAGCAGCATTTGTCATGCAAATGGAACCAAAAAACCAAGCTGGAGTGGCAATACTTATATCAGACAATATAGACTTTAAACAGACTGCAAGAGACAAAGAAGGACACTATATAATCATAGAGAGGACAATCTAACAGAAAGATAAGAATTATAAATATTTATGCACCCAACTTGGGAATACCCAAATACTTAAAGCAGTTAATAACAAATATAAAGGAAATAACATTAACAGCTCACTTACATCAATCAACAGATGATCCAAACAGAAAATCAACAGTGAACAGTGATTTTAAATGATGCACCGGACCAGATGGATCTAACATTTTCAGAACATCCCATCCTAAGAGAGCAGAATACACATTCTTTAAGTGCATACAGAACATTCTCCACAAGTCATATATTAGGTCACAAAACAAGTCAACAAATTAAAAAAACTCAAAGTCATTGCATGCATCTTTTCTGACCACAACATTATGAAACTAGAAATCAATCACAAGAATCTGGAAAGAGCACAAATACATGGAGGTTAAATAACATGCTACTAAACAATGAATAAGACAACTAAGAAATCAAAGAGGAAATAAAAAAATACATGGAGACAAATGAAAATGAAAACACAACAGTTTCAAAATCATTGGGATGAAGCAAAAGCTGATTTAAGAGGGAAGTTTATAGCAATAAAGGCCTACCTGAAAAAACAAGAGAATCTCAAACAACATTACCTTATACCAAAAGGAGATAAAGAAGAACACAACCCAAAACCAGGAGGGAAGAAAGATTAGAACAGAAAAAGAAACTTAAAAAAAAAAAAAAAATATATATATATAAATATATATATATATATAAATATATATTTATTTATAAAGAAAGTAGGAAGGGAAAAATGAAGGGGGGGAATAGGAGGGGGAGACGAACCATGAAAGACTTTGGACTCTGAAAAAAAAAAATTAGGGTTCTAGAAGGGAGGGGAATGGAGGGATGGGTTAGCCTGGTGATGGATATTAAAAAGGGCATGTACTGAATGGAGCACTGGGTGTTATATGCAAACAATGAATCATGGAACACTACATCGAAAACTAATGATGTAATGTATGGTGATTAACATAAAAAAAAAGATCAGTGAAACTGGAGCTGGTTCTCTGAAAATATTAACAAAATTGATAAACATTTAGCCAGGTTCATGAGTGGGCATGGGCGGAGCACCAAACCAAATCAGAAACAGAAGGAAAGTAACAACTGACACCACAGGAATACAAAGGGTTATAATATTATGAAAAATTATATGCCAACAAATTGGGCAACCTAGAAGAAATGGATACATTCCTAAAAACATAATATCCCAAAATCGAATCAAGAATAGAAAACCTGAACAGACCAATTACCAGCAATGAAATGGAATCAGTGATCAAAAAACTCCCAACAAACAAAAGTCTAGGACCAGATGGTTTCACAGGTGAATTCTACCAGATTAAAGAGTTAATACCTATTCTTCAACTATTCTAAAAAATGGAAAAGAAACACCAAATTTGTTCTATGAGGCCTCCATCACCTTGATACCAAAACCAGATAAAGACACTGCCAAAAACATATACAAACAAACAAAACAAAACAAAACACTACAGGCAATTTCTAATGCACATAGATGAAAAATCCTCAAAATATTAGCAAACCAAAACAATACATTAAAAAAAAGAAATCATTCACCATGATCCAGTGGGATTTATTCCTGGGATGCAAGGGTGGTCCAATATTTACAAATCAACATGATACATCACATCGACAAGGATAAAAACTATCTGATCATTTCAATAGATGCACAAAAGGCATTTGACAGAGTATAACATCCATTCATGTTAAAAACCCTCAATGAGGTTTCGAGGGAACATACCTCAATATAGTAAAGGCCATATATGGAAAAACCCACAGTAAACATCATACCTAATAGGCAAAAAGTAAAAGCTTTCCCTCTAAGATCAGGAAAAAGACAAGGTTGTCCACTCTCACTTTTATTCAACATAGCTCTGAAAGTCCTAGCCACAACAATAAGACAGCAAAAATTAAAAGGCATCTGAATTGGTAAAGAAGTAAAACTTTCACTATTTGCAGATGACAGGATACTATATATAGAAAACCCTAAAGACTCCACCAGAAAACTACTAGAATTGATAAACGAACTCAGAAATGTCACAGGATACAAAAAAATTAAAATGTACCAAAATCTGTTGCATTTCTATACACTAATAATGAGGCAACAGAAATAAAGCAATCCCACTTACAATTGCACTAATAAAATACCTAGGAATAAATTTAACCAAGTAGGTAGAAGACCTGTATTCTAAAAACTATAAAATACTGAGAGAAATTGAAGACAACACAAAGAAATGGAGATCTATTGCATGCTCACTGAATGGTTGAATATTGTTAAAAGGTCTGTACTACCCAAAGCAATCTACAAATTTTATGAAGTCCCTATCAAAATACCAACAACATTTTTCACAGAACTAGAACAATCCAAAAATTTTAGTGGAACCACAAAAGACCCCAAATAGCCAAAATAATCTTAAAGAAAAACAACGCTGGAGGTACCAATATTCCACATTTCAAGTTATACTACAATGCTATAGTAATCAAAACAATATGGTACTGGCACAAAAATTGACACATAGATCAATAGAATATGGCAGAAAGCCCAGAAACAAACCCATGATTATATGGTCAATTAATCTCTGACAAAAGAGGCAAGAATATGCAATGGGGAAAAGATGGACTCATCAACAATACTGTTGGGGAAAACTTGACAACAACCTGCAAAAGAATGAAACCGGACCGTTTTCTTATACGATACACACACCAAAAAAAAAACCCTTAAAATGGAGCAAGGACCTAAATGTGAAACCTGAAGTGATAAAAAAAAAAAATTCTAGAAGTGAGCATAGGCAATAATTTCTCTGATGCATCAGCCATAGCAACATTTTTCTGGATAGTTTTCTTGAGGCAAGGGAAATAAAAGCAAAAATAAACCATTGGAACTACATTAAAATAAAGAGCTTCTGCACAGCGAAGAAAACAAAACAAAACAAAAGACAGCTTTCTGAATGGGAGAAGAGATCTGTAAAAACATGTTCCATAAAGGGTTAATATCTAAAATACATAAAGAACTTCTACAACTCAACACCCAAAAAATTAAAAAGTGGGCAGAAGACATGAATAGACCTTTCTCCAAAGACATTGAAAAAATGCTCAACATCACTCATCATCAGGGAAATGCAAATCAAAACCACAATGAGATGTCACCTCACACCTGTCAGAATGGTTAAAATCAAGAACACAAAAAACAAGTGTTGGCGAGAATGTAGAGAAAGGAACCCTCATGCATCATTGGTGGGAATGCAAATTGATGCAGCCACTGTGAAAAACAGTATGGAGGGTCCTCAAAAATAATTAAGAGTAGAACTACACTACAATCCTATAATCACACTACTGGGTATTTACCCAAAGAGTACAACAACACTAATTCAAAAGGATATATGCACCCCTATGTTTATTGCAGCATTATTTACAATAGCCGCACTAAGCAGCCCAAGTGTCCATCAATAGTTGAATGGATAAAGATGTGGTATACACACTCACACAAATGAAACATGATTCAGCCATAAAAAAGGGAATGAAATCTAGAGAGTAATGCTAAGCAAAATACGTCAGTCAGAGAAAGATAAATACCATGATCTCACTCATATTTGGAACTTAAGAAACAGAGTGACAAACTAAAACAGACTTGTAACTATAGAGAACAAACATGGTTACCCAAGGGGAGATTGGGTTAAATAGGTGATGGGGATTAAGAGTACAATTATCATTATGAGCACTGAGTAATATATATAATTGTTGAATCCCTATATTGTACACATGAAATAGAACATTTTATGTTAACTATACTGGAATAAAAAACTTAAATTCTCATTTCTAGATGTTCAATATTTCAGTTCTAGATCTTTTAACTAAATATGATCCAAAAAGTTATAAAAAATTCTTAAGATAAGATATCTATATCTTAAAACCTTTATCCATTTGATAGTGACTGTTCTAAATCAGGAAACAAATGTGAACAAACAAGGCAGGATTTAGTCTAACATCACTTGAAATCAGCAAACAGAATGCTTCAAATACTAATGAAGAAATCCTTATGCTTAAGGAAATAACTCTAATCATGAGACTTGAGATCATTTGAAATGTATAGCAATTGTTTATAACAAGATTAAACAAATGTTTATTTTTTATTATGTTATGTTAATCACCATACATCATTAGTTTTTGATGTAGTGTTCCATGACTCATTGTTTGCGTATAACACCAAGTGCTCCATTCAATACGTGCCCTCTTTAATACCCATCACCAGGCTAACCCATCCCCCACACCCCACCCCTCTAGAACTCTCAGATTGTTTCTCATTCTATTACCCAAACATACAATGTCAGTGAAAGTTGCCTTCACTTAAAATGGAGTCAAAGATATTCCAGTTAGAGACTCAGAAGACTGTTCTTACATTTTGCAATTTAGAGTTTTCTAATTTGAGTTGAGAAATCACTTTATGAAGAATAGGTTATTGAAGTTAGTTAAATTCCACATTTTCTACAGTAAGTCGGATGATAGATGACCTTTCTCAAGCTACTTGAATTAATGGTTGACTGCACGTGTTATTGAAATAAAAACCAAAAAAAAAAAAAAAGATCTGAAACTATATTTAGTTTTGAGTTTTTAGTTTCAATACACATGTATACTATTCACATATACACATATGTAAAAACTATGCTTGAAATGTTTTTATAAAACTTACCAAACAAATGTCCATTAAATTGGCTTGTACCTTTGGTTCTAATTTATTGAAAGAATGGAGTAAAGTATTGCAATTTGTTTTAGTACAAAGTGTTCATTCTTGAAAAATGAGATCCATGAAATTTGATTTTCTTAGCAAGGGATGCAATTTAAGAAAATTATAGCTTTTGTTTCCTTGATCTAACAGGCAGAGGAAAGGACTACCGCAAAAACTGAGTTTGTAACTGACATTCAAAATAACTGCCAATGCTGCAAATGCTCTTATTTATGTCTGCCTTCCAGACACTTTTTCTACTGGCTAAGTATACTGAATTACAATTGCATTGATCAGTTAGATAACTTCTTTAATATGAATGGAATAAAAATTTTTTCATGTCTTGGCTCAAATATCATCTCTAATATGCATAGCCTGACTACTATTTTTTTAATTGATATAACCACCACATATATACACACTCATAAACCTTAAGTTTGGGGGTACTTTTTTCATAGCACTTAACACATTCTAAAGATTATATATAACTTACTTATGATGTTTATAGTGCTTAATCTGCTTCATTCCTTGAGAATATAACAGACATGAAATAAGTTATACTTTATTCACAAACGTATCTCAAGAACTTTGTAGAGTCCCTGGCATTAAATATTTATATATGAGTAACTTATTACAGTGGATCCTAATGGAATAAAATGGCCTATGTAGTTTATATATAGACTTCAGCAACTATCGCCAACTTTAAGGATCCTATAATTTGAGAGGTGGGGGCAAATGAGGCTGCTTAATACATTATACAAACTTTACAGTTAAAAGGTTTATTGGAGGTAGTAATTTTGTCTTTTCCAACTGGACAAATACTGATTGGTATAGCAAGCAGTCAGAATGGTTACTAAAAATCCAATCAAAATGGTGGTGACTAGGGACCCCTGGGTGGCTCAGTGGGTTAGGGGTCCACCTTTGGCTCAGGTCATGATTCCAAGGTCCAGGGATCTAGTCCTGCATCGGGCTTCTTGCTCAGTGGGGAGCCTGCTTCTCTCTGTGCCTATGTGCTCTCTCTCTAATAATTTTTTAAAAAATGGTGGTGACTAAGACAGTATACAGGATAGGTTTTGAGGGGAGACTAGAAAAAGAATTACCTTTAGGTAGGTGAAGAAGAATATAGAGATAGCAGATATCATGAATGATATGGCAGAAGTCTAGATGAGCACTTTGTTTTTAAGCAAATGTTTCTAATACTTGAAGTTCAGAAAGAAATGTTATGGCATGGTAGAATCAGTCTTTGAAATTCAAACAGGGCTTAGATTTAAATGTAAAATCTGAGCTATCTAAAAGGAAATGTTTAGATGAATTATAAAGCAGGGCAACATTTTAAATGAAGATACATATGCTATTTAAAGTAACAATTGTTTTAAGGAAATTCTAAGACTCTCCACTTTCTCCTTTAAGCTTCAGCCACACTAGTGGGCTATCACTGTAATATGTCACATTCTTGAACCTCCAGGACTTTGCTGTTGCTGCTCTTCCAGCTGAAATATTTTTCCAGTCACAATTCTGCCTACTTTCCATCACTTCTCCATTCAAATGTCATCTACTGAAAGCCCATTATGAGCACTCTAATTAGCTAATGTAATACCACTCAAACCACACCAGTTACTACCTGTATCACCTATATACTTCATTTGCTTCTTAAGTTATTTATCTAATTCAATTAACATTTAAAATGTATTCATACTATGTACTAATTTTCTGTCTCCACAGCCCCCTCTCCCCCAAAAAAGGAAAAGTTCCAGGATAGTTAGGTCATTTTCTGCCTGCCTTATTCATCACAATATTCTTGGTACCTATAACAATACCTGGAACATAGTTGGTATTCAATACATCATTTTTGAATCAATGAATTATTCTGAGCAGTCCATTAGTTCTGGTGTCAGGAATAGCAACTTGCCAAAATACCTTAGGCAAGTTTTGTTGCTGTTGTCCATGTTAATATCTCCACTTGAGAATAGCAAACTTGTACTTTGCTTAAAAAAAAACAAGCAAACAAAAAAACATAATTCAAGGACCTAAATATACAAGCTCTCCTTATTTGTGTATGTTGAAGTTTTAGTTTGTGAAAATAAAAATCTAAAACTACTGATTAGAATATACATGTTAATATGAAAGTTGATTATGTTTACTATTTTTTCTCTTTTTTATTTTACATTTTTTCATTATGTTATGTTGATCACCATATATTACATCATTAGTTTTTGATGTAGTGTTCCATGATTCATTGTTTGCGTATAACACCCAGTGCTCCATTCAGTACGTGCCCTCTTTAATACCCATCACCAGGCTAACCCACGTCCCAACCCCCTCCCCTCTAGAACCCTCAGTTGGTTTCTCAGAGTCCATGTTTACTATTTTTAACAATGTGATAAACTAGTTTTGGCATAGTAGTCTGTAGTAGAATAAGGCAAAGCTCTTTTAGGTAAAATCTATTTTTGAATTAACAAAGAAGATGGTTATATCATTAGTATGCATACCAACAACTATTTCCTACCTCTATTATATGTAACATAATAAGCAAATATATGATATATATAGAATGTATAGTATATATATGTGTACACATGTACATTTCCCTGTTAAAGATTTTTTCTTTTTAACTATTCACCTAGAGCAGTTTTTTCTCAACCAAGGTGGTTTTGAACCTGGTTTTGACTCCCTCACCCTGGAAACATTTGTCAATGTCTGGAGACAGTTTTGGTTGATAACAACTGAGGAGTGCTTCTGACATCTTGTGGATAGAGGGATGCTGCTAAACCTGATGCAATGCACAGGTCGACCTCCCATAACAAAGAATTATCTAACATCCATAGTCAATAGAGCTGTTATGAACTGGATGTTTGAGTCCCCTCAAAATTTGTATGCGAAAACCCACCCTCTCTCTGCTTCCCATGAGATAGCATTCAGAAGTGGAGCCTTCAGGAGATAATTAGGATTGAATGAGGTCATGACAGCAGTGTCCTTATGAATGGGATATTTGTCCTTATAAGAGTCATGAGAAAACTTGCTGCTCTATGCTCTTCACCATATGAGGACACAACAAGAAGTTGACAGTCTGCAACTCAGAAGAGGGGTCTTACCAGAACTCAACCATGCTCACACCCTGATATTATACTTCTGGTTTCTAGGAGTAGGAGAAATTTGTTGTTTATAAGCCATTCAGTCTCTGATACTTTGTTATAGCAGCCCAAACAGACTAATACAAGAGCTAAGGTTGAGAAATGCTTACTGAGAGATAGGTTTTTAAGTATTTTGATATTTTGTTTCCTTTGTAACACATAGTCCAATTTTAGCTACTTAGCAATTTATCCAATAGAGGGGAAAAAGATTTGAGATTAAAATAATTGGTATATTTTAGTTAGCAATGTTAGCCATAGAAACTAGGCAAGAAAAATAAAAGGCAACCAAATTGGAAAGTAGAAGTGTCATTATTTTCAGAGGATATATTATACATAGAAAGCTCTAAAAATTCCAAACAAAAACAAAAACAAAACACACAAAATAACTTAGAATTCAATACATTCATAGTATACCAAAAAAATCCCATGAGATCTGTTACATTTCTATATACTAATAATTATTAAAAAAAGAAACAATCCCATTTATGATTACATCAAGATAATAAGATACTCAGGAATAAATTTAACCAAGGAAGTGAAAGACTTGTATTGAAAACTGTAAGACTTTGATGAAAGTGAGGAAGACACAAGTTGAAAAGAGATTTCATGCTCATGGATTGGTAGAATATTGTTAAAATATTCATACTACCCAAAGCAAATTAAAGATTCAATGCAATCCCTATCAAGATTCCTACAGTATTTTTCTCAGAAACAGAGCAAATATTCCCCCCCAAAAAAATTGTATGGAAACACACACACACACACACACAACTAACAACCCATATAGCCAAAGCAATCTTAAAACTAGAGGCATCATGCTTTCTGATTTCAAACTATAGTACAAAGCTAGGATCATCAAAACAGTCTTGGCTCTTTTATCATAAACTAATCAATTATATGTGTGGGTTGCTTTCTGGGTTCTTGATTCTCTTCCATTGGTCTATTTGTCTTTCTATGCCAATACCTAAAGGAAACCATCAAAAAATAAAAACAAAAAAGCAACTTGTCAAAAGGGAGAAAATATTTGCAATTCATCTTTCTGATAAGGGGTTAATATCCAAATATATAAAGGACTCATACAACTCAATAGTTAAAAAAAAAAAAGAAAACCTAACAAACAAAACAAAATAATAATAAAAAAAAAATCCATAAACTTAATCCAATTAAGAAATGGGCAGAGGATCTGAATAGACTTTCTGAAGAGAACATACAGATGACCCAGATGTACATGAAAAAGTACTCAACATCATTAATCATCAGGGAAATGTAAATCAAAACCACAAAGATATTACCTCATGCCTCTTAGAATGGCTTTTATCAAAAAGACAAAAAAACAAAAACAAGTATTAGTGATGTGGAGAAAAGGGAAACCTTGTGACTGTTGGTGGGAATGTAAATTGGTCCAAGGAAAACAGTATAGACTTTCCTCAAAAAATTAAAGGTGGAACTATTATATGATCTAGCAATTCTACTTCTGGGTATTTATCCAAAGGAAAAAAAAAAAAAAAACAGTTACCCAAAAAGATATCTGCACTCCCATGTTCATTGCAGCATTATTTACAATAGCCAAGACATGGAAGCAACTTAAGCATCCAATGATGGATGAGTGAATTAACAACATGTGATATATATATATATATATATATATATATATATATATATATATATATATGCACAAATACATTATATAATGTATTAGCCATAAAAAATGAAATCTTGCCATTTGCAACACAGATGGACCTTGAGAGTATTATACTAAGTGAAATAAGTCAGATAAAGATAAAAACCAGATTATCTTATGTATATGGGAATCTACAAAAACAAAGTAAAGCATACCAAGCATATACACATCCCAAAGGACATTAGGTCTCCATGGATCCAACAATGATGAAGTATTGGCAACTCTTAATGAAATTAGAAAGTTTTCAGTAAATACCTAAGCCAACTGTAGAAATGCCTCTGCCTGGGCCAAAAAACACAGCTCCACAGCTGCTCCAGGCTGGTGTTTAAGATTAGTCTTTAAGACACTCAGCCATATGTCAGAACCTAGACATATTCAGGACTCCCTTTTGTATTATATATACTTCACCCAGTTAAAGTACTTACTCTCTTTCCCAGAAAGCATCCTGCAATTCCCTCCATCTATGCTTATGGCTTCTTCATTTTTTTCCTCCTCTATGGGGTATTTTCTCATCTTTATGGTCATTTGAATTTCAAGCTTAAATGGTACATCTATCCTGCCAACTTCCAATTCTCTCCAAGTGGATTTGACTTTGAACTTCACTAATTTCTTTTTTTTTTTAAGATTTATTTATTTATATATTTGAGAGAGCGAGAATGAGAGAGAGAGAGAGTACATGAGAGGGGGGAGGGTCAGAGGGAGAAGCAGGCTCCTCACTGAGCAGGGAGCCCGATGTGGAACTCGATCCCAGGACTCCGGGATCATGACCTGAGCCGAAGGCAGCCGCTTAACCAACTGAGCCAGCCAGGCGCCCTCACTAATTTCTTATATGGAGGTTTTCTTATTTCCTAAGTATACTGCTCAGGATAAATTACTTCCAAGTAAGTATAGGTATTTGTACATCACAACTTCCATTCTAAGGATAAATTGAAAGATTATGCATCACACAATTTTCACACAGTGGTTCTTAATGAAAAGTGTTGAATGAACATTTTTATGGTATTTTTAAAATCACATATTGATTATATTTTAGGAAGCACAGAATTTATCAATGGTTTCAGTCTTGGACAGAAGTTGCTCATATCTCCTTTTAAGAAAGAAACTCCCACAAAAAGTAGTATCCTTATCTGATTGCTTCCTATTTTAAGTGCCATCAGAAACTCCCTTAGCTTTTGAGGTAAAGCTAGGAACATCCTAGAAAACAATGGCAGAGGGTGGTAGTGGTACAAAGGTGGAGGGAAATGCCTCCTCCAGAGTAATGAATAAGGTTTTTGGAAAGTTAGGAAGAACAATGCATTGAAGGATAGTGGAATTGGCTGGTATTTACAAAGTTATATGGACATCCTACAAAGGAAGGTTGATGAACTTGGTGTAGCTAAGGGTACAAGTCAGAGAGCTGCCACTGTAGCTTACAAAAAGGGCCTTAGCTCTGGCAGAGTGAGGTAGAACTGCTTAGGGAACAAATTCAGGAGATTTTTAAGATCATTGAGCTACAGACCTTTGAATGCTCAGCCTAGGCAAGTCTGCTAGGCTATGTTTAGGGACCTATTTGAGAAAATCTGGGTTATTGAAGCTTAGAATGGGAAACTCTGTTGTGGATTCCTCTGAACCCTCAGTTTCCAGAGGGAGCTCACACTTTCCTATGAAGTACTAGAAGTTCCCCCATGTGGGTTCATGCTGCAAAGGCCTCTTCCCTGTAAAGCAATGGGTGCCCCCTCAGAAGCTGTCTCCCCTTCTTTTCTGGCTGCCAGATGGAGGTGTAGATTAAATTCCTAAATAACTTAGATGGATATATGTCTATTTTGATAACCCATAAAATCAAATTGGGTAGATCTAGCAACAGTTCATAGAAAGTACAACTGTATGAACACATAACCTTGATTCCCATGTCACCCCCATATTTGCCTCCCTCCCTCACCTTGTATCTAAGGGAATGTGGAAGGAATATAAATCAAAAATCCAAGTTTGGTTTATGGATAGATTGGCTCAGTATATAAAACAACCTCTCCCCTGCCCCCCAAAAATAAATAAATAAATGGAGACTACCTTGCAGTCACACTCAGTGGTAGCTTTGAGGAACAGTGGGTAAGTGAAAAATCTTTCCAATGGACAAAGCTTCTATTGTACAACTGTTCATTTACTTTATGTAAAAAGATGTGGCCAGGGATAAGAATTTATGTGGAATTGCAGGCAGTGAATGACCCAAAAGTTAAAGGACTGGGATATCCTATAAAAAGAGGTCTAGGGGAAAGGCATCCATATGGGTATATGCAAATTGGACATCAACTGAAAATTTTAATGTCAGATATAAATGCCCACTAGAGAGCACTCACTGGCCATGTAGACAAAAATTACTCAGCCAGTTGATAAACAACATTTCTCATGGACTGTATCAGACCTGGCTTGACAGGTACAGGAATGGAATAATCACTGGATTATAGATGAGAAATACATATGAACCCAACAGCATGACTCTCACAATCTATCTTCTGCCTTCTCAGAAGGTTCAATCTCCCAGAAAGCAAGACCAATTTTGAAGCACCAGTATGGCACTTTCATTTGGGAAGACAAATCATCCATTTGGTGGCAAGTTGACTCTATTAGGTTCTTCCATCCTGGAAATGGTAACAAGTCATTCCCACAAGAATTGACACTTATTCTAGGTATTTTTTCCCGGTTTTGTAAACACAGAGCCCCAGCAAATACCACTATCTAGAGACTTACAAAATGTGTGATACAGACACATGAGGTTTCATAGGATATAGCTCCTAGCTAAGGAATACTTTCACACTGACAGAGGAGCAGGACAATCCAACTGGCATGTACACTCAGTAGAAAATAATTACTACTATTATTTCTTAAGGAAGGAGGCTCAATAAAATTCACATTACCATTACACACACCTTAAGCTTTCCCAATGGACCCATGAAAATTCAGAATTACAGTAAAATTGGCCTCTATGTAATTATAGAACTTTATGTTCTAGATATAAGGTTAAAAATAGAATCTAATGGTACAATCACATGTTTTTTAAATACATATGAGGGCTTAAACTTCATTAAACATTATGTAAAAACATTTCAGACAAGTGAGAATTAAGTATATTTAAAGCTGTATTACAGAAATGCAACTTGCCACTTGAGTCATTGACTATATTTTCAATTGAGGAAAAAAAAAGAAAGCCAGAACAAAATAGGCTATCCTCAGATTAACAAGTTCATTTTCATTCTCAATTCTCACAGCTAGCATTAGTGTGCATAATAGTGTGCCACAGGAAATAGGAAGATAAACAAATGTGGCCATATAGTGGACTAGAAATTGCATAATTTCAGGTATAAGCATGGTTTGAGGAACTTTAGAGAAACTGTTTACCCCAAATATCTCATACAACATGCTGAAATGCTACCTTAAATTTCACCCTTTGTTTTTTTTAGTGCAATGCTCCCTATATGCGTACTACATTTAAGTAAAAAAATTCTTAGAGATGGATTAGAGGTAAAGGTTCTACTTCCAGAAACAGTAGTCTAAGTGGTTAGAACTAATCTAACTTAATTATTGGGAAAAATAACCCTCTCAACAGAGGTTTCCTCTCTACCAATACAGAAGGGGCAGAGAGCAATTGCATAGATGACTAAGAGTGGTTACAGTGTCTTGGAATTTCATGCAATTTGTGCAGAAAAGTATGAAAAAAAATGAAAACTTTTCTCATTTCCTTGTGAGATAAAATACACCCATGATTGTTTCCACTACTTCTCCTGGGAGCCTTCTGAATTAATCTTCAAGGTTTGTATTTACAGTTTCAAGAATCATAAGGCTCAGGACCTTGTATTGGGGTGTTGGGAGGGGAAATCAAAATAGCTTATGTCCTCAAGAGACCCTAAAATGGCAGAGTGGAAAGATGCCTCCCTCTTCTTTATTAAACCAAGAAGCCTTAATCATCACACACTTTACATACACACACACATATACTTTTCCTAAAGCAAGGAGGAATATAGGTAAGAAAGTACTGTCATATTTAAATTTTTACTCCCATAAAGGTCTTTTTCTTTTGTGTCAATGGCTTTCAAATTCCCCTTGGTTATGCCTTGAATTTACAAATAAAATGTTATTAATATGGATTGGCAGCAAGGGTGTCTACAGCAGTTATGTAGTTCTGTTTTTGTAAAAGGTAACTCCCCTGAATGGAGGAGTGGTAATAGGGAATGCTGTTTAATGAAGGTGACTAGCTTAATAGATTGGTAATTTTTAAAAGTAAAAGCATTTAATGCTATAATAAGGGTGACTTTTCCTGAGGAACAAATATCACAGAGCCCAGGTTGTTCTAAGGCAATCAGGTCTTTTAAGGTTTTAACCTGGGAACCAACATTGGTGCTGCCAGTTTTATTTTCCTGAAAATATTGAAAAGAAGATCCAGCTCTGCTATTCACTATACAGTCCTTTGTTTAATCACCTGCATCTCTGTTACACAACACTTTCTTGCTTTCCATACCAAACATATTTGCACATTCTTTGTCTACTTTCATTGGCCAGTGGGATTTCTGCCTTCCATTATTAACAACAAGGTAAGTCTCCTGTTTCTCTTCTTTCTATTCTCAATGGAATTATGCATTTTAATTTTTTACCTCATTTTTTGTCATTTCAGTGGGATTTTTAGTGGAAGGAGAAATAAAAATCTGTTAGTTGTCATCTTAAATTAGAATCCTAAAGTGACATATGTACAACCTGGTACCTTATGCTGTATCCCTACACACCTGAGAAAATTCTTAGGTAAGTTTTAAGACCCAGTGAATCCTCCCTTCAGATTTGCATCAGAAACCCCTTTCCATATTTGAGGAATATACCAAGCTGTAGTTCTTATAGGGAAGCAGTATGCTGCTTTCTACTACCAAAACCAAATGGTTGAGATGCTAGACACATTTTCTCCTTTGACAACTGAATGTGTAGAGCATGGAGCTAGAGTATTTGTATGGCACATGCTGGATAGCTAGTTTGCACAAGCATACCCAAAATGCCACTGTTAATTATGATCTTGAAAATGTGGCGATCCTGTCTTCCCCCTATATTCCCGTCAAGCAGAATGTGCAGCAGAAGGTGTTTTTTAGTATTCAAAGTCAGGGGAGTTCGGTGTAACCAACCCAGAGTGCCTTTCTTGTAACGAAGAGTGTCCAGGTGGCAGACCTTGATCCCCTTGGAAATTCTGACCAGGCAAAGAGAAGGACCTCTTTGATAGTTGATACCTTAAGTTGCTAGGATGTAAAAATTTGCTGCACATAGATCCCAGCAGCGAATGCTTTGTGCAGTCAGCTGCTCCTGGACTCTCTGTACATAAGTGCCTCACATAAACCTATGTCTCGGTTGTTGTCTCTCGGTCTTTTCTTTGGCCTCACCAGACCATCACCCACCATAGGTTTAGAGTCTGCTGGGATGCAGCTGCACAGAATTTGGCCTAAGATTTGCCAATTTGATATACCATCTGGGGCTTTGAATTCCAATAAAAATGGCGCACGGAACCACATTAACTATGTAATACATTTCTAATACACCCATGCTCTGTGTAGTTAACTTTATGTGATTTTGGAAATATTCAACCAAGTTTCAGATATAAATATATTAGTAATAAGGTAGAAGTTTCTGGTAAGAGAGCCTCAGAAAGTAGAGACGATTTGAGATTGGGTATTTTGCTTAATTCAGACCTAACGCAGTACATGTTTAGTTTTAGTATTAGAATCTGGCAGTCCAAACCATGCACTAATGAAAGACCTAACTAAACTAATATAGAGAATTTACTAGAATGAGATGCTTATTAAAACCTGTGGGGTTTTGGTTAGCTACTACCTAAAATAGGAAAAAGAACAGGAGAAATTTAGTAATTGCAAGGTAGATTGGCTGACCAATAATATAAAAAACACAGAGAAAGAAAATACCACGCTTAATCCTCATATTATTCATCAACCCAGGAAGTATCTGTGACCTTGCTAAAGAATATCTAATGTAGCTGCAGGGTAAAGAAAGCAAATGAAAAGTTTGATAGTACAATTATCTCACTGCTCCATTTCATTAGGTTGAAGACACTAGTAACTATTAAAAATATATAACATTATTTTACATACCACTATGAAAAAAGAAACACAAATTACTGACCAACTCCTTTAAGAACCTGGAAGCAAGCCCCCAAGTCACAGGGAGAAGAAAGATTCATTGGTCAGAATTCTCTTTGGGAACAGCAGTTACCCCAGCAGTTGAACACCAAGAACTACACCAAACCCTACAAGTTCTCCTCAGTACCCACCAAATACAAACTCCTGTAAAATGCTCCTCCACCTGGCTAATTATGGGCCAAGTGCACGTGTTCCCGAGCTTCATTCCCACACCCAACAGGCTTTCAGCCGCTTCTGGCTAACTGTAGCAGGAGCAGCTGAACCAAAGGGAGGCCCTGCTGTTCAAAGGGGTTAAACACACCTACAGCAGAAAAACGGATATTCTGTCAAACAAGAAACTGAAAAAACATAATACATATGTGAAAGGCTGCACTGACTGGAACCAAGAGATGATGAAGCTGGCACTGGTTCTGATGGAACAGGACATCATCAACATCTCATAGTTCTTCAAGCTCATGGGGGACTTCAAAGGAACCCTTAAGGTCAAAGCCTTCTTCCCAAACATGGTGAACAACTGGTGTTAGGGAAGCACCTGGGCATCCCCAAGAATGGTGGGCCCATTACCCATGGTTGATGCTGCTTGGAGAATGTGCAGTCCCTGCTAGACTCATGTGGCCTCCACTGCACCTTCATCAACGACTTCTACACCTACCATGTTTGACATGGGGAGTGCACTGTGGCATCAACTTGTGTCAGAAGCCCTTCCCCTTCAAGTGGTGAAGCATGGTGCCCAGAGCCCATTCTTACTGATATCTTCTGCCGCAGGAACCTCCAGGCCAGAGGCTCTGGGCCCCTTTAGTATGGCACAGCAAGATCTCTTGGGGACATTTTGGCTTCCTAGGGATGATCACTTTGCCTGAAGTGGCTTCCTTTCTCCTGTACCTTGGCCTCTGGGGTCCTCTTCTGGGGCTCCCAAGATGGGCCTGGCATTGCAAACTCAGTTCTTCTATGAGAAGCTGCAAAAAAAGTTTTATAATTAAAAAGAAAAACTAAGCTAAGACATAAGGTTTAGTATAAATTGTTTTATGGTTATTAGAGAACTATAGGTTTATTTAGACAAAATTTTGTCATGTATTAATCACTCTTATAATCCACAATGGAAACAGTAATGAAATAAACTAGTTAAGGTATTACCAAAGTATCTTTAAATTCAGTGTCTGAATTTTGAGTTGCTTTCTTCTTGGAGTCACTGATATATTGGTTTTTCCATGCAATATTTTTTGTGTCTCTAAGACTGTTGATGGTGCAGCAGGATTTCTTTTTAAAAAGGGTTCTATTATAGCTCTAGGGTATTATTCCAAGCTTCTAACACTCTTCTTCAAGTTTTGATGCTAGTTTGTTCTAAATTTATTAAACTCTTATTAATTTACTCAATTGAATCACATGAAAGTTAAACACCTCTGTCCAAAATGCAAATTTTCTGACAAATTGAGTGTCAACAATTGAACTATGGTCTGGCCTGTCACATGAATCTATCTTACTAACTTCCTGGCTCTTTAAAATTTAATTCCTCTCTTATAAAGGAGTTGGCAATTTTTACTGCCTCCAGGTGCATTATATTTACTTTGATTGGTTACCCTGTTGCACAAATTTGGTGCCAAAAGTTAACAGCTTCTTTTACTTGTGCGATATTTTATTTCTGAATTAGTAGCCTGAGTAAAGCAGATTGCTCTCCTCAATATACAGGTGTGCCTCATCCAAACTGTTGAAGGCCTGAATAGAACAAAAGGCTGAGAAAAAGAGAATTCACTTTTTCTGCCTGAATGTCTTAAAGCTGAGAAATTTTTGTTCTCCTTCCTTTAGACCCAGACTCTGACTGGAGCTATACCATGGGCTTGCCTGAGATTTCAGCTTGTTAATTGCAGATCTTGGGCCTTTTAGCCAATTGCCATGAAACAGTTCCTTATAATGAATTATATACTATATATAGTACATATAGTATATAATAAATATATATAATGCATACCAAATTATATAAAAATATATATTAACTTAATTTTATATATATATATATGTATATATATATATATATATAGTTCTCTATTTCTCTGGAGAACCCAGACTAATACAATGAGGACCTTGTTAAAACTCAGCTTCTGATTTATTAAACTTGGGGGTGGAATGATGAGAGCTAAGATTCTGCATTTGCTACAGATCCTAGATGACATCAATATTTGAGTAACAAGTCTCAGGGATGTCAAGCATTTGGTTTTTGCTCTATAAAGAATATGGAATTGTAGTAATGCCCCCGTTAGTATAAAATATATACTTTCTGTGACACAGTAAACCTCAGTTTTAAAAACAAGTTGAGATAACCTGTAGCCCATGATTTTGTTGTTTGTTTCAAGAAAGGTAAGTCTGAGTAATATATGGAATTGTTGAATTGCTATATTATGCACCTGAAACTAATATAACACTGTTAACTATACTAGATTAAAATGAAGGAAAGGAAAGGGGGGAAAAAGAAAGATAAGTTTGTAAACCCATAAATGACTTTGCACCTTGCTTCAGGAAATTCCTGAAACCCAATATGAATGGTGTACAAAAGCTTCACAAACATTGTCTAATTCCCATCAGTTTTCTGCAATAAAGGACCCACCTTAAACCACTTGAGCCAAAACTACCCAAAATGCTTATATATATACCTGACTTCTGACTCCCCCTAAGACTGTTCAAAGACTCAGCAAAGGTGGTATTTTCCCTTCCTGCAGTGAGGTCAAATAAACTCAGATTTGCCTTTTAACAGGTTGTCTGGTAATAATTCACAGAGTTTTTTTTTTTTTCTTTCAATCTTAGATTAATCTTTTTGAAGACATTTTGAGTGGCAGTTAAACACAACATGTGCTATTCCAACAATGCAGATAACTCAATTTAATGATAATATCAAAAGCAATGATTATCTTTGCAAAAGTGTAGGTAATAGCTACTAAATCAGGACTAGCACCTGACCAACAGTGAATATAACACTAGTTTTTGAAAGGTGCATCTGAAAATCAGTGATGTTAAAAAATGATGTTAAAGGATGCATTTAGAATCTCTGAAATATAGTTTTTCAAAATCTATTACTAGATGTCATATGCACATAAGCACTTTACATAGGAAGGAGTGGAAACCTGAGGATAGAAATGAACTATTTATGAGAATCCTAAAGACTCGGAGCAGAACTGCCTACATAATTTGTAGGGCCCAGGGCAAAATAAAAATATGGGACCCTTTTGTCAAAAAATAAGATTTCAAGATGAATTAAACCAATTATGGGACCCTTCTAAGTGTGGGTATTTGTGCAACCACATAAGTCAATGCTCAGGAAAGTGGCCCTGACTCACCACATCTGACACATGGAAACTTCAGAGTCCTCATTGCTGCAGTGTAGCCTTGTGGTTAAAAGCACAAATCTCAGCTCTGCCATTAACATTTTCATGGCACTGAACAAGTTAAGTAAATATTCTGAACCTAATTTCCCATCTGTAAATGAGGATAATAATAATACCTATGAAATAGGGTTGTTGAGAGATTTAAGTCAGTTTAAAATATACAAAGCACTAAAAAGAGATAAAATGACAACCTGGGAGGCTTACCCCCACACAAACACCACACACCCACCTTTTGATCATTTAGGAAAAGGCTAGTTCAACAGGGACTCTGAGGAACACCATTAACATTGATATGCAATCTCCCTGGTTGAGTTCCTCGGTTACTGAAGATTATTTCCTGTGCCAGATGTTTCCATTATTACGTAGTTGGCTGCATGTTTTTAACTTCTTTGCCATGCTTAGAATCTCTTCTGAAGCTCCTCCCATGGTTTAGCAAGATGGTCCCAGGCCAAAATACACCTCTGTAAAAATGGTGAAAGAATGGAAGGATGATCATTCTGCTGGATATATATGGATATCTTGCCTGTTGCCATTGGAGAGTGTGTGAGTTCCTTTGCCCAGCAAGTACACAAGACAGTACCAGGCACGACATAGGTGCTATGTATGTTTCCTGTTAGCCATTACCTGATAAGACTATATTTACCCTGCCTTAATGACGTGGGGATTTCCCTGAAAAATAGTTTCTTATTCCTCCTTGTATTAGTTTCATGTGGTTGCTTTAACACATAACCACAAATTTGGTGGCTTGAGACAACATAAATTTATTCCCTCTAAGTTCTAGAGGCCAGAAGTCTGAAATCAAGGTGTTGGTAGGGCAACACTCCCTCAAGGGCTCTGAGGATGAATCCATTCTGTGCTTCTTTCTAGCTTCTGGTGGAAGCCATCAATCCTTGGCATCCCTTGGCTTTCAGCTACATATCTCCAATTTCTGCCTCCACCTTCTACTCTGTGGATGTCCTCTCCTCTATGTATCTGCCCCTAAACTTCCTCCTCCTCTCTTATAAGGATATATATGATTACATTTTAGGGTTCACCTATATAATCCAAGAAAAGCTGCTCCTCTCAAGATCTTTAATTTAAATAAATATATATACATATATATATTTATACATACATAAATATATACATATATATGTACATATTTTTTTTGCCATAGAAGGCAATACTCACCTTTTTCACCATATAAGGCAACAGGCACAGGTTCTTGGGATTAGAACCTGGACACATCTTTTGGAGAGCCATCAGTTAGCCTACCTCATTCCTCATCTACCACACATCTTTAGTCTCTACCTAAAGGAGCATTTTTCAACTTGTTTGTGCATTAGAATCACCTAGGGAGCTTTAAGAAATCCTGATGCCAGAGTTCCTCCCCAGGAATACCAATATAATTAGTTTGGTAAATGGTCTGGGCATCAGGAATCTTTAAATCCTCCCAGCTGATTTTGAAACTTAGCCAAGGTTGAGAAACATTGAATTAGGTAACAGCTTAAAATTCTCTAGTGATTGTCAACTGAAAGACAACTTTGAAAAGAGGCATTATACCAAAAGATTTTCAGTGCATTTTTTTAAGCAGTTTATATTATAAAAAATCTAGGGAGTGTAGATAGGGGGGATTCTGATTACATAACAGATATCCCTATGAGACTCTCCTATAATAATTTCTGATGTATGGACTTTGGTTCTTCCCCTTAGCCCTTACTCGGTGTGACCAAGGGATATTCTCCAAGGTAACTACACCTAGGGAAAGAGAAATACCAAGACATTTTAAGGAATTTTAAACATAGACTGTGAAGCAACACTGTAGATATTATGACATTATTATGTCAAGCAGCTGTATCATTTTAGACATCACCAGAAATGTAAGCGAGCTATTATTGCTCAACTTACTTTTCAATTAATTATTATGATTATTATTAATATTTTATCAATGTGTGTGAATGACATGGAAACTCATTTTAGAAAATGTAGTATTGATTCACATTTTCTTTTTGAGATATAGGATATTTCATATTCATTCAGATTTCCTTTCTTGGAATTCCTTTTCATGCTTTGTCCTATTTTTTTCATTGAGTTTATATTTACATTTAGTGTAACTTTACATTTAGTAGTTCTGGATATATTCTAGATATTTAAATATTTTCAGTTATATTTGTGCTAATTATTTCCTCTAATTTAGAGATGTTTTTAATAGACTTTTTGTTTTTTAAAGCAGCTTCAGGTTCACAACAAAATTGAATAGAAAATACATAGAGCTCTCATATACCCCTTGCCCCATATAGAGCCTCTGTCATTAGCAATCCCACACCAGAGTGGTACATTTGTACCACCTAAAGACCATAGTTTACATTAGGGTTCATTCTTGGTGCTGCATTTTCTATGAGTTTTGACAAATGTATAATGTACACATAGCCACCATTAGAGTATCATATGGAATAGTTTCACTGCTCTAAAACCTTCTGTGACCTGCCTATTCACCCTTCCCTCCCCCCACATCTACCCTAGTGTAGGTTATTTTTATTTATTTATGCATTTATGTATGTATGTATTTATTTATTTATATGTTTGTTTGTTTGTTTATTGGTGGAAAGGAGGAGAGGCAAATAAGAGAAAAATACATGTAAAAGAGTAAACTGCTATTCGATGTGTTTCTTGGAATAAAATGGAGTGGGTGAGTGGATTGGGAATGTCATGGGAAGAGGGCACATTGCATTTCCAAATGGGGTAGTCAGGAGAGACTTGAAGAAAAAGAGGGAGTTAGTCATGTGGGTATGTGAGGAAGAACCTTTTGGGTGATAGACTAGTAAGTGAGAAGCTCTACCTGCATTAATGCAGTAATGGCAAGGAGGCCAGTAGGACCGGCAGGGTGAGGAATTAGCAAGAGGCCAGATTACTTAGGCCCTTGTACTCAGCTATTCACTGAGATTTGCCAAGAATTTTGGGTTTCCTCTGAGTGAAATAGCAAGATTTTGAAGAGGTTTGAGCAGAAGAGTGACATGATTTGATTTATGATTCAAAAGGATCACTCCAGATGTACCACTGGGGATAGACAGCAGTGTTATCAAGTATAAAAACAAGAAGACCATTTAAGAGATGTACTGGAACCCAAGCAAGAGATCACAGCATACTGGCTTTGGGTTACAGTGGGGATAGTGAAATATGGATTCTGCATATATTCTGAAGCAAAAGACAACAGGATTTCCTGAAGATTAGATGTGAGTGAGAGAGAAAGAGACAGTTAAATTAAGGATAATCCTATCTCCCTGTATTTAACTTGGGAAGACTGATGCAAAAAATCTGTTTTTTTTTTCATGTTCATCTCATCATGAGGAGCACCCAGTGTCCAGTAGCAGCTGTGCCAGCAGGACCAGCAACAGTGGGGCAGCATCCAGATTGGGGGTGGGGAGTTCTCAGTCTTCAGCAGCAGTGATGATGGCATCCTAACCTGACACTTATTTTAGTATGAATTGTATGTAGATCTGGCTGCCAAGCCACTTTTTGCTCTTGCCCATTTCCCAACCATTATTTGAGCTATAACATATACTTTACATAAAATTCATTGCTGCAGAGTTAACTGGAGTAGGTTTCTGTTATTTTCAAATAAGAAACTTCGGTTACACAAAGAGTCTTCTGAGTCTCTAAGCATAAGGACAAGGATTATATCTCATTCTTGTTGTATGCAGTGCCCAGTTATAGTCATGAGTCAAATATGCATTTTGATAAATAAAGGGATAACTTATTATTAATGGGGTAAAATAGTGAATATATTAAATTGTTTGATTAAAAATATCGAAGGTTGTGGGGCGCCTGGGTGGCTCAGTTGGTTAAGTGTCTGACTTCGGCTCAGGTCATGGTCTTAGGGTCCTGGAATCAAGCCCCACATCTGCTCCCTGCTCAGTGAGGAGTCTGCTTATCCTTCTCCCTCTCCTTCTGCCCTTCCCCCTGCTCATGCTCTCTCTGTCTCTCTGTCAAATAAATAAGATAAAATAAAATAAAACATAAAAAAAAAGTCTAAAGTTGCATTGTTTTCCTAAATGCCTAGGACTTTTATACCATGGAACTTCTTGCCTATTGAAAATTATGTACTAGCTCAAAATGGGGTTTATTTAGAAGATAAAAAGGCAGTACACATTCAAAATAAAAAAAAAAAAGTCACCTGTTTTACTTTTAATGTATATTTTATGTGTATTCTTGAATTTCATACCTCATCTATTAGAGGAGCAACCTTCAAATTGTAGTTTGCTTTCTGAAAGTTTTTACTTTTTGTCTTTTTTTTCCAAATTTATAAGCCACAAAATCTAAGAAAACTAATTTTATAATTATTTTCTGTTTTTTTAAAATAAATAGACACACACATATATATATAATGTATATTTAATGCTCTTTGGTAACTATGGGAAAGTGTATAGTTTGTCAAGGCAAGCATATAAAATTGTAAGCATGAGTACCACTGTGACAACATAATGGAAAAATCATATTCATAAAAATTTGAGATACATTTTGAAGAATGTGAAAACATTTCTTACACCAAAATATCTCATTTAATAGACTAACTGGAGTATATGAATTTGGGTTAGATATCTCTTATTAAACTCATAAAGTTATACTGCACTAATTAATATTATAATGGCCAATAAGAAAATTTAACTTTTATGTGGTCCATTTGAGTTATTCATTAAATATTTACATATTTTTAGAAAACTCTACAATTATTACATTTATGTTGAAATTATTTGTATAATTTACAGACGCTACATAGTTTTAATAAAGAGAGAGAAAAATAGTGATATGATCTCAGTTACATAGTAAATACCAGGCAATGACAATTCCAAAAAAATATATTCTGTTACAGAGTGTAAAAGAAGTAAATATGCAGGTAGTAAAATATACAGCAAGACACATCATGACAGGTGGGATAAAAGAGGCTTTAATTCATTCTCTCTCTCAGATGATAGATAAATGATGGATGAATAGTTGAGAGTGAGAGAAAGAAGGATCACTTGCTACATATAGATCTATAAGTAGACTTTGAAGACATGAGCTCACTGTCCTCATGGCTTATGCTTTTTTCTTATAGCTCCCTTTGTAGAAGATAACTGAAACCAGTGGCCACTTCCTTCTGAAGACATTATGTATTTCTTCCATGATACTAAGCTTTTGAAAATGGAAATAACTTTCTCCTTAAAAAGAAAATAGTGGAGGGTGCCTGGGTGGCTCAGTTGGTTGAGCGACTGCCTTCGGCTCGGGTCATGATCCTGGAGTCCCGGGATCGAGTCCCGCATCGGGCTCCCTGCTCGGCGGGGGGTCTGCTTCTCCCTCTGCCCTCTTCCTTCTCGTGCTCTCTGTCTCTCATTCTCTCTCTCTCAAATAAATAAATAAAATCTTTAAAAAAATAAAAAAAATAAAAAAAATAAAAAGAAAATAGTGGAGGAGGAGCAAGATGGCGGAGGAGTAAGAGACCTAAATTTCCTTGGGTCCCAGGAATTCAGCTAGATAGAGATCAAGCCATTCTGAACACCTACAAACTCAACAGGAGATTGAAGAAAAGATTAGCAGAAACTCTCTGAACAGAAAAGTGACCACTTTCTGGAAGGTAGGATGTGCGGAGAAGTGCATCTGAGGCGATATTTGGGAAGATAGACCATGGTGGATGTAGGGGGCCTCCGTCAGCCAGCTACCGGCAAGTGATAGAGCAGTGGAGCACAAAATCAGAACTTTTAGAAGTCTGCTCCACTGAGGGATGTCCCTGCAGTGGCTAAGCAAGGGCTGGAACCCTCACTGGGACAGTGTGGTCCCAGGACCCTCAGGGTCACAGAAAGACCTGGGGTGCCTGAGTGTGGCAGAACTCCCAGGGATCGGAGCAGGGAAGCCAGCTGCAAAGACAGAGCCGAGGAGCAGGCTCTCAGCTCAGAGTTGCCATAAACAGAGATCCGTGGCACAGTCAGGCCACTGCTCCTCCAGCAGGGACCCAACAAGCAGCAGATCCAGGGAGACTCCCCTTCCTCCCCCAGGAGGACTGGCGCAGGAGCGCACTGCAGGGATCTGCTGGGTGTGGAGACTCCAAACCGGGTCATGTGCCAGAGATAGAAATGCTTGGTCACAGGCCGGGTGAGCATGGAGTGTGGCTGGAGACCAGGAAGACAGGAGTGATTGACTGCTTTTCTCTGCAGGCTCACTGAGGAGTGGGGCCCCAAATTCTTGGCTCCTCCAGGGCAGAGATTGAGAGGCCACCATTTTCACTCTCATTGGCCAAAGCTGTAGGGAAAGTTTACAGGGAACAAAAGCTCCTGAGAGTAAGCCAAGCAGATTCCTTAGCCCAGCCCTGGCAAGGGCAGGGCAATTCTACCTCCGGCAAAGACATTTGCAAACCACTGCAACAGACCCCTCACCCAGAAGATCAGCAAGAACAGCCAGCCAAGAGCAAGTTTACCAATCAATGAGAATGGCAGAACTCCAGGGCTAGGGGAATACTGCACATAGAATTCATGGCTTTTTTTCCCCCTGATTCTTTAGTCTTTCAAAGTTAATTTTTTTAATTTTCTTTATTTTCTTTTTCTATTTTTTCTTTAAATTTTTCTTTTTCCCTTTTTCAACCAACATCTTATCAAACTCTTTTTAAAAAATCTTTTTTATTTTTCATTTTTAGAGTCATATACTATCCCTTTATTGTAGTTACCCTTATTATTGGTATATATATAAGTTGTTCTCTCCTTAAAATTTTGGAATACAGTTTCTTCTAACAAAATATACCATAAATCTCTAGTGTATGGCTTTATTCTAACCTCCTGCCTGATTACATTCTCTCCTTTTTTTGTTTTTTTTTGTTTTTTTTTTCTCTTCTTTCTTTTTTCAACCAACTTCTTATCAATTCCTTTTATAAAATCTTTTATAATTTTTATCTTTACAGTCATATTCCATCCCTTCATCATATTTACCCTTATTTTTGTACATATATAAGTTTTTCTTTCTTTAAAATTTTGGGAGGCAGTTTCATCCAACAGACCAAAATATGCCCCAAATCTAGTGTGTGGCATTGATTTATTCACCAGCTTGATCATATTTGATCACATTCTTTTTTTTTTCTTTTTCTTTTCTTTTTTCTTTCTTTCCCTTTCTTTTCCCCCAGTCTCAGATCTGTTCTGATTTGTTTAGTGTATATTTTTCTGGACTCATTGTTACCCTGTTAGCATTTTTTCTCTCATTCATCTATTCTCTGGACAAAATGAAAAGTCAGAAAAACTCACCTCAATAAAAAAGAACAAGAGGCAATACCGACTGCCAGGGACCTAATCAATATGGACATTAGTAAGATGTCAGAACTAAAGTTCAGAATGATGATTATAAAGATACTAGTTGGGCTTGAAAAAAGCATGGAAGATATTAGAGAAACCCTTTCTGGAGAAATAAGAGAAGTAAATCTAACCAAGTTGAAATAAAAAAGGCTATTAATGAGGTGCAATAAAAAATGGAGGCTCTAACTGCTAGGATAAATGAGGCAGAAGAGAGAATCAGTGATATAGGAGACAAAATGATGGAGAATAAAGAAGCTGAGAAAAAGAGACAAACAACTACCGGACAATGAGGGCAGAATTTGAGAGATAAGCGATACCATAAGACAAAACACTATTAGAATAATTGGGATCCCAGAAGAAGAAGAAAGAGAGAGAGGGGCAGAAGGTATATTGGAGCAAATTATAGCAGAGAACTTCCCTAATTTGGGGAAGGAAACAGGCATCAAAATCCAGGAGGCACAGAGAACCCCCCTCAAAATCAATAAAAATAGGTCACACCCTGACATCTAATAGTAAAACTTACAAGTCTCAGAGACAAAGAGAAAATCCTGAAAGCAGCTCAGGAAAAGAGGTCTGTAACCTACAATGAGAGAAACATGAGATTGCCAGCAGACCTATCCATAGAGACCTGGCAGGCCAGAAAGGACCGGCATGATATATTCAGAGCACTAAACAAGAAAAATATGGAGCCAAGAATACTATATCCAGCTAGGCTGTCACTGAAAATAGAAGGAGAGATAAAAAGCTTCCAGGACAAACAAAAACTAAAAGAATTTGCGAACACCAAACCAGCCCTACAAGAATTACTGAAAGGGATCCTCTACACAAAGAGAGAGCCTTCCTAAAAAAATTGCCAAAGGCAAGGGAAGCAAGGGCAAAAATGAACTATTGGGACTTCATCAAGATAAAAAGTTTTGCACAGCAAATGAAACAGTCAACAAAACCAAAAGACAACCGACAGAATGGGAGAAGATATTTGCAAATGACATATCAAATAAAGGGCTAGTATCCAAAATCTATAAAGAACTTATCAAACTAGGGCGCCTGGGTGGCTCAGTTGGTTAAGTGACTGCCTTCGGCTCAGGTCACGATCCTGGAATCCCTGGATCGAGTCCCGCATCGGGCTCCTTGCTCGGCGGGGAGCCTGCTTCTGCCTCTGACCCTCCCCCCTCTCATGTGCTCTCTCTCTCTCAAATAAATAAATAAAATCTTAAAAAAAAAAAAAAACTTATCAAACTCAACACCCAAAGAACACATAATCCAATCAAGACATGGGCAGAAGACATGAACAGACATTTCTGCAAAGAAGACATCCAAATGGCCAACAGACACATGAAAAAGTGCTCAACATCACTCAGCATCAGGGAAATCCAAATCAAAACTTCGATGAGATACTACTTCACACCAGTCAGAATGGCTAAAATTAACAAGTCAGGAAATGACAGATGTTGGCAAGGATGCGGAGAAAGGGAAACCCTCCTACACTGTTGGTGGGAATGCAAGCTGGTGCAGCCACTCTGGAAAACAGTATGGAGGTTCCTCAAAAAGTTGAAAATAGAGCTACCATACAACCCAGCAATTGCAGTACTGGGTATTTACCCCAAGGATACCAATGTAGTGATCTGAAGGGGCATGTGCACTCCAATGTTTATAGCAGCAATGTCTACAATAGTCAAACTATGGAAAAAGCCAAGATGTCCATCGACAGATAAATGGATAAAGAAGATTTGGTATATATATACAATGGGATATTATGCAGCCATCAAAAGTAACGAAATCTTGCCATTTACAACAACGTGGATGGAAGTAGATGGTATTATGCTAAGTGAAATAAGTCAATCAGAGAAAGACATTATCATATGATCTCACTGATATGAGGAATTCTTTTTTTTTTTTAAGATTTTATTTATTTATTTGACAGAGAGAGACAGTGAGGGAACACAAGCAGGGGGACTAGGAGAGGGAGAAGCAGGCTTCCAGCAGAGCAGGGAGCCCAATGCAGGGCTCGATCCCAGGACCCTGGGATCATGACCTGAGCCTAAGGCAGACGGTTAACCACTGAGCCACCCAGGGGCCCCGATATGAGGAATTCTTAACCTCAGGAAACAAACTGAGGGTTGCTGGAGTGGTGGGGGTTGGGAGAGATGGCGTAGCTGGGTGATAGACACTGGGGAGGGTATGTGCTATGGTCAGCACTGTGAACTGTGTAAGACTGTTGAATCACAGACCTGTACCTCTGAAACAAATAATACATTATATGTTAAAAAAAAAAAAAGAAGAAGAAGAAGAAGGTAGCAGGAGGGTAAGAATGAAGGGGAGGAATCAGAGGGGGAAATGAACCATGAGAGACTATGGACTCTGAGAAACAAACTGAGGGTTCTAGAGGGGAGGGAGGCGGGGGGAGGGGTTAGCCTGGTGATGGGTATTAAAAAGGGCATATATTGAATGGAGCACTGGGTGTTATATGCAAACAATGAATCGTGGAACACTGCATCAAAAACTAATGATGTAATGTATAGTAATTAACATGACATAATAAAATAAAATTTAAAAAAAAGAGAAAGGCTATGGGAAAGTTCCTTGTTTTCAAAGATCCAGAAAGTTTTGTTGAAAAATGGAGAGAAAGCTGGCAGGGGGAAGAAGGGAGAGCCTGGAGTCAGTGGTGTCCACTTCTTTATCTATTCATCAGTCGATGGGCATTTGGGCTCTTTCCATAATTTGGCTGTTGTTGATAATGCTGCTATAAACATCGGGATACCTGTATCCCTTTGAATCAATATTTTTGTGTCTTTTGGGTAAATGCCTAGTAGTACAATTTCTGGGTCATAGGGTAGTTCTATTTTTAACTTTTTGAGGAAAAAAGTTAAAATACTGTTTTCTATACTGTTTTCCAGAGTGGCTGCACCAGTTTGCATTCCCACCAACAGTGTAAGAGGATTCCCCTTTCTCCAAGTCCTTGCCAAATCTGTTGCTTCCTGTGTTGTTTATTTTAGCCATTCTGACAGGAATGAGGTGATATCTCATTGTGTTTTGATTTTTATTTCCCTGATGATCAGTAATGTTGAGCATCTTTTCATGTATCTGTTAACCAGGTGTATGTCTTCTTTGGAAAAATATCTATTTGTGTCTTCTGCCCATTTATTAATTGGATCATTTGTTTTTTGGTTGTTGAGTTTGGTAAGCTCTTTATAGATTTTGGATACTAACTCTTTATCACATATGTCATTTGCAAATATCTTCTCCCATTCAGTGGGTTGTCTTTTAGTTTTGTTAATTGTTTCCTTTTCTCTGCAGAAGCTTTTTATCTTGATGAAGTCTCAATAGTTCATTTTTGCTTTTGTTTCCCCTTCCTGAAAAGACAATACTCTTTTTCTCCCCTTCTATGATATCTTCTTTGGAAAGAATTCACTATGCATGTGTAGCCCACATTTAAAGAATGGACCATTATGTTCCTTCTCCTTAAGGACAGATTATCTACACAAATTATTTGGAATTCTTCTGCAAGGTAGAAGGAATGGCCTTCCTCTTTATTTTTTTTTATTTATCTATGATATTATTTTATACTTTGGATTTTAATAATATTACTTTATTTTACTGCTAAAATTAACTTGTTTTTACAATCAAAGTTTGGAAAAACTTTTTTACATGTTAAGATGCTCCAGACTCATCTTATATATTTTCTGCCCAATTCTGGTATCAGACATATCTCCAAGGAACCCTGATTCTTTTTTTTTTTTTTTCCTTTTAATGGTAGATGGTGTTGGAGATGAAGATCTTAGTGCCAGGTGTGTTCATCATTACTGGGATATTGTTGTTTCTAGAACCTCTCAGCTAACAAAGCAAGAAATATATGTGAGCATAAAATGGCTGTTAATACACATATTTATAAATATTTCTGTGTAAATATTAAAATCTATGTTAAGCTAAACATGAGTTCATTTTGAGCTTTCAACCCTAATCTATTACCACAGGGATCATCTTTTTTCAACTGTAAATTTCCATTCTAATTGTAAAATCCTGACTGCCACCTCACACCATACATTGACTAAATTGTTTGATTCCGATATACATGTATTGCAGTGTCAGAATCTCAATCTGAATCCCCTTAGGAAAAAAATTTATCACTGAAAGTACAGTGTTTATGTGCAATTCCTATTGCCTTGAGTCTTATACACTCCACTCATTTCCAAAGACTCAGATCAGCACCTTTATCTCCCATCTCCTTCACTGAAATTGCTTCATACATTTGTGATACAGTTATATTCTCTTGTTATAGTCTCCATTCCTTCCTAGGACCTCCAAACCTCCTAAAGAATTTTTTAGTTTGCATATATTAAAGTTCATTTCTTGTGCTCTAAATTTCTATGAGTTTTGAAAAATATCATAATGTCATGTATGCATCATTAGAGTACTATACACAATTGTTTCACTGCCATAACAATCCCCCATGCTTTTCCTATTCAATCATCCACCCTGAACCCTGGTCAAGTACCAACATTTTACTGTTTATAGTTTTTGCCTTTTCCAGAATGTTATATTGAAATCATGCAGTAAATACCCTTTTCAGGCTGGCCTTTTTGACTTAAGAATGTGTCCCTAAGTCTCATTCATGTCTTTTCATCTACTATGTTTGTAACTGTTTTCTATTCATTTTACTTGTTCTTTTAATTTTCTTTTTTCCTTCTCTTTTTCCATCTTCTCTGTTGTTAATTGAACATTTTATATGATTTTATTTTTGTCCTCTCTTAACATATCAATTACGCTTTCTTTGTTTTTAATAGTTTTACTGGATGCTCTAGAGTTTGCAATATACATGTACAACTACTCTAAATCTACTTCCAAATAACAATACACCATTTCATGGGTAGAGCTGGTACATTATAAGCAAGTATTCACAATTCCTCCCTCCTTTCTTTTATAAAATTTGTTGTCATTTCATTTCACCATTATCTATATGCTATAATTACACAATTCCTTGTTAACACTATTAATTGAATGCTTATTTGAATACTATTAATTTGAATGCATAGATCAATTGGATTAAGAGGTATAAACTTCTGGTTAAAATTAAATTAAATTAGGGTGCCTGGATGGCTCAGTCAGTTAAGCATCTACCTTCAGCTGAGGTCATGATTCCAGGGTCCTGGGATCTAGTCCCACATCCAGCTCCCTGCTCAGTGGGGAGTCTGCTTCTTCTTCACTATCTGCCCCTCCCCCTGCTTGTGCTCTCTCTCAAATAAGTAAATAAAATCTTTAAAAAAATTAAATTAAATTAAATTAAAAAGTCATGAAGATGAAAATGTACAGCTTAGGGAATATAGTCAATGATATTGTAATAATTTTGTTTGGTGACCAATGGTAACTGTATTTATCATGGTGAACACTGAATAATGTATAGAATTGTGTACACATGAAAACTAATATAACATTTCATGTTAATTATACTTCAAAGAAAAGAATAATCAAATACAATACAATATATTACCTTCATTTATTCCTGTTTAAATTGCTTTTCCTTTGTAAAATATAGATCTGATTTTCTGACCTATATCATTTCCTCCTTCCTGAAGAACCTCCTTTGCCATTTTTCACAGGACAAATCTGCTGAGATTGAATTTTCTCAGTTTTTGTTTGTCTAAGGAATTCTTTATTTATCCTTTGTTTCTTAAAGGATAATTTTGCTGGATATACAATTCTAGAGTGGTGTTTTATTTTTTCACACTTTATTTTTTTTTTAAGATTTTATTTATTTATTTGACAGAGAGAGACACAGTGAGAGAGGGAACACAAGCAGGGGGAGTGGGAGAAGGAGAAGCAGGTTTCCCGCTGAGCAGGGAGCCTGATGCGGGGCTCAATCCCAGGACCCTGGGATCATCACCTGAGCTGAAGGCAGACACTTAACGACTGAGCCACCCAGGCGCTCCTATTTTTCACACTTTAAATATTTCACTGAACTCTTTTCTTGTATGCATGGTTTCTAAAGAGAACTCTTATTTAATTTTTATCCTTGCTCCTCCATAGACAAGGTGTTTTGTTGTTCTGGGTTTGTTTTTTTAAGATTTTTCTCTTTGTCTTTGGTTTTCTGGAGTTTGAATATGATATGCCTAGAAGCAGATTTTTGGTACTTATACCTCTATGGTGCTTACTGAGCCTCCTGTATCTATAGTTTGGTGTCTGTCACTAATTTTGGAAAATTCTTAGCCATTTGGAAAATTCTTAGCTTAATTCAAATATTTATCTTCTCTATTCTCACTTTCTTCTCTTCTTTTATAATTCCAGTACGTACAACTTACAGGTTTCACATTTGTCCTACGGTATTTAATTTTTTTATTTTTATTTTATTTATTTATTTATTTATTTATTTATTTATTTATTTATTTATTTTATTTATTTTATTTATTTATTCATGAAAGTCAGAGAGAGAGAGAGGCAGAGGCAGAGGGAGAGAAGCAGGCTCCCCGCCTAGCAGGGAGCCTGATGCGGGACTTGATCCCAGGACCCTGGGATCATGACCTGAGCCGAAGGCAGACGCTTAACCATCTGAGCCACCCAGGCGCCCCGGTATTTAATTTTTTTTAATTCCTTTTTCTCTGCATTCAAGTTTGGGGAAGTTTCTGTTCACTGATTTTCTTTTCTTTTCTTTTCTTTTCCCTCAGCTATGTTTAGTTTATTGACAAGCTAATCAAAGCATTCTTCATTTCTGTCACCGTGTTTTTTATTTTTTATCATTTCATTTTGATTCCTTCTAGAGTTTCCATCTCTCTATTTATATTATACAAGTGTTCTTGCTTATTGTCTACCTTTTACATTAGAGTCATTAACACATCAATCATAGTTATTTTAAACTCTCTGATCATTCCAAAATTTGTCCCATATATGAATCTGGTTCTGATGCTTGCCTTGTATCTTCAGTGTGTGCTATTTCCTGACTTTTATCATGACTTGTAATGTTTTGTTGAAAGCTGGATATGATATATCAGATAATAGGAACTGAGGCAAATACGCTTTTAGTGTGAGGTTTATATTAATCTGGCCAGGAGTTGGGCTGTGTTTAATGTTTGCTATGATGGTAGGTGTCAGGGGCTTCAAATTGCTCCCATGTCTTTATTTGTATCTCCTTTTTATCTTTGTTTTTCCCCAAGAATTTCTTCTTAAATACAGTCTGTGCCTTGCATTATTTCCTGTTACAATTCTGTTATTATTTTGGAGCCCTGTTAAGTAGTCATAAGGAACTGGGAAGGTAAGTATTCTATAATTTTGAATTAATTCTTAATCTTTTATTGGGCTTGTGTTCCTTGATTGTGACCTTCATAAGTGTTTCTTACCTTTTGTTCTGTTTTGGTTTTTCTTCCCACTTAATATAAGATTGGGAAGCTAGTGTGTGCATGTGTTAGGTAATTGCACTTCACCTAGGTGAGATAGGGCTCTGGTAAATTTTTTCATGGAGAGTGGGGTTTTTTTTTTTAATGGAGTACATGTTAGGTATATTTCATAATGCTTACTTTTTCCCCTTAACAAAGATAGGAGGTAACTTTACTAACTCCTTCAACGTGAGAAACTTGTAGGTTCCTGGAGCTAAAATTTCCCAGAATGTGAGAGCCCCCACTAAGACTGCTTCCCACCAGGAGTTTCTTACTCTCAAAATAGTCCAAATATGGCTTCCATCCATTCATCAAAATTATCATTTAAGTGTTCTTACCAGTTCATGGTTATGGTAGCTCTGCCCCATGTTAGCTGTGTTTCTCTTATGTTGCCCATCTCTCCAGATTTTGAGATAGTAGTTTGCACTGCAACCTCAATTTTCCTATGAGTCTAAGAAAAACATTGGTTTTTCAGTTTGTTTAGCTCTTATTTTGTGCTGATGGGATTTCTAAAGTGTCATACATGTCATAGCTGAATGGTACATTTTGATCTCATGAAAATTAAGGCAGTACTTACCACATAAAGAATAATCAGTACTGTATGTGGAATACATGGATAGTTGCCTGACCTATGAAGAAGTTGGAGTTAGCAGTAGAAAATATAGTTTGGCATCAACAACCAGCTTAATTTTAAGATACCTCATTCATAGTAAGGCAATATCCCCGTGATTCCACATAATTAATAATTAAAAATCATTTTTGTTTCTTAGAATAAATTTATTAGATTAATGTCACGTTATTTCCATCTTAACCTTATAATGTCTATTTTCTATTTTATTCATTTAAAATAAATTTAAATAGGTTTGAAAAATTTCTGCTTTGATATCTCTTATTGCAAGAAAATATTATATAACTACAAGTGGTTCTTGAAAACTCACATATTAGTCTCTTATGTTAATATGTTATTATACCTATCAAGATTGGGATATTAACTATATAAACTTACAGCAAATGTTTTTTAAGATGGAGAAACGTGTGTACCTAGTAAGAATTATGTTAAGACAATGTAAAAATATAACAGAAAATGCACATAAGCTCTTCAAACAGGATTGAAAATTATGTTACTTTGAATTATAGTTTGCAAATTATTTACTTTAAACATGTTTTTATATGTGATACATATAAATAGTCTTGTCTTTCCACAATCACAAAATTTTTGTGTATTTTTCCAACAAAACTTACATACTTTAAGATATATTTAAAATATGAAGATACTAAAACATTATAAATCAAAACTAACATAAATATTGTTTTCTTAATTATGACATGAATTAATCATGATTTTATAAACATGACCCCACATCAATCCATTCATAATTCTTTTAAAAAGGCATGCTGGGTATATATCAAGGTTAATTCTGTTGATTAACATTTACATTTTTATTTATTTTTATTTTATTTTATTTATTTATTTGAGAGAGAGAGAATGAGTGAGAGAGAGCACACATGAGAGACGGGAGTGTCAGAGGGAGAAGCAGACACCCTGCTGAGCAGGGAGCAGGATGCGGGACTTGACCCTGTGACTCCAGGATCATGACCTGAGCCGAAGGCAGTTGCTTAACCAACTGAGCCACCCAGGCATCCCTAACATTTACCTTTTTAGTATTCACTTGATTTTCATTGGGATGATAGAGAATTTTCACACTTATTTAAATGCCCAATGGACTGAAAACAGTTGAGAATCACAATTTAAGGAAGGAAAGTGACACATTAAAATTTAATAAACTAAGACTGACAGTAACTAAAAAACCAGAAAAAGAAGATTAATTGATTCAGCTACATAAAGATTATATGTATATAAGGCAGCAAACCACACAAAAGAGAGAATATTTTCAAGTCATGAAATACAGTGTTAATATAACTAACATGCACTGAGCACTCACAGAATAAGAAAAAAGATGAATACCTCAAGGAGCAAGTGAATAAGAACTATAAAAAAAACATTTTGTAAAAGAGTAATGATGATAAAAAATGTAAAAGTTTACAATGGCTTATATAGGCAATGAGAGATATAAAAACTGAAAAAAAAATGGTAAGTCTTTTTTTTTTTTTCCTTTTACATTGGAATGCTTAACAAAACTTTCAATGCCAAGCCTGAATGAGCATGTGGAGAAATAAGTATTTTCACGCACAGATGGATATAAGTAAGTCTTTATAAACTTCTGGAGGGTAGTGTTGCTATAAATTTGAACATAAAATATGTCATACTTCTAGCAATGATCCTACAGAGTTAATAAATAATTTCACAAGGGGCATGCCGAGATTGTACCACTACAACGTTTATTATAGTAACAAAATAATAAAGCAAAACACTAAATATTCTAGGCATCCATTAATAAGGATGAAATAAAATAAAATAACATATATCCATACTATGCATTACTAAAAATTCATGAAAACTGGAACTATGCATTTTTAAATCAATTTATTAACTAATGTATCTATTTTAAGATTTGGGAGAGTAGTTTAAAAGGCTTAAATATACATATGTATAGTATGATCTTCTCTTGTGTATTTGTATATTTTAAATTGCTCTAATTGTTAAGGCTCTTTGAGCTGAAAACAATGGAGAATCCAACTAAAAGTAAATTATGCCACAAGGTAATGTATTTGATCATATATAATGTAGTCTAAAAAGTTTCAGTTTTTGTTTGATCCAGCAGTTCAATAATATCTTCATCAGCCCAGATTTTTCCAGTGATTTTTTTTCCTTTACTTTGTCAATTTCATTCTAGAACTTTTTTTTAAATTTTGGTTGTGGGATGGCTGCCAATTATGATATCAGTGCTACATTCATCTTTCTCATGTCTATCAATAGTGGTTCACTATCTTAAAACTAATGAGAGACTTTCCTAGAATTTAAGGTAGATTTTTAAAAAATATTTGTATATGTCCTTCCTGTACTATTCCCAGGAAATGGGGATGGGGTCACTTTTATAACATTCATACCCAAAATTGGAGTTGAGTGTGGTATCAATCTCTTATGGAACATGACTGCATGTGAAAAAGGTGGATTCATCCCCCTAAAAGGGCACTGTGCAACTAGAAACTGATGCTAGGTTAGTAGTAAAAAAAATTACATATTACATGTATAATGTGACAATTTGATGCTTATATATATTGCAAAATGTTTTCCATAATAATATTAGTCAACACATTCATTATTTTATATTACTACCATTTCTGTGTGTGTGTATGTGATGAACACATTTAAGATCTACTCTCTTAACTTTCAAGTATATAGTACAGTATGGTTAATGATAGTCACCATGCTGTACATTAAATCTTTAGAACTTGTTAATCTTATAACTGGAAGTTTGTACCTTTTAACCAACATCTCCCCATTTTCTTCACCTCCCAGACCTTGGCAAACCATTAATCTATTCTGTTTCTATGAGATTAACTTCTTTAGATCTCATATATAAATGAGATAATCTAGTATTTTTTTCTGACTTATTTCACTTAGCATAAAGCCCTCAAAGTTCATCCAAGTTATCACAATGTTCCTTCTTTTTTATAGCTGAATAATATTCCATTGTATATACATGCTACATTTTCTTTACCCACTTATTCAATGGACACTTAGGTTGTTTCCTTATTTTGGCTATTGTGAATAATGCTGGAATGAATATGAGGATGCAAATATCTCTTGATTTAATTTGAAAATATTAATTTTATTGGCAAAATATTTTGCAGAAATGAAATCAAACTTGATTATTTTTGGTAACCTATTCTGAACTCCTTCATATGTTTGGGAAGTTAAGCACTTCATAAAATTTAGTGCTAGGTAGAATTTACCTTCAGCTACGGAAGCAATAAAAACCAGATACTTATTTTTTAGGCCTCTCTTGCTTAGCAAGTCAAACCCAGATTCATAGGCTTTCAGTTGAAATACTTTGATGAGATGTAATATGGAGGATGGTGAATCAACTCTGGATCAGCAGCAAAGGTGATGTCTCATTTCCAAAACCAGCAATTGTAGTAGAGCCTGCAGAGCTTCCATTGTCTTGCGCTGGCCCTGTCTGCGGTCAAGTCAGAGACACAGGTGCTCACTAGCCGTGGAAATGATGTCCACACCCAATGTTTCTGAAGCTTAATTTTTACTTTGACTGTGATTTTAAGGCCTCCTTTGTTTCTCTCTGTTTTCCAAGCCTCGTTCTCTAGTTTTTCCTGTATTACTGTGAGTATATAAACTGCTTTGCATTTAAATCTGCTTGAACCAATGTCTGTTTGCAATCAAGAACTGTGACAGAGAACACATACAATAAAGTGGGGAAGAGATTTTGTTCAGAGGACTATATTTAGACTTTATAGATAAAGAGATTTGTAAGCATATGAGCTAGCTCCAGCATAACATTGTTTATAATTGCAAAGAAGTACTTTATGATACCCACAGAATTTAGTAAAAAATCAAAAACAATTGCCCAGAGTATCAAATATTAGTTTTATTTCAGAAAAGTTCTCAGGCATTTTGGTTACTTATAGAGGATATAAGTCTGGCATTAATAAGGAAACTGTCAATTTTCTGAGGAATGATACCATTGGATAAGGCAGTTCATACAATAATCATCTGATGCATAAGAAAGGACTGCAGAAACCCCCAAACCATAACAGCTGTGTGGCTTTATACCTAATGAGTGTAACCTTATGATACGGGGTATGACATAATTAAACAATAATGCCTTTGGTCACAACTACCTGGGAAGCTTGGTGATCCTCCACAGGAGGTGTAAGGTGCCTACATTTCTCAGTATTGAGAGACTTTTGTCTGTTTTGAAACTCAGAAAGAAAAAGGCTCCACTGAATAGTGAGATTTAAAATTCTCTGTTGGAGTTACTGTATCTGAAAAAAAATTGCCGTTTTGATGAAAAATACATAAATACCAAAGAAAATCACTCTTGGAAAAACCCAGACTTCATAGGTTTGAGAGAGAGATGGTGACCAACAGTATAACAAAAGTGTAAGTGACATTTCTTTAAATTATCAAACAGAAAGCAAATTCTACTATTATAAAGATTTATTTTTTACAGGTTTGCTTTGGGCAAGTGCTCTCAGGGGGGAAAAATGAAATTTAGTGAGAAGAACTTAAAAAGAAGCAAGAATTAGATACTCTAACAGAAACGTGACACACAATAAATTAGCACTTACTATATGGCAGGCACTCTTAAATATTTTAGGTTTGTTAATTTATTTAATCCTAACAAAATCCCATGAGATGTACGGTTATTATTTTTATTTCCAGATTTAGATACTGAGGCACAGAGATAATGAGTAGCTTGCCCAAGGACATACAGCTAATAAAGGAGGGCTGGGACGTAAGCTGTGCTTTAATTCTAGAGTGTACTTTTGACCATTATGTGTAGGACCATAGACCAACATGTAAAATCTGTAGAAAATTGGGGTACAGGATGAGGACAGAGATAGAAAAGACTTTTTCAATTTCAATTTAATAAGGCATGAGTCAAAGCACATATATGTTTTGGCCAAAATCCCATGAGAAACAGTATTAATAGCCCTAAAAATGAATTATAATACATCACAGAAATTTTTTTTTTTAGCATATAATGCAGCTAGCTGGTAAAACCAGTCAACTCTGGGGTTTCTTGTTGAGCATGGTTTCACACAGTATAGGAAAAACATCACCATTACAATACACAAGCAATAAGGCAAATTATAAAATACACACACACAGTAATTCAAGAATCACTACTCAGTCGGAATTAGGTTCACAAGACTATGACATAAATGGGGTGCCTGGGTGGCTCAGTAGGTTAAGCATCTGACTCTTGATTTTCACTCAGGTCATGATCTCAGGATCGTGAGATCGATTCCCACATCAGGCTCCATGCTCAGCAGGGAGTCTGCTAGATAGTCTCTCTTTCTCTGCCTCTCCCCCTCTCTTAAATAAATAAATAAATAAATAAATAAATAAATAAATAAATAAATCCTTTTTAAAAAAAATATGACATAAATAAAGTCATGCCATGGAAACTTTTGTTCACTTATTCACTAAGTACTGTTGGAGCAACCACTATGTCCCAAGCACTTGGGATTTCTCACTGAACTAATAAAATAAAAAGCCCTGCATTTGTAGAGTTATGGTTTAATAGTTTAATAAGAGACAATGGAGAATCAACAGTACATATATAATATGTCACAAGGTGATCTTTATGGGAAAAAAAAAGTAGATAATGGTAAAGGAAATTGAATATTCCAGGGTTGAGATGATTGTTGAATTTCTTTTAAGCACTACTTGAGCAAATCCTAAAGAAGATGATAGAATTAGCCATAAAAATATCTGACAGAATTTTGTGGTATTTACAGCAACACAGACATGAGACAGGGGAGACTTCTGTATTCAAGGAACAGCAAGACTTTCAGCGCAGCAAAATAATTTGGGGAAAAGCACTGGAAATAAGCTCTGGAAAATAATGGAGGGCTGGGTCATGTAGAGCCTTGTATATAGACTTAAGTTTTTACTCTTAACTGTTTTGGTACCATTGCAAGATTTTGATCAGAAGAGGCATATGGAGATAGGGAGTTAAGATGGCAGAGGAATAGGAGAACCCTAAGCTTGCTTCCTCCCTCCAACACAGCTAAATAAATATCAGAACATTCTGAACACCCGAGAAATCAATAGGAAGTCTTAGAGAACAAAGCTGAATGTCTACAAAAAGGTAAATTGACCTGTGGAAGGTAGGAACTGTGGAGAGTTGAATTGTGGGAGAAAAGAGCAGAGGGCATGGTGGAGTGGGGAGGAGCCCTGAATAGGGAGACAAGAGTGAGAGAGAACGAGAAAGAGTGAGGAAAAAAAAAAAAAGAGTGGAAACGCACACAAGGGACTGCACAAGAAAACTGTTCCCCAAACCCATTGAATGGGGGAAAAAAAAAAAAGGTTTCAATACCACCCGTTTTTTATAAACAGCAGAGCTCAGTTTGAAGTTTTGGAGGTCTATGACATTGCCAGGGTCACACCTGGGGAGTTGAGTGGTTCTCAGATGGGGAAGCAAGGTGGAGTCCTGGGAGCACACAGCATGGTCTGAGGATCCCCTGGGTTGCACAGGGAGAAGCGGTTCCCCTGCTTGGAGTGAATTTGGTAGAGGGAATATGGCTGCCCTGTGGGCAAAAGACCCTGCAGGCGCCACTGAGCTGCCCCATTCACCAGTATAGGAACAAAGCCCCTGGCTGAGGATAGCAAACCCTGGTGCCAGTTGTGTTTTGTGATTTACCATAAACTCGGAACCACTGCGAGGTCACGTGATTGCTTTCTGAGACAAGCTAACATGGGTCACAGCACAAGGAGACCATCCCCCAGAGGATCAGTGCAGGTCCATGCAGCAGGGGCCTCTAAAATGTGGGACTTTGAAACACAGCTGCACCTGAGATAAAACACCGGGGAGCTGCACTGTTTGGCAGGCAGACAGCTCAGACACAGACAGGGTGAAGGCAGAGATCTGATGGAAACCAGGGACACAGGAGGGGTCATTATTTGTGTGTCTGTGAGTGCATCCTGAAGAGTGGTGCGTGCGAACTTCCTGCTCCAGAGATGAGAGAACCAGAACCAACCTGGTGGAGCGAGCCATTTTCACCCCTCACACACCAGCATTAATTGACCCCAGTGAGATAAACAGCATCGCCAAGTGTAGAACAAAGCCACTACACCAAGCCTGGCGCCCTGCTCCCTGTAGGTGCATATCCACTGGGGCAAATCCACCTGAGAATCTGAGCAGCTTCCCCAGAAGCCCGGAACAAATCCTTTCCATGCATGAAATCTATTGATCATAGAGTGCTGCAAAGCTTCAGCTCTAGGGGAATTAGGATCTAACTTCCTTTGGATTTTTTGTTTGTTTGTTTGTTTGTTTAGTATTTTTTTTTGTTTTTGATATGAAAGAACAATTTTTATTTTACTTTTAAATTTATTATTAGTATTTTTTTAATTTTTAATTTTTATATTTTTTCCTATCAAACTTCTTGTAAAAAGCAGACCAAAACACACCTAGGAACTAGCTTCCTTTACTCATTTTTCTTAACTTTTAAATTTTTATTTTATTTTACCTTTTTTTTCCTTCTTTTTCTTTTTTCCTCCAAGATGATAAGGTGGAAGAATTCACCCCAAAATAAAGAACAGGAAGAAATGACAGCCAGGGATTTAATCAATACAGATATAAGTAAGATGTCTGAACTAGAATTTAAAACAATTATAAGGATACTAGCGGAGCTTGGGAAAAAAACATAGAAGAATCTCTTTCTGTAGAGATAAAAGAGCTAAAATCTAGTCAGGCCCAAATTAAAAATGCTATAACTGACATGCAATCCTGAATGGATGTCCTAACAACAAGGATGGACAAAGTAGAAAAATGAATCAGTGATAAAAAAAGATAAAATTATGGAAAAATATTGAAGTTGAAAATAAGAGAGGAATAAAGGTAATGGACCAAAAACGTAGATTTTGGGAACTCAGAGACTTATTCAAATGGAATAACATTCAAATTATAGGAGTCCCAGAAGGTGAAGAGAGAGAAAAAGGGGCAGAAGGCTTATTTGAGCAAATTATAGCTGAAAACTTCTGTAATATGTGGAAGGACACTGACATCAAAATCCAAGAAGCACAGAGAACTCCCATTAAATTCAACAAAAACCAGCCATCACCAAAGCGTATTGCAATCAAATTCACAAAATACACAGACAAGAAAAGACTCCTAAAAGCAGGAAGGAAAAAAAAATTCCTTAACCTACAAGGGAAGGTAGATCAGGTCCACAGCATATCTCTTCACAGAAAGATGGCAGGCCAGAAGAAAGTGGCAGGATATATTCAACATACTGAATGGGAAAAATAGACAGCCAAGAATACTTTATCCAGTAAGGCGCTTATTTTGATAGAAAGAGTTTCTCAGACAAAAACTAAAGGAGTTTGTGACCACTAAACCAGCCCTGCAAGAAATAGAAAGGGGACTCTTGGGGGGGGGGGGGGGGGGGAAAAAAAACAAAGACCAGAAAGGAACAGAGAACATCACCAGAAACACCAACTCTGTAGTTAACACAATGACAGTAAATTCGTGTCTTTCAGTAATCACTCTGAATATAAATGGACTAAATGCTATATTCAAAAGACATAGGGTATCATACTGGATAAAAAAAAAAAAAAAACAAGATCCATCTATATGCTACCTATAAGAGACAAATTTTAGACCTAAAGACACCTGCAGATTGAAAGTGAGGGGATGGAGAACCATCTATCATGCTAATGGAAGTCAAAAGAAAGCTGGAGTAGTCAGACTCATATCAGACAAACTAGATTTTAAAACAAAGTCTGTAACAAGAGATAAAGATGGGCATTACATCATAATTAAGGGGTCTATCCATCAAGTAGATCAAACAGTTGTAAATATTTATGCCCCCAACTTGGGAGCACCAAAATATATAAATGAATTAATAAAGAACATAAAGAAATTCATTGATAATAGTACAATGATATTAGGGGACTTTAACACCCCACTTACACCAATGGACAGATCATCAAAGCAGAAAATCAGCAAGGAAACAATGATTTTGAATGACACACTGGACCAGATGGACTTAACAGATATATTCAGAACATTTCATCCTAAAGGAGCAGAATACACATTCTTTTCTAGTACACATGGAACATTATCCAGTAATCACATACTGGGTCACAAATCAGCCATCAACAAGTAAAAATGATTGAGATCATACCATGCATATTTTGCATATTTTCAGACCGCAATGCTATGAAACTTGAGGTCAACCACAAGAACAAATCTGGAAAGACCACAAATACATGAAGGCAAAAGAACATCCTACCAAAGAATGAATGGGTTAATCAGGAAATTAAAAACAAAATAAAAAAAATACATGGAAGCAAATGAAAATGAAAATAGGACAGTCCAAAACCTTTGGGATACAGCAAAGGTGGTCCTAAGAGGGAAATATATTATAATACAGGCCTACCTCAAGGAGCAAGAAAAGTCTCAACTACCCAACCTGACCTTACACCTAAAGGAGATATAAAAGGAACAACAAATAAAGCCTAAAGCCAACAGATGAAGGGAAATAATAAAGATTATAACAGAAATAAATAATATAGAAATAAACAAACACAGAAAAACAAGTAGAACAGATCAATGAAACTAAGAGCTTGTTCTTTGAAAGAATTAACAAAATTGATAAACCCCTAGCCAGACTTATCAAAAAGAAAAAAGACCCAAATAAATAAAATCATGTATGAAAGGGAAGAGATCACAAATAACACCACAGAAATACAAACAATTATAGGAGAATATTATGAAAAATTATATGCCAACAAACTGAGCAATCTGGAAGAAATGGATAAAATCCTAGAAACATACAAGCTATCAAAACTGAAATAGGAAGAAAAGAAATTTTGAACAGACCCATAACCAGCAAAGAAACTGAAACAGTAATCAAAAATCTCCCAACAAACAAAAGTCCAGGGCCAGATGGCTTCCCAGGAGAATTCTAAAAGACATTTAAAGAAGAGTTAATACTTATTCATCTCAAACTGTTCCAAAAAATTGAAATGGAAGGAAAACTTCCAAACTCATTCTATGAGGTCAGCATTATCTTGATTCCCAAAATAAAGACCCCAGCAAAAAGGAGAATTATGAGCCAATATCTTCAATGAACATGGATGCAAAAATTTTCAACAAGATACTAACAAATTAAATTCAACAGTACATTAAAAGAATTATTCACCATGATCAAGTGAAATTTATTCCTGGGCTGCAAGGCTGGTTCAACATTCACAAACAAATCAACGTGATACACCACATTAATAAAAGAAAGGATAAGAACCATATGGTCCACTCAATAGATGCAAAAAAGCATTTGACAATATAGAGCATCCATTTTTGATAAAAACCCTCAACAAAGTAGAGATAGATGGAACATGAAGGCCATACGTGAAAGACCCACAGCTAACATCATCCTCACTGGGGAAAAACTAAGAGCCTTCCTCTATTGTCAGGAACAAGACAAGAATGTCCACTTTCACCTCAGACAACAAAAAGAAATAAAAGGCATCCAAATTGGCAAGGAAGAAGTCAAACTTTCATTATATGCAGATGACATGATACCCTAAGTAGAAAACCCAAAAGACTTCACCAAAACATTGCTAGAACTAATACATGAATTCGGCAAAGTTGCAGGATATAAAATCAATGTACACAAATCTGTGGCATTTCTATACACCAATAAGGAAGCAGCAGAAAAAGAATCAAGGAATTGATTCCAATTACAATTGCAGCAAAAACAATAAGATACCTAGGAATAAACCTAACCAAAGAGGTAAAAGATCTTTACTCTGAATCGCAATTCTGGACTTCAAGCTATATTACAAAGCTGTATTCATCAAGACAGTATGGTACTAGCACAAAAACAGACATATAGATCAGATGAACAGAATAGAAAACCCAGAAATGGACCCACAACTATATGGTCAACTAATCTTCCACAAAGCAGGAAAAAATAGCCAATGGAAAAAAGGCTGTCTCTTCAACAAATGGTGTTGGGAAAACTGGATAGCAACATGGAGAAGAATGAAACTGTACCACTTTCTTACACCGTACACAAAAATAAATTCAAAATGGATAAAAGACCTAAATGTGAGACAGGAAACCATCAAAATCCTAGAGGAGAACACAGGCAGCAACCTCTTTGACCTTGTCTGTAGCAACTTCTTACTATACAGTCACTGGAGGCAAGGAAAATAAAAGCAAAAATGAACTATTAAGATTTCATAAAGATAAAAAGCTTCTGCATAGCAAAAGAAACAATCAACAAAACTAAAGGCAGCCTATGGAATGGGAGAAGATATTTGCAAATTATATATCTGTTAAAAAGTTAACCTCCAAATATATAAAGAAACTTATCAAACTTAACATCCAAGAAACAAATAATCCAATTAAGAAATGGACAGAAGACATGAGTAGACATTTTTCTAAAGAAGACATCCATATGGCTAATAGACACATGAAAAGATGCTATCATCACTGATCATCAGGGAAATACAAATCAAAACTACAATGAGATATCACCTCACACCTGTCAGAATGGCTAAAATCAAAACCACAAACAACAGGTGTTGCTGAGGATGTGGAGAAAGGGAAACCCTCTTGCACTGTTGGTGAGCATGCCAGGTAGTGTAGCCACTTTGGAGAA
>NW_023270268.1:55864573-55885604 GCF_011800145.1 Mirounga leonina
TATATATATATATATATATATATATACACACACACACACAATGGAATACTACTCAGTCACCAAAAAAATGAAATTTTGCCATTTTCAATGACATGGATGGAACTAGCATTGTTATGCTAAGTGAAATAAGTCAGATAAAGAAAAACAAGTATCATATGATTTCATTCATATGTGGAATTAAAGAAAAAAAAACAGATTATCATAGGAGAGGGGGGAAAAGAGAGAGTGGGAAATAAACCATAAGAGACTCTTAAAGATAGAAAACAAATTCAGGGTTGATGAAGGGAGGTGGGAGGGGATGGGCTAGATAGGTGATGGGTATTAAGGAGGGCACTTGTTATTTTGAGTACTGGGTGTTGTAAGTGATGAATCACTGAATTCTCCTGAAACCAATAATGCACCATATGTTAACTAATAAGAATTTAAATAAAAATTTGGGGAAAAAAGAGGCATATGATTGGATTAAGATTTTTAAAGAATCATTCTGGCAGTTATGTTGATTAAAGAAGGGGATAGAGGAGGCCAATGATAAAGAATATGTAGTTCTGACATTGAAAGGTGGGGAGATATGGAAGTTCTCTTTTAATTACTTCAAATTCACAATGAAGTAAGAAGCAAAGGCATTAAACTGAAAGCATATGTATGCTTTAGCATGTGTGGGTGTAGTGTTTGCTCACATGTATGTTTGTGTTTGGGGACAGAAAGGGGGAAACATATCATTTTGGCATTACATTTTTTAAATTTCTGTGAATATGTAGTCTAATAGAATCAAAAATTTCTAAACAGTAACATGTGGTAGCTTTCTTTCCTAGCAGAAAGAACATATGGAAGCCTAGGTGAATGGTGAAATCATTTGAAACATGTGAGAATATGAAAGGTGAATCAGAGAATGAAAAAATTGTTTGAGAACTTGAAAGATTACCTTTAAATCCTCAATCTTCAAAATGCTTCTTCAACCCATTCCAAGGAAGATGATTGCTATTGTGTTTATAATAACTCAGATTTAGTTATATTTCAAACTAAATCCAAATGTTTACTTTTAGTTCACTTATATATCAATAATTTATATAGTTTTTATCATAGGTTTTTAACACTGTTAAAAGTTTGACATATTTCTGTTTGCATTTGGATTTTAGGTAGTATACATATATGTGGATAAAGAACTGAGAAATCAAGAGCTTTTGAGCACTTTATGATAGAGAGTGTTATTTCTTAGGGCAAGGAAATATTGCAAATTTGAAAATGATGAACCTTCTTCCCATAGTTCAGATTTGCCAACATAAAACTAGATATTCTTGGAAACGATATAGCTGCTAGAAATTATTGAGACAAACCATAAGAGACTCTTAACTATAAGAAACAAACAGGGTTGCTGGAAGGGAAGTGGGTGAGGAGATGAGATAACTGGGTGATGGGCATTAAGGAGGGCACAGGATGTAATATGCAACTGATGAATCACTGAACTCTACCTTTGAGACTAATAATACACTATATGTTAATTGAATTTAAATAAAATTTTAAAAAAGAAATTATTGAAAAAACTTGAAGAAGAAATATTTGACCTACCATGATGGAGTTTATGTATTTCAATATAAAATATTTAAGTAATAGACTTTCAGAGTCTTCTTCATTTAATAACATATATTCATGTATTTGTAACATGCATTTTTAGAAAAGTTCCTTGATTTCAATTTAACTAATATCTAAAACTAAATTTATTTGAGAAAACAAATATTTCAACACCTTACACACTTCAGATATTCAACAATATCAAATCTTCACATTTCTTTATTTTGTATTAAACAATTAGAGTGTGTGTGTGTGTGTGTATGTATGCATGTGTGTGTGCATCTATGGGTCTATATAATTGCTTTAGACTGGCAATCTGGCACACCTAAATGAGCCTTATTAATTCTAAATGTAGATAGACATTTGACTGGGGCAATTTGAGCTAAATACAATAAATAACAGATTTGAGAAAACTGTGCTCTTCACCCATTCAATCAATCAGGAAATATTCATGGAGTACTTAGAGAATACCAGGTCCAGTGATGGGTACCAGGGATATTAAAAAGAATAACCACAATCAATCTCTAACTTCAAATAAAGTGCATTCTACCAGGCAGGTTCTACACCAGCAGCCCTAGACTAAACCAATTTCCAAATTTTTTTTTTTTTGCCTGAAAGAGTGTTAAAATTAGTGAATGTGAATGTTCTGTGCAGGTCATTCACTCACTAATATTTTATTGCACCACCATTCTACGTTTTTATACTTACTTAGCCTGACCCAGACATTTATGCAGCCTGCCTAAACCTTGTACATACAATTGTACCCTTGTACCTTGCAAACAATGACATTATACATGAATTCATGATTGTGGTCATAAATTGTATTTGAGTGTCATGTTATAGTTTGCAGGTCCTATTTTTTTCTAAGTGTTGGGGTTTCTGCACACACCAAATAACAATATTTACTCTCTAAATTCTAAGCCAATTGAAAAATGGACACAAGCACACAAGAGTAAGACATTAAAGTAAAACTAGATCAGAAAAGACGGCTTTATGTTCAATGAGCACGGTTTTCTTTTCCTGAATTAAAATAACCTTCTAGGTCAAATGAAGCACATAAAGGCACCTTTGGACCTCTCCCAAAGGTCTCCTTGTTAGATCCTGAGACAGAGCCATAGGGTTAATTGTTCTCTTTAAACTCCTCAGTGAACAAATCATTTCACATCCTTTGGCCATGAAGGGGAATAAAATGTAGGAGCTCTCCCCAGCACTGGGTATAGAACCTAGATTTGGGCAACTGCAGCCCTGGTTCAGGCCCTGAGTCTCCAGCAGCATGCTGCTTTGGAGTGCCTTTCTGGAAATGTCTGCAGCCCCTCAGGTTAATAGGACCAACCAGACCACAGTGGCTATGGCCCTGCAAAACATAGGAAAAACTCTACTGTAGAAAGAGTCCATGTCTCCCCACTTTGGACCAAAGAAGGAATATAGGGAGAGTAGCTTGTAGACAACAGCAATCTGATGAGGTAGCTAATTTTAACATGATATTACAAATGGATAAACAAAAATTCAGCATTTGGCTTTAACATTTAAGAGCTGTGCAAAGTCACATATCCTTGCATCAGATTTGCATTCAATGTTTTGACATCATCTTTCTCTAATAACTCAGTTTTACAAAATAAAAACTATATGTTTAGGTTTTGAGGCAAAACAGAGACTACATCTTTATTGAAAGAGTATTTGTGGTATGTAGGACATTTTGTGACACTGCATGTAGTTGCAGGAGAGATTTTTGTTGTTGCCTTGGTCCAGAGAGCTGCCAATGAATTGTTGTAATGCTAGTTATTCCATACAGTCCAGGGAAGTTAAAGAACAGTTTGGAAATCATACAATTAAAATATTTAAATATATTTGGTTTAGTTAATGTTTTTTAGTTTTAGTTTAAATAAAATTGAAAATAAGGAGTTGCTTAATATTTAGTTAACAGATTGATAAATTTGTGCAACACTCTTTATTTGTCCTTTTGGTAGTTTTCAAATCCTGCTTCCTAAACACCAGCAGCTAAACCTCTAAAGTGGAATAAATGCTTTCAGATTTCCTCAGATGCATCCAGAGAACCCTGTAATAATGTCTAACATTGATTTTCCCCAAACCACATCAAGAGATCTTTCTCTCCCTTTTTCTCTGTCTCTGTATATCTCAGCACTATTGCCCATGGAACACAGGTCTGCTACACTAATATCACTAACAGCAAACAAATTTAGGCATTTTTATAAATAGCAGTGCCTTTTCTATGGTCTATAGTAGACTATGAGGTGATGTCTCACCTTTTTTAAACTCATGTGCCTTTTTGATAAGCCTTGAAATTGCATACCATGCATGAACACTGTGGCATTTCGCAACACATTATGCACTTTGACTAAAGCCAACCAAAGCAGTTGTATTTTAGGTAATAAAAATGCTTTTTATGACCACACATCACTGCAAAATGTTTTTTATGTTCTTGGTGTAGGGGAATCCCCCACATGTCACTCCACACCAAAATTGATTGTTTCAATAGGTACAAACTTTCAACCTCTACAGTTGAGAATAATGGGTATATAACCACACGAAGCATATATCAAACAAAACAAGACCACTTTACAGTCATAATCAAGTTGTATTCCATATCCTGAGCTCCTTTACTGACAGTGGTCTGTGCCAATCTCCCCTTCACTCACTATACTACATCCCTACTTTATTTTACTGTACTTTCTGCTGTGCTAACTGACCAGGCTGATTCCTGCCTTGATCTTAGTGCTATTCCTTCTACCTAGAAATATCATGCTTCTAATTTTTGTAGAATAGACTCTTTTCTGTCATTCTCATTTTAGATTATATATAAACTCCTCAGAGAGGGCTTCTCTGATAATGTCAAGTTTTCCCTAGTATTTTATTTTCTTCTTAACACTATCACTACCTTGGATTTTTCTATTTGTTTGTTTATTGTCTCTCTCAAGCCTCATCCTACTTTAGGGTATAAATACTTCAAGAATACAGGTCTCAATAGTGTTATTTAATGTTGCAGGGCTTCTCTTTAGAACAGTCTGCCACTCAACAGGTACTCCAAGCATATTTTGTGAGAAAATGTTGAGGGAGTAAATAAAGAAAAATGATACAATACAACCTGTGGTCATAAAACATTGGTTTCTAGATAAATAAACCCATGTGAATGTGATAATGCCCACTATTTTCTTAATGTTTTCTATTTTATCACATTTGTTTTCAACAAATCTTATGCAATTAAGAGATTTTATTCCAAATGTATAGCCAACAGCGAATAATTTGAAGAATGGAAATGTTTAAGGAATTGCCTTTAAAAATACCTTCCATTGCTCCTCCATACTTCTCTGATCTGCAGTCTACCTTTGATTTTCTTTTTAGATGTTAGCAATTTTGGAATTGCTATCTTTCCCCAAATTATTGGTGCTAAAATATTTTTGAAAGGACAAGATTCTAGAACACTTTCTATTGGCAAGTTTTGGTTTCTATGTCATCTACTAATATATCTTAAAAATAACTGTATATTAATTTATAGGTATCTTCTGGATTCTATTTTATAGTTGTATAGTACTCTATTGTGTTGAAGTATGCTATTTTATTGGACTGATCTCCCAAGTATGAATATTTAAGGTTTTTTTCCATTTTTTTAAATAAATGGTTTATTTTACAATAGTAGATCTAGATTTACAAACAGATTTCAAAGATAGTATAGGTAGTTCCTATATACTACACACCCAAGTTTTGCTTCTTATTAACATCTTCTATTAGTATGGTACGTTCGATACAACCAATGAACAAATACTGATAGATTTTTATTCACTAATGTCTTTTTTTCTGTTCCAGGATACCATACAAGGCTCTTATTGGCTGTAGTAGTTTCACAAACTTTCCTTATTTTTGATCCTTGACAATTTTAAGGAACTGGTCTTGTATTTTGTAGACTATCCCTCAACTGGGACTTGTCTGTTGTTCTTGTGATTAGATTGGTGTTATGTGTTTTGGGAAGAGGCCCACAGAGATCAAGTGCAATTTTAATCAGATCATATCAAGGGCACATACTATTAACATAACTTATCACTGTTGATGATAACCTTGATCACCTGACTGAGGTAGTATTTATCAGGTTTCTCCACTGTAAAGTTACTCTTTATTTCCTCCCTTGTGCATTGTATTCTTGGGAAGCCAATTGTTATGAATACCCACACTTGAGTGGGAATTATGTTCCATCTCCTTGAGAGTGGAGTATTAGTATAAATTATTTGAAATTCTACCCCACAGATTGGTCTATTCTTCATTTATTTAATTATTAGATCATTTATTTATATCACTATGGACTCATGAATATTTATTTTATCCTTTTATTTACAATACAATACTACTCTTTTTTATTTCTTAAATAGTCTGTTTTGGCCGCTGCAAGCTCTATCACTTGGCTCCTGTGTTCTGTTGGCATATGCCTGGGACCATCAATGTGATTTTTTTTTTTTGGCATTTCCTTACTTTCTGGCACTTTATGTTCCAGACTCATCTTGTGTATTTCCTGCCCACGTCCTAGAATTAGATATTTTTTCAAACACTGAGGTTCCTTTCATTGACATATGATATTAGAAACCAATATCTGAGCTAGATGTGTTCATGTTACTGAGGTATGATTGCTTCTAAAACCAATCGGCTGATAGATCAAAGAAATATATATGGGTGTACTACCCATGGATGTGCACGTATCTATAAAATTTTCTAGGTGTAAATATCTATAGCTATATTAAGCTAAACATGACTTCATACTAATGTTTCCAACTCTAATCCATTACTACATGGATCAGTGTAACCTATTCCCAATGCTTATATGTACCCTCCCACTCTAATAGTAAGAAACCTGACTCCTACCATAGACCACTCACATACTCTATTGTTCAGTTCCATTATAGAGGTATAGTGTTAGATTGCAAACCCACACCCTGGTAGAAAACAATTTCATCAAGTATAGTACTTATGTATAATACTGATGTACAGTGTCTTTTGCCTTTAGACTACAGACTCTACTTATTTACAAAATTATTTAAGTCAGCATAGTCTTCCCCCCATCACTTTCAGTGTTGTTGTTTTATACATTTACAATACAATTAGGTTATTTTGTCATATTCTGCATTCCATCATGGGATTCTCTGACCTCCTAAATGATATTTTAAAAATTGCATTAATTAAGGCTTACTCTTTGTGCTGTAAATTTCTGTGGGTTTTGACAAATGCCATGTTATCTACCATTATAGTACCATATTATATAGTTTCACTTCCCTAAAAATCCCTTGGCCCACCTTTTCAACCCCATCCTTAAAACCCTGGAAACCAGTAATGTTTTCATCTTCTTTATAATTTTGCATTTTTCAAAATATATTGAAATTTATATTGGAATATATATTACATGTAATTGGAATATATTCCATATAATTGGAATCATACAGTATGTAACCTTTACAGAGTGGTTTCATTCATTCAGCAATATTCATTTATCCATCCGTCCATCCACCCTTTTCTCATGTCTTGAGAGCCAATTTAAGTTAATGAATAATATTCCATTGTATGATTGTACTAGAGTTTATTTTTCCATTCACCTATTAAGGACATCTTGTTTGCTTCCAGTTTTTGCAATTAAGGAAAAGGCTCTTATAAAAATTTGCATACAGATTTTTGGGATGTTCATAAGTTTTTAAGCACATTGGGTAAATATCTAGAAGTGCAATAGCCAGTTCTTATGGTAAGACTCTGTTTAGCACTATATGAAACTCCCAAACTATCTTGCAAATTTGCTGTACTCTTGTGTATTCCACAACCAATGAATGTTTCTTTTTTTCTCTCATTTTTTATTATCTTATGTTAATCACCATACATTACATCATTAGTTTTTGATGTAGTGTTCCATGATTCATTGCTTGCATATAACACCCAGTGCTCCATTCAGTACGTGCCCTCTTTAATATCCATCACCAGGCTAGCCCATCCCCCACCCCCTTCCCCTCTAGAATGTTTCTGTTGTACTATATTTCTCTCCAGCAGTTGATATTGTTGACGTTTTTGAATTTTAGCCATTCTAATAGATGTTTTTGGTATCTCATTTATGTTTAACTTCAAATTCTCTAATGAGAAATGATGCTGAGCATCTTCTCACATGCTATTTGCTATCTGTATATGTTATTTGGTGGACTGTTTCAGTGTTTTGCCCATTTTTACTCAGGTTGTCTGTTTTCTTATTTTTGAATTAAAAAGATCTTTTATATAGTTTGGAACCAAGTCCTTTATCACATATGTGCTTTACAAATATTTTCTCCCAGTCTGTGGCTTGCCTTTTCATTCTATGTCCAGTGTCTTTTGCAGAGCAGAAGCTTTTATTTTTAAATTTATTAAATTAATAACTTCAATTTTTTTATGTATCATGCTTTTGTTCTTACATCTAATAAATCATGAATAAACCCAAGATCCCATAAATGTTCTCCTGCTTTATTCTAGGAGATTTATAGTTTTTCATTTTTACATTTAGGTTTATAACTTATGTAATGTGTGTGGGGAGGTTGTAAGTTCTGTGTCTAGTTTCATTTATTTTCATATCATGTCCAATTTTTCCTAGAACCGTTTGTTGAAAAGAATATACTTTCTCCATTGACTTGGCTCTTCTCCTTTTTCAAACACTGGTTTATTTTATTTGTGTGAGAATGTTTCTGGGTTCTCTATTCTGCCTCATTGATGTATGTGTTTATTTCTTCACCAATATCACACTGTCTTGATTATTGTAGCCATATATTACATTTGAAATCAGGGAGTGTGAGTCTTCAGCTTTGTTCTTCTTCACTGTTATTTTGGCTATTCTAAGTCTTTTGCCTCTCCATGTAAACCTTGGAATCAATTTGTTGATATCTCTAGAACACCTTGCTGAAATTTTGATGGAAAATGCATTGCATCTACAGATCAAGTTGGGAAGAAACTGACATCTTAAAAATATTGAGTCTTCCAATTTATGATCACAGAATGTCTCTCCATTTACTTAGATCTTCTTTGGTTTCTTTCATAAGTATTGTGTAATTTTTCATATATAGATTCTTTACATATTTATCTACATTTATGCTTACTTTTTGATGCCACAATAAATGGCATTTTCTTTTAATTTTTAATTGCAATCATTCTTTGATGGTATATAGGAAAACAATTACCTTTTGTATATTAACCTTGTATCCTGAAACCCTGCTGTACTTGCTTATTAGTTCCAGGAATATTCTTGGGATTTTTTGGGAAAAGGGCGATTTTTTTTTACACAGACAATCATGTCTTCTTTAAGGACAGTTTTATTTCTTCTTTTCTAGTCTGTGTGTGTGTGTGTGTAATGAAATTTTCGGAAGTAAACAATACATCTACAGGAGAGGATTACTTGGTTAAAAGATAAATGTATATATATGGCATTATTAAATATTGCCCATTCATGAACAGATGATTTACAAAGAAAGATATATACATGGCTTGTAAACATAAGAGGCTAGAGCTAGCTTGTAATACAAGTAATACAAACTAAAAGTAAACTGACATACCTTTCTTACCTATCAGATTGGAAAAAAAACAACAACAACAAAGAACACAAATTAAAACAAAACATATGTGTTTAATACCCAGCTGGCAAAGCTGAAACAAACATTCTCATTAAAAAAATATATATTTTAGTATAGTTGACATACAGTGTTTCATTAGTTTCAGGTGTACAAGTGATTTGACAAGTGATTTGACTCACCAAACATTTCCAGACATTATAGTTAGGATCTATTTTGGTCCAACCCCTATAGAGGTCAATTTGATAATATTTAATACATATCTTAGGCTTAAATCCTCTCAGTTTTCTTTCTTTTTCATTTCAGAATAATCTTCTTAAACTTATCTCTGATTATTTTATATCTGGTTGTTTTAGTTTCTGTTAAACCACTAAGAGTAAAATGTCATGGAATAAAGAAATATTCATAACATAAGCAATGTGAACTTTCTCTGGAAATTTGTTTTAATATATTGATAACTTTTCAATTTATAGGACATCCTTAACCTAATCTATAGGGTCACTTATATTTAGGTACATTGTAATGAAAATGTTACTGTTTGTAAATAATCTCTTTAACTGTCCTGAAACAGACAAAAACTTGATGGAGCTGTGGTGGAAATTTCTATGTAAATACTGATATCTCAGAATGTCCAGTGGTAAATAAACTAACTGTGGGCAGTTTCAATTTATTTGTTGGTGGATATAATTAGTAATAATCTCGGAAAGTTTAAGGAAATCAGGACTTACAGCTGTGCTGTACAAATTGGTAAAACCACCTTGTGGTTTGGTCACGTGTTGTGTCCAAGGCCTAAAAGACTTAGGGAAATAAAGCACAGAGACACAGTGGACCAGTGGGCTGGCATTGTTCAGGCAAGTCAGTTGGTTCATGCATATTTGTGCATGACTGGAGAGCTATTTACTCCCTCTTGGGAGTCTGTATCTGGTGCTTACTTTGGTTACTACCTTATCATGCCAGTTGGAACTTCTCTGGCTTCCTCATGGGTCATATCTCTGTCATTATCAGAGATCTCTTTCCAAATTAATAGGTACAATGATAAAGATTTCTTTCAATTCAGGGATAATTTGACATTTATCATACTAAAATTTAGCATGATTTGACAGTAAAAATATGTTTCCTAATTATGATTGAACACTTCTTATCACTTTCTAGCTACATAATCTTATAACTATGTTAATCATTCTGAATTTCAGTTTCCTTACTGTAAAAGAGAATCACAATTCATTCCTTTAACTCATCCAACAGGTGTTCATTTATTGAATAAATGAGGATAAAAATTCCTACCAGCATATTTTGGAAAGTTAAACAATGTGAAAACATAACACATTTTCTGGAATATAGTAGCCACTCAATAAATGTTTATTTCCTTTCATTTTCTTTTTTTTAAAGTTTGTATTTAAATCCCAGTTAGTTCACATCCAGTGTAATATTAGTATCAGGTTTATAATATTGATTCAACACTTTCATATACCCAGTGCTCATTACAAGTGCCCTCCTTAATCCCCATCACCTATTTGACACATCACCCAACCCACCTCCCCTCTGGCAACCATCAATTTGTTCTCTCTACTTAATAGTCTCTTTCTTGGTTTGACTCCCTCTCTCTCTCTCTCTCTCTTTTTTTTTTTTTTTGTCCCTTTCCTCATTTGCTTTGTTTCTTAAATTCTACATATGAGTGAAATCATATGGTATTTGTCTTTCTCTGACTGATTTATTTCGCTTAGCATAATACTCTCTAGGTCCATCCATGTCATTGCAAATGGCAAGACTTCATTCTTTTTATGGCTAAGTAATATTCCATTATATATATCTATATACCACTTCTTATTTATCCAGTCATCAGTCAATGGACACTTGGGCTATTTCCATAATTTACTCTATACCTCATTTAAAATTGATTCAGGTCATTTATCTTTGCTTCTCTGCCACCTCATGACTTTAATAATATTTTGTATAAAACTGTTACTTATACCAAAGTTATATGGCTTCTGGTAATTCTAAAATATTGATAATAGTGTATTTGAGGGTCAAAGATAAATAAAATTACATATTTATGCACATTCAGACTCATATTCTTTAGTATGGATGTTTTAAGTGAAGTACAATACTGCATTTCAAATTTTAATTTTCTCACTATTTAAATAAGAATTTTTCCAGTCTATTTTTTTTCGTTTTTACACTGAGTGTAGAACAACTTCTAATTTCAATGTTATGATTTTTACAGTGACTGTGATTGTATTATATATTTATCATGCAAATATGCCCAAAGGAAATGGCTTTAAAAAACAAATGGGTAAGTAAAAAAGACTCATAACAATACATAGAAAGATGTATTTAAGGGGCACCTGGGTGGCTCAGTCGTTAAGCGTCTGCCTTCGGCTCAGGTCATGATCCCAGGGTCCTGGGATCAAGCCCCGCATCCGGCTCCTTGCACAGCGGGAAGCCTGCTTCTTCCTCTCCCACTCCTCCTGCTTGTGTTCCCTCTCTGGCTCTCTTTCTCTATCAAGTAAATAAAATCTCTAAAAAAAAAAAAATGTATTTAAATGTATGCAATGAATTACTCTTTGTACCATTTAATTAACTTAGAGCTTTATAAATACTAAAACTGTAACTGCATTCATATGAATGTATTAACCTTCAGGAATATATAGAGGTGCTTAATTTGTACTTAGCAAGATATAAATATAAAATTAGGTGTCGATTAATTGATTAAAATATCTTACTTTTTGAGTAGCTATTTTAAATCTGACATTCAATAAACACGTATCAGAAGCAGATGAAGTTTTGATCTGCATTTATCCACCTTGATTTGTCAGTTTTAAATTTTATTTACCATTTATTAAACTCCTAATATGTGTTAGGTACCATGCATTCCTCTCATTCTTCCCTAAGAAACATTTCTCTAATTTTAACTCCTACCAATTATGATCAATTCTGCTGCTACATGTTTATTTCTTTCTTAAGCTACCTTGAATGAGATAGTCCCAGGAATGTTTCGTGTAAATAAGGTTGACATTTTTCTAATATCTTTGACCTTTAATTCTTAGATCCTAATTTGTGTCTACTTGATTCTGATTTACTTTACTCTATTTCATCATCTATCACTCAATGTTAAATTAAATCATCCCATTGGGATATCATTTATGATTATGTTGGTTTTAATCATTAATAATTAATCACTCATAAACTATTTTCATGGAAATGATTTGTCAGTGATCCATTCTTGCTTCCTTTAATGATAATTTATCCACTCATATTCTATGATTAGATATATAAAACATAAAAAGGTCAGGAAGCTCCTCAATTTGGTTCAGTATTTATTATTATTTTCTTAATGAATCTTATGTGTTTTAAATAAGACCTACTGATTGTGACTAATATAATTCAAAGTTAAATAAAGTGCTAACATTTATCAAGTGTTTTGGATCTCAAAATGAGACTAAGCAAACATTATTGCTCAGATTATTACAAAACAATTCAGATTATTTAAACAATAATACACTTTTATTATATGAACGGAAATAGAATAACACATCACTTAACCTTTCTTGTCCCAGGAATCCCACATTCTTGTGTAATATACACCATCTTAATTGTTTATTTATCCAGACTCTTGCTCATTATCAAAAATGCAATCCATAAGAGGCTAAGGTTAAGCTGAATAGGTTATTTAAATTTAAGTTGGGTACCATGGAAATATCTCATAGATTATTCAAGAAAATCCATTTCAGGGGTGCCTGGGTGGCTCAGTAAGTTAGGTGTCTGCGTTGGGCTCAGGTTATGATCCCGATGTCCTGAGATGGAGCCCCGCATCAGGCTCCATCCTCAGTAGGAAGTCTGTTTCTTCCTCTCCCTCTGCCCCTCCCCCTGCTTGTGTGTGTTTTCTCTCTCTCTCTCATTCTCTCTCTCTCAAATAAATAAATAAAATCTTAAAAAAGAGAAAATCCATTTCAGTGATGCATTCTTATATTTTGGATGATTTTGATGCACACATTTGAATAAAATATACAGGAGGCACCCATTTAAAACTCTGCCTTATACTATGGTCATACCTAAAATAACATTGTATCAATTAATCTTTCAACTGCCAAAGTTCCCAACTGCAAATCCACAACCACAAGAATTCAACTTTACAACATAATCCTATTCTTCCACAAACACAGATGTATGCTCATTCCTCTGGGACAAGTTAAAAGTGATTTTGAGTCCTAAAGTCATTTTCTACTCTCCTCCTTGGGAGTAAAGATCACATAAGATTCTTCTTTCCAAACATTGATGGAGTTATTCTTATTATGATCCAATTTCATATTAAATTATACAACAAGAATATCAATTAGTACTAGAATTAAGATATATTTTTGGTACAAAGCATCTACAGAATACAGCAGCACACATTTAATCATATTTAGGGGAATGAAAAAAGGATTATTTAAAGAAATCTTCATACCTTATCTATATTTGGCAGTTTCTCCCCACTACTATAGTCAAATCTGAAACATGTTATTTTGCCTAACTTTCCTTAGTTTGCTGCATTTTTATTAAACCAGTCATTTTATCTACTTTATCTAGAGAGAGGAGAATTTAAAGACTTTCCATTCTCAGGTTGACACAAGAAATAGAATTTCTTATAAAATGAGAGTACTGGGTGTTATACACAACTGATGAATCACTGAACACTACATCAAAAACTATTGATGTGACGGGCACCTGGGTGGCTCAGTCGTTAAGCGTCTGCCTTCGGCTCAGGTCATGATCCCAGGGTCCTGGGATCGAGCCCCACATCGGGCTCCCTGCTCGGCGGGAAGCCTGCTTCTCCCTCTCCTACTCCCCCTGCTTTTGTTCCCTCTCTCTTTGTCTCTCTCTCTGTCAAATAAATAAAATCTTTAAAAAAAAAAAAAAAAACTATTGATGTGCTATATGCTGGCTAATTGAACATAATAATAAAAAAATTAATAAAATAATAAAATGAGAGTAGATACATAGGAAGATGATTATATATCTAAGGCATATACAAATAAATGGTTTAGCTTTTTCTTGTTTTCACTATTACCATAGTCTGCAAAAATTACATAGATACATAAATATCAGACATTTATAGTCTTCTGTACATTCCTTTAATAAACAGTATTAAAGAATGAAAAAACAGGAAATAATTGCAACAAGTATGCTAAAGAAGGATTATTATCCTTAATACATGAGTCCTTGAAATTTTGTAAGGCATCACTTTCTTCCCATTAAAAAAGTGAACAAATATAATAAAAACTTTGTTGGTGGGAGAGTACAAATTGTCAGCAAATAGCAAAATATGCTTATTATCACTAGGAAATAATTAAGGATAGAGATCTCATGTGATTTTCATTGATCAAATTGACACAATTTTGTCTACTATTAATTACAGTTGCTAAAAAAAAACAACAAAAAACAATAATTACAGTTGCTAGGTCCGTGCAGAGGTAGAAATTTTTGTAGAATGATGAAACATCTTCTGGCAGTAAATATATTTGTGTTTTTTAGCTAAATAACATTTTTCATAATAATAAAAAATTAACAGCATTACATATACCTAACACTAGGAGTTTTGCTGATTAACTATGGTGTAATTATGTGATGCATATCACATTGCTATTTAAAAGTAAATATTCAAAGACTTTAATGGTATAAAAATTGTAACATTATAATAGTCACAAGACAGATCACAGAACTATAAATGCAATGTTACCCTAATTTTTCTATTAGTTTCATGTACCAAATAAAATATCATGAAGGGAATTCACCAAAATTTTAACACTTATCTTTTTGGTTTTTTAACTTACATATTTATTTGTCAGTATTTTCAACAATGAGGTATTATATAAAATTTAAATATATGTTATTAAAGGAAAAAGAAAAATTATTTTAGTTATTACTGGCAATATCATTTTTCTACATTTTCAATAGTAAGTTTTTCAACATATCATTATGCCAATGTTAAAATTTTACTTGTTTTTAAAAATAATTTACTTTTTTTAAATGTTTAATTCCAATGTAATTAACTATAATGTTATATTAGTTTCAGGTGTATAATATAGTGATTCAACAATTCCATATATTACTCAGTGCTCCTCAAGATAAGTGTACTTTTAATTCCCTTCACTTATTTCACCCATCCCTCACCCACCTCCCCTCCGGTAACCATCTGTTTGTTCTCTATAGTTAAGAGTCTGTTTTTTGTTTTTTTCCTTTGTTCACTTGTTTTATTTTTTAAATTCCACAAATGAGTGAAATCATGTGGTATCTTTCTGTGTCTGACTTATTTCACTTAGCATTATACTGTCTAGGTCCACCCAGTTTATTGCAAATGGCAAGATTTCATCCTTTTTTATGATTGAATAATATTCTATTTTAATCAATTCATCTATCAAAGATTTGGAGAAAAAAGAACCCTTTGCACTGTTGGTGGAAATGCAAAAAAATAATTTACTTTGAAATTTAAAAGACATCTTGTATGTAGATAGATTTCAAAGCATAAATGGAATCAATTAGCATTTCTCCAGAAATCAGGAGATATGCATAACTCAGGTTCATGGTTTTTTTTGAAGGACACCAATGACTGGGGGCATTGTTTTATTTTTCACCACAGGTCTCAGCTGTCCCAGTTTACCAGTTAAGCTATCTGCTTGAACCATTTTGGCATTTGAACGTAAAATCTGTACTGACTGAATAATATACAGTAGTGGTATGCCATTAACAAGACTGAGTTATACATTATCAAGTTTATGATACTCTAACATTTCTAATTCTTAAAATACTATAATTGTGTGTGTGTGTTTCTCAAGGCAGAAGTGATTTATTTATTCCTATTTGTGTTCAAGCTACCCAGAAAGATAGTACAATAAAGAAAAATAAATTGAAAGTATATGTTAAAAAGAAATTCTGTTTTCTTATATTAAATGAAATTGGAGGTTACAATTAAACATTGAAATATTTCTTCAGAGAACACTTATATGTACATCATAGTATATTTTGTTTGTTCTACCATATTTACCTGCCACAGTTTATTATACTTATATTCAAATTAAGTGAATTGGCTGGGGCGCCTGGGTGGCTCAGTCAGTTAAACAGCTGCCTTCAGCTCAGGTCATGATCCCAGCATCCAGGGATTGAGCCCTGCATCAGGCTCCCTGCTCAGTGGGGACCCTGCTTCTCCTGCTCCCTCTACTGTTTCCCCCACTTGTGCTCTCTGGCTCTCTCTCTGTCAAATAAATAAATAAAATCTTAAAAAAAAAAAAAAAGGTAAGTGAATTGGCAATATGGACTCAAATCTATAGTTGACATAAATTTTTACATGTAAAATCAAGTGTTTTATAATTTACAGTACTTTTAAAATTTGATATAAACAAAGGCAGCACTTTTCCAAAAGGTGTACAAGGTAACCCAGGTCACAAAAAATTCAAGGAATTGTAAAAACATTTCAGCTTGAACAGACATTTTTCCAATGAAGACATCCAAATGGCCAACAGACACATGGAAAAGTACTCAGTATTGCTCGGCATCAGGGAAATCCAAATCAAAACCTCAATGAGATACCACCTCACACCAGTCAGAATGGCTAAAATTAACAAGTCAGGAAATGACAGATGTTGGCGAGGATGCAGAGAAAGGGAAACCTTCCTACACTGTTGATGGGAATGCAAGCTGGTTCAGACACTCTGGAAAACAGTATGGAGGTTCCTCAAAAAGTTGAAAAGAAAGCTACCATATGACCCAGAAATTGCACCACTGGGTATTTACCCCAAAGATACAAATGTAGGGACCCAAAGGGGTATGTGCACCCCGATGTTTACAGCAGCAATGTCCACAACAGCCAAACTATGGAAAGAGCCAAGATGTCCATCGACAGATGAATGGATAAAGAAGATTTGGTGTATATATACAATGGAATATTATGCAGCCATCAAAAGGAATGAAATCTTGCCATTTGCAATGACGTGGATGGAACTGGAGGGTATTATGGTGAGCGAAATAAGTCAATCAGAGAAAGACATGTATCATATGATCTCACTGGTATGAGGAATTCTTAATCTCAGGAAACAAACTGAGGGTTGCTGGAATAGTAGGGGGAAGGAGGGATGGGGTGGCTGGGTGATAGACATTGGGGAGGGTATGTGCTATGGTGAGTACTGTGAATTGTGTGAGACTGTTGAATCTCAGACCTGTACCTCTGAAACAAATAATACATTATATGTTAAAAAAAAAGAAGAAGAAGATAGTATGAAGTGTAAAATGAAGGGGGGGAGATCAAAGGGGGAGACAAACCATGAGAGAATATGGACTCTGAAAAACCAACTTAGGGTTCAAGAGGGGAGGGAGGTGGGGGGAGGGGGTTGGGATAGCCTGGTGATGGGTATTAAAGAGAGCTTGTCCTGAATGGAGCACTGGGTGTTATACGCAAACAATGAATCATGGAACACTACATAAAAAACTAATGATGTATGGTGATTAACATGACAATAAAATAAAAATAAATAAATAAATAAAAACATTTCAGCTTGAAGCATGCTGATCTCCTTTGCCCTGGTCTACTCTTCTCTTTCCATGTCTCACTGCATGAATTCCTCCCTGATGGACAGCATGCATATGCAACCTAGGGTATAGAAGCTTAAGACAAGATAAAGTCATTCATCTCCTCTGAATGCCTGGATAACTATATGCAGAGATATTTTGTGTTCAACAGAGAATTCAACTGGAAACATTGGTTGAGTACATATTTGTTTCATTGTCAGATCTGTATATGGAGTCCTCAATATAGGATACATTATGTTGTGTTCTGCCACTGTGTTAAATAAAATCAGCAAAGAGTCACTGGATTGAACCAAACTTGCTCCACCCCACCACTCCTGCAGAATTGCTTTTGTGAAATTCCTTATCAGTTTATATAGGAGAAAATGCTAAAAGAGCTCAGGAAGAAAAGCCCCATTGCAGCTATGCCAAAACAATGTCAGCAAGGACTTTTTAAATGGTAATAAACATTGTTCTGAAAGAATAACTGTTCTTCCTCCAAAAGCATATTTATTTAATCTTATAATCACTGTCAAATGTGTAAATGATGAGAATACCTTTTTTACAGGAATTTCTATAAAACCAAATACATGGTCCATTGAAGGATGAAGGGAAATGTCATGGATATCTTCAATTCATTATTGACTAATTTCTGTCCTTTCCCTAGCTTTTCTTTTTGTTTTTCCCCCTATCTTACGAGATGTTAAGTATAGATATAGATTTATGAATCCTTATAAGTTACTGAACATTCTTTCTTTCTGGAACAATGTTGTCATAAATAAACATATATGGAATGTAAAACTTACCAATATCACATGAGGATGTGTGTGTGTGTGTGTGTGTGTGTTTAAATCAATAAAATTAATTTCATAAGGTAGTTTTAGGTTCACAGCAAAACTGAGCAGAAAGTACAGAGAGTTTGCATATATTCCCTGAACCCCTTCTTCCTGGGACCACACACATTCTCCCCCTACTGTTGGCATTTAGCACCACAGTGGTATATCTGTTACATTCAATGATCCTACATTAACACATCAACACTCAAAGCCTATAGTTGACATTGGAATTCACTCTGGTGTTGTACATCCTATGGGTTTTTGACAAATGTGTAATGACATATATCCGCCATTGTACTATTATACAGAATACCTTCACTGCCATAAAATCTTCTGTGCTCTGCTTGTTCCTCTTTCCCCTCTCTTAACTCCTAGTAGTCATTGAACTTTTTATTGTCCCCGTAGTTTTGCCTTTTCCAGATGTCATATAGTTGGAATCATAGCATGTAGCTTTTTCAGATTGTCTTCTTCCAATTAGCAATATGCATGTAAATTTCTTTCAGGCCTTTTCAGTGCTAAAAATATTCCATTGTCTGTATATACCACTGTTTATTTATCCATTCACCTACTGAAGGACACCTTAGTTGCTTCCAAGTATTAGCAATTATGAATAAAGCTGCTATAAATATCTGTGGGCATGTTAATATACACCTTAAATCTCTTTTGAATAAATTCCAAAGAGCATAATTGCTGGATCATATAGTTAAAAGTATGTTTAGTTTTGGGCACCTGGGTGGCTCAGTTGGTTAAGTGACTGCCTTCGGCTCAGGTCATGATCCTGGAGTCCCGGGATTGAGTCCCGCATCGGGCTCCCTGCTGAGCAGGGAGTCTGCTTCTCCCTCTGACCCTCCCCCCATCATGTGCTCTCTCTCTCTCTCAAATAAATAAATAAAATCTTTAAAAAAAAAAAAGTATGTTTAGTTTTGCAAGAAACCACCAAACAAACAAAAAAAAAAAAATAAGAAAGAAAGAAAGAAACCACCAAACTGTCTTCCAAAGTGTTTGTACCATTATGCATTCTCACCAACAGCGAATGAGAATTCCTGTTGCTCCACATCCTCAGTGTTTGATGTTGTCAGAGTCCTTGATTTGGCCATTCCAATAGGTGTGTAGGGGTTTCTCATTATTGTTTTAATTTGCACTTCCCTATGACAAATGATGTGGAGCATCTCTTCATATCCTTTCTTGCTATCTGCATATGTTCTTTGATAAGGTATCTGTTCAGGTTGGGCCATTTTTAAATACTTTTCTTGTTGTTTTTTCATGAGTTTTAAAAGTTCTCTATATATTTTGGATCATAGTCCTGTATAAGATATATATCTTTCGCAGGATGCCTGGGTGGCTCAGTTGGTTAAGCATCTGCCTTTGGCTAAGGTCATGATCCCAGGGTCCTGGGATAGAGTCCCACATCAGGTTCCTTCCTCAGTGGGGAGCCTGCTTCTACCTCTGCTGCTCCCCTTGCTTGTGCCAACTCTCTCTCTGACATATAAATAAATAAAATATTTTTTTAAAAAAGATACATATCTTTTGCAAATTTTTCTCCCAATCTGGGGCTTGTCTTTTCATTTTGCTTTTTTTCCCAAGTTTTTATTTAAACTTCAGTTTGTTAATATACAGTGTAATATTAGTTTCTGGTGTAGAATTTAGTGATTCAATACTTACATACAACACCTGGTGTTCATCACAGGAAGTGACTTCCTTAATATGCATCACCTATTTAACCCCCCCCCTCCCCTCTGGTAACTATCAGTTTTTTCTCTATAGTTAAGAGTCTCTTTCTTGGTTTCTTCTCTGTTTTTTTCCACAATGTTCATTTGTTTTGTTTCTTAAATTCCACATATGAGTGAAATCATATGGTATTTTTCTTTTGCTGACTGACTTATTTCACTTGCCATAGTACTCTCTAGCTCCATCCATATTGTTACAAATGGCAAGATTTCATTATTTTTATAGCAGAGTAATATTCCAGTATATATATCCATATCTTTATCCATTCATCAGTCAATGGACATTTGGGCTCTTTCCATAATTTGGCTATTGTTGATAGTTCTGCTATAAACATTAGGGTACATGTATCCCTTCAAATAGTATTTTTGTATTCTTTGAGTAAGTAGCACTGCAATTGCTGGACTGTAAGGTAGTTCTATGCTTAACTTTTTGAGGAACCTCGATACTGTTTTCCATAGTGACTACACCAGTTTGTATCCCACCAATAGTGTAAGAGGGTTCCCCTCTTTCCACATCCTCACCAACACCTGTTGATTCCTGTGTTGTTAATTTTAGCCATTCTGACAGGTGTGAGGTTGTATCTCACTATAGTTTTGATTTGTATTTCCCTGATGATGAGTGATGTTGAGCATCTTTTCGTGTCTGTTGTCCATCTGTATGTCTTCTTTGGAAAAATATCTTGTCATGTCTTTTGCCCATTTTTTAATTGGATTATTTATTTTGGGGTTTTGAGTTTGATGTTCTTTCTTTCTTTCTTTCTTTCTTTCTTTCTTTCTTTCTTTCTTTCTTTCT